>NC_141694.1:1800356416-1800886416 GCF_964263255.1 Lissotriton vulgaris | reverse complement strand
ATTCTAAGTCCTCTACACACTGCTTCTTCCTGCTTCTCTTATATCATCAATAATTCATAATTCTAAATCATCTATACAGTACTGCATCTTCTTCAGAACCAACTTCCTCATTCTATATGCTCTACCAATACTACAACAATGTGTCTATTCACACATCCACTACTCTCCAAAACAAAACACAAATATAAAAACACATCATCAGTTACAGTGCCAATACCTCTAACTTGCAACAATAGCTCTAACTCTAAAACAACAAAACCTATTGCATATCAACTCCAAAACACAATCAGCTAGATTCATCAAAGACCCGTTTTGCGAGTCTTTAATAGCGATTCATAAGGAATCGCTATTAAGGACTTGCAAAACGGGATTCATGTAGGAATTGCAAAAAATATTGCGATTCCTACATCTTCCTTATTTGCGATTAGCAAATTGCTAATCGCAAATAAGATAGCGATTTCAAGGGTGCCAGGGGTGTCCAAAGGACACCCTGTAGCACCCCTGAAATGCAAATTTACACAGGTGTTGCGCACACACATGTCCAAAGGACATGTGTGTGTGTGTAACATGCAACAGAGAAAAATGCACTAAAGTGCTTTTTTCTATATTCTCGCTATTTACCACGAAGTCAGACTTTGTGGTAAATAGCGACCAAATATTGCGAATTCGCAATTTCTTTTTTTTTTTTGTCCTCATTGGCCACCCAAATTCTAAACAAGCAATCTGTTGAGTTTAAAAAGCTTTGTGCTGCCACAGTTATATCAACTGGAGGGGACAATAGTGGAACCTGAACCTAGTCCCTCAGCAACTAAGCTTCAACCACAACGATCACACCGGGATAAGAGCCATACAGAGGTAACCGTAGTACAGCCAGAATGTTGGTGTAAGCATTTATATACAGCTTTGCCATATTTCTGGGCTTAGTGGCTTAATCATTGGACCTGGGAAAAAAAAACCAGATACTCAATGATCCCATTTCAACAAACGCCAGAAGGATGTTTTCTCTGGGTTACATGCTCTGTCCAAGTCCAACTTAGAGACCTGCAAGGTGGCATTATACCAGTCAGTGATAGTAGGGGGAGAAGGGTCTTTCCATTTCGTGCATATCTCCCTCCTAGCAAGCAAAATAGAGTAAAAAATGAACTTCCTCTCAGAAGGGGGAACTCCTTCCACAAGACCAAAAATTACTGATACAAGACTCAGGGCAATATTGGAGCCAACCGATGCAGAAAGACAGCTGCTTATATCATTCCAAAAAAGAGACAGATGAGGGCAGTCGAAAAACATATGAGTGTCCGAGGCGGACAATAGCCCACATCTCACACAAGCCACTGTACTTCCAGATGAAAATTTTGACAACCTAAGTGGTAAATAGTAAGCTCGATAAATGGTAAAAAAGATGGTTCCTGCGAAGCCATGCAGGTTTCACAATGTCCCACATCATTCTACATGACGTGCTCCAAAGATCTTGCAAGTTAACGTTGAGCAGAAACTGGGACCAAAGTGTATCCGGCAGTATGAATTCACCGTCTATTTATTCCAGAATTAAATTATACCAGACTGAGATCTCCATTTTGATTGGAGGTTTATCAACTAATAGTGTTACAAGATAACTATATGCTCCCAAAGGGGATTTATTTCTCTGCTGATTCTAAGCAGAATATGCACGAGACCAGCTGGAAATTTGCAAGTATTTAAGCCTGGAGAAATTCGAGCCAATTCTATTGCTTAAACTGTCCCAGGGGAGCAGATTGCCTTCATGGAATAATTAGCCCCAGACCTCCAAGCCTGCCTCTCTTATTGGTATAGCAAGGGCGTCATCTTGCCAGGAAGGGCCAACTGGGAGGTCCCAAAGAGGTGTTCTACTGCCATAATAGCCTAATTTGATTGCCTTAGCTATCTGGGCCCAAGTTCTAGCCATACCTTGCAAGATTTTTAGTTTTAATTTTTTAAAGAACTTGGGATCCCCAAATTTAAAAAGAAATTCGGACTGAGCCACACCTTCTGCCTTCAGCAACATTAGATAAAGGGACCCTACTCCATAACCTGCTGGTTTTTTTAATAACACCCTGGCGTGAGATAGCTGAAAAGCCCAGGCGTAAGCCTGAAGATCGGGGGCAGCAAGACCTCCCTTTTCCCTACGTCTCCTGAGTTTCTTCCAGGAAATTCTTGGGAGACGTTTGTTCCAAATAAAGATACTAATATCAGACTGAAGTTTTTTAATAAGGGAAGTATCAAAATATAGCGGGATAGTATTAAACAAAAATGAAATTTTTGGCAAAATGGACATTTTGACAAGGTTAACTCTTACTCAGCCCAGTAAAGAAAGTGGCAAATGAGCCCATGATTGAAGCAGCTTGCGGCATTCCATCGCCACTTTTGAGAAGTTTATAGAAGCGATCTGATCTAAATCGGTTACAATATCCAGTCCCAAATACCTCAGTCCTTTACCCGGCCGAATGCTACAGCATAAAGAGCTCTGGTCGATGTTCCAAATCAGCATTTCGGTCTTTAGTGTATTAATTTCATACCCAGACACCTCCCCGAATTCTGAAGCCAACTTAAATATTTCAGGAAGGGTCAACGATGGGTCAGAGGTGTAAATGAGAATATCATCGCCATAGAGTGCCACCTTTCTCTCCCACCCCCTGTGTGCGAACATCTTGATGTCAAAGTTACCCCTCAAAGTCCGGGCGAAAGGTTCGGCATACAAGTCAAACAGGAGTGGAGAGAGCGGGCAACCCTGCCGCGTTCCCCTGGTGATGGTAAAAGAATCCGATAATGCACCATTGACCAAGACAGAGGCACTAGGATTCTGGTAGAGAAGGCGAATGGCCTGTCAAACCTTCTCGCCTACGTTGAACTTGGCCAAGGCCTCCGACAGGTAAAGCCAATTGACCCTGTCGAAGGCCTTAGCGGCATCCAACGTGAGCACCGCCAGTGGGAGAGAATGTAATACTGCAAGATCTATTGCTCCAACTAGATCAAAAGTTAACTCATAGAGCTGCCTTCCCTTGACAAATCCTTTCTGATCACTATGTAAGATGGAAAGAGCGACCAGTGCCAATCTCTTAGCCAAGATTGAAGAGAATATTTTATAATCCCCAGAACGCTGTTACAGTATCTTCGAGATTCAGATGCACATTTGATTCAAGCTGAGATTGATGTTTTACTGAAGGCGAATAAATGGATCGATTTTGCAATATCAACATCGCAGTCTCTGACCTCTAGAGGAGTTTCTCTCCTGTTTAAGAAGCAACTTAGGGTTAGAGTTTTGGATTCGATGGTGGATCCATTAGGAAGATGGGTTATTGCCTCTTTGTTAATTTTGGGCGCTCAACTGACTATTGTCGGGTACTATGGACCCAATCAAGATGACCCATCATCCTTGGAAGGCATATTCTCGCATCTCTTGTCGTTTCCTGAGCCAGTGATATTTGCTGGTGATTTTAATATTGTCTTAGACCCACTCCTAGACAAATCACATAATAACAGATCCCGGATACCATCTAAATCAAGGTCTTATCTGTTGGATCCTATGAAGCAATATGGCTATGTGGACATTTGGAGGTTAAGAGCAGGGCAACAGCAGGTTATCTCCTTTAGAAATTATAGATATCATCACCAGTCCAGGATCGATTTTATATTAATTAATCAGAGATTAGTAGATGCTGTTAAAGACATCCAATATCCCCCGCAGCATTTATCAGATCATTCTGCAGTCTTGTTGGATCGCACGATCACTTCCTTTACTACGATTAGGTCTTGGTCATTTGACCGTACTCTCCTATCTCATCCTGAAGATGTTACCTTTCTAAAGACTGAGGTGGCCTTTTTTCTAGAAACAAACATAGGCTCATCTGGCATGGCAGTAGTATGGGACTCTTTGAAGGCATTCTTGAGAGGCCTTATAACTGTTAAAATGTCCTATAGGAGGCGGGTGTACAGGGAGGCTTTGGCTTCAGTAGAGGCAAATATAGTTAGGACTCAGTTGGAAATTGATGCCAGCTCTGCCTCTGCCTCTGTGGAGGTTGATCAAACTCCCTTGCGGGGCAGGCTACTTACTTTAAAGGCTCAACTAGCTTCGATACTCAATCAACGAGTACAAGAAAGGTGGGATGCCAGTAAAATTGCACATTTTGAATATGGGGAGGGAGCTGGGAAGTTACTGGCGTGGAAAACAAAAACGGATCAAGTCCGTAACAACATAGACCTGATCAAGGTTAATGGGCTCCCTCTTTCGTTAGACGTCGATATTAGGTCAGCCTGTAGGGACTTTTACCAATCCATTTATTTAGAGGACAAGAGGCCTGAATTAGGTAACATCAAGAACTGGCTTAGTAAAATAACCCTCCCGAGTCTCTCAGAAGATCAAAGTGCTATGTTGGAAAGTAGAATCACTGAGGATGAAGTGAGGGAAGGGGAAGGCATCAGGGCCGGATGGTCTTCCGGCTGAACTATATAAAGTTTTGGAACAGGAGTTTGTCCCCTTTCTAGAAACTTTGTTTAATGAGATCTTACTGAATGGTATGCGACCTCCAGTCTCATGGAATAACGCTTCCATAACAATAATTTTAAAACCTGGGAAGTCGTCATCTGCTTGTGCCTCATATCGACCTATTTTGATATTAAAAGCTAATTCGCAATTTCAAATTGGAGAATGAATTGCATTTAAGGAATCTCTAATAGAGATTCCTTAAATCCAATTCCTCGCAAATATGTGATTTCGCAAATAGCGATTTTTGCATTTGGGATGATGAATCCCAAATGCAAAAAATTGCACTCGCAAAGGGCCAGATTCTCAGAATCTGGCCCTTTGCGAGCGCAATTTAGCTTGATGAATCTGGCTGAATGCTCCACTCAATACACCCCAATATACAACAATACATCCCCGTATAATCCAAAAGAACATACCACTACCTAAAAACACTAAAATAATTACCAACATATTTCACCCTATTACAATCAAATGTGCTTCACATGGGACGCCAAATGATAGGTTTTCTAGAAACTCAGAGTTTCGTTTCCTAGTCCCTCTGGCACTAAGGACTAAGTCAACATGCCAGTCCAAAATAGAAAAACAGTTGTACTACAACTATCCCACAAGCTGCTAAGAAATGTTTGTTATGAGCTAATGATCAATTCAATGGGACATTACAGGTATAATTTGTGACACCCGAAGCCTAACCATCATGAGCAATAGACCATGAGCGATACATTTTAAAGATTTATTTTAAATTACACACTAATTGAACTGTAACTACAACGAAGACAAATAAAATGGCAACAGCAACATTTTAGTTAGATGAATGATTCCAAGAGGATTGCTGTTAAACATTTATAGCAATTCTACCCTCATTCTTCCACGCCTATGCTCTTCGCTAATTCCATCACAGCAGAAAAACAAACATATTTCAAGTTTCACAGCCAGGGCACACTTGCATTCCTGTATGAACAATAGGGCTTATGTTTGGATAAAACCAGTTGCACTCATTAGTTAGCGAGCAAATGATAAGTGCATCCCTTCCAGGAGATAGGATTCTGCATGGCATGTCTGTTGTCACCTGATGCAAAGACCTCTTGTATAATCTTTCTTTCACTTGTTCAGCTTTTATAACATTATTTCACTGTTAAACTCTCAAAGTAAACAATTCAACAACAGAGAGTGGTGAGATGCCCTTTCACTCATTTTCATTCTGCAAGACTGTGTTCTTTTGAGCAATAACAGTAAACAAGACACCTAGTTATCAACCCTCTGCCAACTTGTCAAAAATGGATTACAAATAATAGGAGACCAAACAGTCAAAATTAAATATTGTGAGTATATGCAAGAAAAACGAGATTATCACGGTGTAGAACATAATACCATATGCTAAAGTGGATGACCTGAAGGAGGGAGCAGACAGGGGGTACACACAGGCATTGGTATTGTTCGACTTGTCCACTGTGTTAAATACCGTGGATCACATCATAATAGCGGATAGAACTGCAGCGATTTCATTCTAGGGGACCGCACCCAGTCGGTTAGGCTAGCATCCATTAATTTAGCCAGGGTCAATACCATCTATGGTGTACCTCAGGGCTCATCCCTCTCCCCCCACCTGTTCAACATTTATATCTGCCCTCTGATTCCTTCCTTCCAAACCAGGGGAGTAAAGGTATATAACTATGCAGATGATATTTGCGATTGACAAGACGGAGGGGTCTAAGGCCTTCTTCCAAAATACCATGCTTTTTAATAAAGACTGGGTGAGCCACAACCATCTTAAATTAAACTCTGACAAAACAGAGATAGTCATTTCTAATAACAGACTCCATTACTAGACACCAGGGCACTGGCCAGCTGCATAGGGCACTTCACCTATCCCTAAGAACGTTGTCAAAAGTCTGGGGATCAAAATCAATGCTAACTTATCCATGCATGTACAGATCAGTCTGGTCACTTCCTCGTGCTTTTACCCTCTAAGGACTTTCAAGAAAATCAGGAGATTTTTTACTAGGGAGCCAAGCATGGTGATCATGCTGGCCTTGATCCTGTCCAGGCTGGATTATGCCAAGGAGATCTATTTGAGTCTCCTTGCCAATCAAACCCATAGCTTGCAGCTGATTCAAAATCAGGCGGCCAGATTAGTTTTTCAGCAACCGAGACACTGTCATGCTAAGCCACTAATGAAGCAGCTTCACTGGCTTACTGTGACCCAGCTGTCCATGATAAGACAGGCTGCATGATTTTCAATGCACTCCATGAGACGGGCCCTAAAATTATCTCCACAAAGATTTCACGGTACCTTCCCAACTGAATCTCAGATCAGCCTCTATGAACATTTGGACTATCCCTAGATTTAATCGTAGGAGAATGGGTGGTTCTCGTTTCTCTGTACTCAGCCCAAAACTCTGGAATTCCCTACCAATTGATATCAGACTAACGTCCGAGAACATCAGTTTCAGGAAAAAACTGAAAACTTGGCTGTACACCCAAGCCTACTGTAAGAGCATGCTTTAGGACGGTTCCCCTATCTCCAATAGCACCAAGAGACCTTTCAGAGAACGAGAGCTTAATAAATCCCCCAAACAAACATAATTTGTTTTTTTGTTGATCACATGTATTAATTTTTGATTAACTGACACATGCAGGGGAGAAAAGACATAATATTTATACCAATATTATGTGGTTTAAAAAATAAAGAAAATATAAAGCGAGAATATTTTGTTGAAATTTATCAAGCTTAAAACACTTGGAAATACAGGCATGGATTCAGGGAAAGCCACAAACTACCAAGCCAGTCCTGGGTGAACTTAGATTATTCCAGGAAGGCACTGAAGGGCTGGATGAGAGGCAGCAAAGTGAATGATTTTGTGAGTTCTGAGGGAACACATGCTCAATAGCTGTGTTACAGAGCTGCACCAAAACCTGGCAGATAGCAAGCTGACTGACCCCAAGAAGCTTGCTGAGGAAGCAGACCTCTGGGTCAGCACCAAAGTGTCCAAAAAGGCATCGGGAGAGGGGGGCTCTCTGAAAGGTGGTCAGGGTTCCCACCAGAAAAATGGTTTGGGGGAAACCCTGCAGAGAGGGGCAGGTGCAACAGTACTCAAACCAATGTCTACAAAAGCACTCAGTGTAAGTCATCTTCATACTTTGAGGAAATTCACAGAGAAGAAAAATTGTTCAGAAAGAGTCGTAGGGTAATTCTGTTACAAGGCAAGAAGACAATGAACATTTATCTACATGCACTGAATGAAGACATTTGTTGATTGTAAAAAGTCATTTGAAATTCAAACACATCATTGTAATATACATTGTTTGACAAATCAGTCTTCAAGCTAGATGGGCATTTTTTCTGCAAGCTTTGACTTTACTCGCTCGTACAACCCTAGTTATAAAAATCTGTTAGCAGATGCTCCATCTTGTCGCTATCCCAAGTCATCACTGAACAATAATCAGCATGCGATTCCTTTTTAGTGCATGGTTGGTGTTTTCCAATACTTTTTAAGACGAGGTCAAGACGGCTGGAGAACAGATAGATCCCAGAGAATTCGAACAGCATCTCAATGCTCTGTCTCATTGAAATGAACTCTATTAGTCAACAAGCAATCCTTTTTCCTAAAAGGGAATTACAAATGGATGTCATAAACATGTGTCATTATTAAGCAAATTCTGCTCGTAGAGGAGTTAAGACTAGATTGGACTTAGTTCCACAATCTTTTTGGTAGGCAACAGTTCATTCTAATGTGCAAGAATAGGACCTTGTCCAATACGGCTTCAGCATAATTCTCCACATTCTAACCTCTTTGAATATTTCTAATCATTACCAATGGCTTAGGAACCTTGGCTTACCATCTCTACAAATTTCATAATGGAACTTCCATCCCCAGTATATGGTGTGCTAATGTTTATGTAGCTAGCTCTTTAAAAATGTCTCACTGCTCTCCTGTGCCCACATTAATATCAGCTGGAGACATGGCCCATGTTTTGGACTTGCATTTTTTTATTCTATGGATTATCTAATGCTATCATATTGAAAGTACTCAACATCTTACACATGTTTAGAAAACTTTATGTAAGGCACGGTGAGTTGATCAAGCGCTTTCTTATGGTTACCATCCTCAAGCGAATGGGCTAATAGAGTGAACAATTCAAAGACAGAAACAATACCTACGTTGCTACTGTAGAGCTACTCAATATAACAAGCTCATACTTGCCCACTCTAGAATTTTATTGCAACAATCAACTGAGTGTTCTCAAGGTATCACCATTTATTCTGTAAGCAAGGATTTCATTCGAGTTTTCTATCATCTCCTTGTATTGATACTTTAGGTCCTGCTGTTGCTGATTATGTTAATTAGTTAAAGGAAATAGTTTGTCCCTGCAAGTTTTTGTCATGCAAAGGTGAAGATGAAGGTGTGCGCTAAATCAAGATCAGTTTCTGCTTTTATTATTCCTGCAAAGAACATTTGGTTTTCTTCTTGCCAATACCCATCTTACAAGTCAAGTTTCAACCAGGATTTAATGGTCCATTTATGATAACTCATCAGCTTATTCCTGTTATTTTTAAACTGAAGTTTCTCAAACATGGAATATCCACCCTGTATTGCATTCATCTAAATTAAAGCAACATGTATAAACAGCTTTCGTCTGCACCTCCACCAGTCATGATTCAAGGTGAACCTGAATATTAAGTTCACAAAATTTGTAATTCTAGGACGTTTCTAGGTTAAACCTCAACTCTTGATTACTGCAGTTTATTCTTCCAATGATTAATCTCAGTCCATGCTCCTTTGCAGACAGCCCGATAAGCCAGGAGGTTCTGGAGAAAGGCATACTGTTACATCCATTCCAAAGAGGGACTTAGAAGCTTACCAGTGGCACTGCGCAGGTTGTAAACAAAAATGTATTTTACGGGTTGGTAGCTGCCATATTCTGAGACTCCACCCAGTACATGGATGAGAGCCAGAGCTGCCCTGCTACTCAACCTGCTGCCAAAATGCAGCAGCCAAGATGGATATTCCCCAAACTTTTCAGAGCACAGATGATAGTAGTTTGATAGAGGAATGCAGCGCCAGGAGAAAGTGGTCTACCTAGGGCTTCTTCTTCACTTCCCAAGAAAACAGCAGGATTTCCACGAAGAGGCTGTGGTAAAGCCAAATAACAGACCCTTTCCAATAACTTGGTCAGTCAAAATGATGTTGTCCGAGGATCCTAATCTAAGCTGAAGTTTTTCCTGTGAATTCATTAGCTATCAGGTCATTTATAAGGAAGCAGTTCAAGAGAAAAATCGCACCGCAACACATTCACGGTTCCTTGACTCAATCTTTTGCCCTCATTTGGGCCCCTTGCAGCTAGATCTTCTGCTTCGTTATTCTCCTGAACTTGGTCAGTCAAAATGATGTTGTCCGAGGATCCTAATCTAAGCTGAAGTTTTTCCTGTGAATTCATTAGCTATCAGGTCATTTATAAGGAAGCAGTTCAAGAGAAAAATCGCACCGCAACACATTCACGGTTCCTTGACTCAATCTTTTGCCCTCATTTGGGCCCCTTGCAGCTAGATCTTCTGCTTCGTTATTCTCCTGATAGTTGATGTGTATTTTTTTTTCCTGCCTGCTCTTTCAGGAGTTTGGTGGCTGTCATTTTTCAACATTTCGGTTTATCTTTTAAACTTATGATTCATAAGATTGCACTTTGTGGGCTAGTCCTCCTAATTGGGACCCTCTTAAGGGAACACTAGACACCTTTCTTGTACAATATTCTCTGTAGAGTTCCACCTCAGCTTCTGGGAGGAGTTTCTCTTTGGTTGGGTAATGTAAAACTGTGCTTAGCAGACCATTTAGACCAAGGTTAAGTGGCTGACATCCTATTTGCTTACTCCAAGGATGAAGAGAGCAGACGTATTGTTAAATTTAACAAAGCCTGCCTAACCATTGCAGACTGATCCATGCAAAACCCATGTCTGGCAAGAGACCCAAGAGGGAAGCGGGAGAAACACGGAGAAAGTTTTGCAGCAGTTGGAAAAAAGCAGGACTTAGTATTTTGTTACCAGCACCAGAGGACTTGACAAGGTTATGAAGTTTGCCCAAGAAGGGCATATCTTTAGCAGGCAGGAAGAACAAGTTCCTTACCTTTGGTAAAGTTCTGTCTGGTAGAGGCTCTATCTAGCTGCAGACTCCAGATGTCAGAATGGATCAATAAACTTCTCAGCAGTACCTCTGTGCACTAGAGAATGCACTGTGCAGCTCTGCCCTAATGGAATTCAACTTTTGAAATGACAGATGAAGCCTATAAAGGTGCTACTGCTGCAGGCTATCCAGCCTGTCTGCATCACTAGACACAGCTCCAAAAGCCAATTAGCAGACATTGTACCGATTCCTAGACTTGGGATCTTAATTACTGGATAGAATTCAATCACAAAACGGGGAGGATGGGAGACTTCCAGCTGCAAATTTATCACCTTTTGAACAGATACCAAAGCAATAACTAATCTGAAGTGGGTCTGTGAATGGGCTTAAACCGTAAAGTCCTGCAGGACTAAGTGTTCAGGACAACCTGTTCAGGTATTAATTCTTGTGATCACTATGTGCGGCTCAAACGGAGTGCACATCAGAAAAGTTAGACCAGATTAAGGTCCGATTGGAACATGGTAAAGGAAGATGGGCAAAACGTGTTGCAGGTTAAAAAACAAAAATATACCCAAATAAATCGAATCAGCCCAAGTGACTTAAACAACTGGAGCTGATCTGGCAACAGTAAGGCGGCTTAAAAGGCCGCAAGTTAACCCTCAACTGTGCTCCAAGTAAAGCCTTCCGGGAAAGAGACAGAACAAACAAAAGAACACCAGAGAACTTGGCCTAGAAGGAGCCAATCTGCTGTGTGCCACACCAAACCATACATTTTTCCCAACGGTAGGCAAATAAAGTTTTCGTTTAGGGACGCCTGGCTGCCAAGATGACACCGACCAACTCTGGAGGAAGGTTGAAGGTGTTCAACTGTCACAGCTCAATCTCCATGCATGAAGGTGGAGATTGTAAAGGCCTCGATGCGGACCACTGACCTTCTGTCTCAAAGGGAAGCCTCATCGGAAGATACATGATTAAGCTCAGAAGTGCTGAAAACCATACTTTACGTGCCTAATCCGGAGCTACTAGGATGACTTTGTTCCGGTTGGCATACAGGAGTCTGGAGTTCACATTGAGGCATAACTTATCTTCGAGTGAGAGACACCTTGGAAACTCAAACACAAAGGAGTACTTTTAGGCAGTGGTGAACAGATTGAGCCAAGGTTGTCATCATTCGTGGACGAGACCTTGCACTGCTGGGTGTAACCGCCATTCATGATCAGCTAGGCAATGATGGCTGACCTCATCTGCTCGGCACTCAATGGTTCTGCCAGGTGGTTCACCACCAGGAAAATTCTGTGGTGCACCAGGCATTTGCAGAGGCATAAAGCCTCCCGGTAGAGGGTCCGTGACCCAAGCATACCCTGTTTGTTGCAGTACCACATGGTGGTGGTGATTGATCACCTGTACCAGCCTTTCTTTGATGGATAGAAGGAAGTTTGTCGCCAAACGAATGACCAGCAGCTCCAGATGGTTGATGGAGAACCGGGACATCACTGGACAGTGGCCTCTGATCTTCACCTCTCCCAGATGGCCACCCCCACGCAGAAGTAATGAAATGTTCACCACTGTCAGTTCCTGGTAGGAAGGTAAAGGGGTCTGCCGCTGACCCAATTGTGGCCCAGTAACCACCACTGCTGATCTTCTGCAATCTCCACCAAGATCTAGAAGTGGTCAGAGATCATCTTGATGTAGGGCCCAAAGGGACTTCGCATCCCACTAGTGACCCAGCATATGTCACCGGCAGCGCTCGACTAGCAAGATGCAGGAAGCCATCAGTCCCAGAAACCTAAAATTGAACCTCACTGAAAACTAGGAGTGAGGTTGAATAATCGGATTCATAGACTGAAGGTCCTACACTCTCTTGGTCAAGTTGATATTGATTACAAAATTGACAGGAGATTCACCGAAGCCTGGAGGCGGTTGACAACTGCCTCCAGGTGAGCAGGCCTTCAACAGCCAGTCATCAAGGTAGAGGAAGACTGGCACACATGGCCTCCAAAGGTGTGCTGCCACCACTTGTGGGGCACTGGTGAGACCAAACGGGAGCACAGTGAACTGAAAATGCTCCTGTGCCACCACAAACCGCAGGTAGTGCTGATGGGCCAGGAGGACAACAATATAGAATTTGGCATACTGCAGGTCCAATGTCACCATACAGTTTCCATGTTGGAGGGCAGGCAAGACTTGAACAAGAGGGAGCATTTAGAATTTCTCCTTCCAGAGGAAGGCGTTCAGATGACGCAGGCCTAGAACAGGCTGAAGACCTCCATCCTTACTGGGCATCAGAAAGTAGCAAGAGTAACAGCGTAGCAGGACTAGTAATCATGTCCTTCTTTTGTCGATGGCACTCTCTCAACGCTTCTTATGGTCAAAAGGTCTTCCACTTCCTGCTTCAAAATAGAGATGCTCCTTCGTCAGGCACCGGGGCAATGGTGGAAGGTGCGGTGGGGAAGAAAGGAAGGGTAAGGCATATTCCCTGCAAACAATCTGTAGGACCCGCTTGTTCGACGATCACTTATCATACCAGTAATCCAGCACCCCTCAAAGTCCTTACTCCCCATCAAACTCCTGCGGCACCGGTGTCTGACAACCACTCTTTGATAAACGTAGTGGTTACTAGGTGCCACAATTCTGCCCCTCAGAAGAGCTCTATGGCCATAGCATCCTGGAATATAGCAGGTTTGGCGTCCAAGGCTGTATCAGCCGACTGGTCTTCCTACATTGAAGGTGTAGACATTTGGGCATTTCAGGAAACATGGACAACTGTTCCTGTGTTTCACGCTGGCTATTTAAATTTCTTCAAACCAGCAATAAAGGGCCCATGGGGGAGATCTGTGGGAGGACTATCCTGTTGGGTAAGGCAAGTAGTGGGGTTAACCATTGAGGCGATCTATCTGGAGAAGTGTGGCTCACTGGTTAGAGCAGGCAGACCCTGAAGCAGAGGTCAGACCCGGGACCAGGGTTCAATTCCCGACGCGGCAGGGCCTTGAGCTCAAATGTCCACGGACTCGATAATTCTCGCTTCGGTGCCTGACCTAATCATGGGTTCACACTCTGCAACTCTGGGCATTAAGCTTGCTTAATCTCCACAACGGCCCCCCCGCGGCGGGATGCCTGGCTTTCACCTTGGGGATGCCCTGTAGGGGCTATCTCACAGGGAAAAACCAGGACGGGTTCCCAAGGCAAGCGCGGAGATACCCCTTCGGGGGTCGATTCTGGCGCTATATAAGAAATGCAATAACAATATCTAGACAACCCACATATCCTTGTCATTAAAGTTACATCTTCAAAAGGCCTTGACCAACTCCTACTTAATGTTTATGCAAGGGGACAACCGGGTGGTAGGTGCTCACAGGTCATAGCAGCCCTCGAGACCCACTTAGCTAAAGGAGCACACAATGCAATTCTATTAATTGCAGGTGACTTTAATACCTGCTTTGAACCCCTGGACATGGAAGATGGCAGGCTTACTGATGAGGTGGATACGCTCTGGGGAGTGCCACAGCTGGACCTCCAGCCTATTAAGAAATGGACTGAGGCAGCCCTACAAGTCAAAGGCTTGTGCCTCGATTGGGGTCTCAGGGCAGTGAACGGAAGGACAATGTCCGATGCTTTGGGTACTGCAACCTTTGACAATGGCCGCTCTAAAAGTTGTATCGATTACATATTAGTGAATCTGGAGACATGGCATTGAGTTCTAGATATGGAAGTCCAAGGTCACCCCGAAAGTGACCACAATCCTCTGGTTCTTAATCTGAATGACAGGAGCTTTTGTGGTAAACACCCATTGGAGGCTGTTACCTGCCCCAACCAAGTAATCCTGGGAAATGATATGAGAAGGGTCAGATGGCCCAAGGTGGCTCTTAATGAAAGGAAGGTGCTAGAGATTAGGGCACTAGTACAAGGGTCATTAAAGAAACTTAACGAATGTGGCTCACAAGAGGTCCTGAAGCCAAATTACCAGGGATCCACAATGAGCTCTTTAACAGGCTGAAAAGATTTTTCATTGACACCAAGCCAATTAAGAAGATAACCGTCCTTAAACCTAACTCATGGTATAACGAACCATGTACTATCCAAAGTCTAGAACTGCTTATAAAATCTCCCTAAAAAAGGCAAAAAGAGAATGGGACGAGGGCCGCTGGCAGGACCTGTTACTAGCATGTAAAGGCAGGAACATGACCCAGTTTTGGGACTTGATAAAATGGGGAAATGGGCAGAGGTCTATTATTCCAAATAACAACGTGGAACCACAGCAGTGGTTTGCCTTCTTTGAAACCCAATTCCAGAAGGGCACGGAAAGCGAAACGCCAGCCCTGCAATTGACCTCAGAAGTCCCCTTGCTATTTAGCACTAAAGAGGTTGAGGCTGTCCTGAAAATTATGAATTTAATTTATTCAATAGCAGGGGGCCCCGATCCCTGTATCTTGGCGCGGCTCGGAAATCATTCCGATCTACAAGAAAGGCGATTGTTCTGTGCCGGCCAACTACAGGCCCATAAGCCTTATCGATGCCTTGCTGCAAAAAATCGTAGCAAGAGTTATATTGGGAAGGATCCAGTGTTGGATGCTTGAAGCAAACATCCTATCCCCACTACAAGCAGGGTTTCGGGTCCACATGGGGACCCTGGATCAAGCCTTTAGACTTGTCCTGCTCTATTGGAAAAAGGTCCTCTTGGGTAAGGGTATGATCTTTGCTGCTTTCGTGGACCTAAAATCCGCGTTTGACCTAGTCCCAAGATCCAAACTGTGGGACGTCTTGCTAGGTCTGGGGATGCCCAAGGAACTGGTTGCCTTCGTGGTAAGACTACACAATTCTAATTATGTCCAGGTCCGTTGGGGGAAACCGGGGGAGGAAATTTGTAGTGGGGAAGGGCGTCCTCCAAGGGTGCGTGCTAGCACCCACCCTATTTTCATTATTCATAAATGGGGTGGTGCGGTACTTTGACAACCACCCTATGGACGCGCCTGTGCTAGCTGGCCAAAGGGTGCCCGTGCTCATGTTCGCAGACAACACCTTGATTTTATCTAAGACAAGACAGGGGCTCCAGCGGGCTCGGTCTTCGTTTGAGGAGTTCTGATGCTATCATGATCTGGTGGTCAATGTACAGAAGACCAAGTTCATGGTTCTCCACGGGGTTAGGCCCATTACTTCAAGTGTT
This sequence comes from Lissotriton vulgaris, assembly GCF_964263255.1. Classification (NCBI taxonomy): domain Eukaryota; kingdom Metazoa; phylum Chordata; class Amphibia; order Caudata; family Salamandridae; genus Lissotriton; species Lissotriton vulgaris. The sequence continues at coordinate 1,800,870,644 of NC_141694.1, read as the reverse complement.
TTCATGAGCGGGAAGCTCTTGGAGCAGACCAACGTATTCACCTACTTAGGGGTTACCTTTGGTGAAAAACTGAGCTGGGCTCCCCAACTGAAGTTACTGGCACTGAAACACTTTCAGCTAGCAGGTGCAATGATTAAGGCACATAGGCAGTCACAAACCAAGCCTATAGCCCCGGTTGTTAAAATGTTCTCCATGAAAACCATTCCTGCAACCTTATACGACGCTGAGATATGGGGAGCAAGTAATCTTTACCAACTAGCATTAGCCCAGAACACATTTTTAAGATCAATCGTGGGCCTCCTCAAATCGACCACGCATATCCCTATCCTGTTAGACCATGGCTGTCATGCAATTGAGGATATAGCAAGTTATAGGATACTGGCTTTATGGAGAAGGCTCTGGATTACTCCAGAATTACATTTATTTGCAAGCGGCCTGAAAGTAGTAAGGGGTCTGGACTGCTCGAACAAAATAACATGTTCGATTAGTATCAAATCTCTGCTCACTGGCATGGGGATGGGAGACCTGTGGGATAGTCCAGAGTCTGCAGAATTCCCACCTAAAATGACTTACAGAGCGGCATACTGGAAACTTATTAAAATCAGGAGGTACTCTGCTTTGACTAGCTCATCCCTGTCTAGAGACTTTTGTGCGCTCAAAGATGAACCCAGTATGGAATGTTATTGGGATCTAATAACAAAACCTAGAGATCGTAAGCTTTATCACCAGTTCCGAGTTGAGACACTCCCACTTAGGAAGTTCACATGTAAATGGATATCAGGCACCAGAGACAAATGCCCCGACCATATTGAAGACACTGCCCATCTCTTATACTTTTGCCCTGCCTACCTGCAACCCCGAAATATGTGGCTTAAACCGCTATGTAGAACTATGGGAACCATTTCCGCGATTGTCGCCAAAAGGTTATTGAAAACTGGTTGCAACGACATCGCAGTCATTGGGGTGGCTAAGTTCCTGAGTTGGTCTTGGGCCCTTCGGGAGAAAAACGGGGGTCCTTATAGTCTGTTGTAAGTTACCCTTGAGTATGGCATGGTTTGAAATAGAAATGTAGTGGTTTTTATTCCTTGCTGTTGTAGATGAAGGAAAAGTCTAACGTGTAACATATTTATTCAGTCTTAATTAAAGGTTTTAAAATAGTAAATATATGAATTTATATTCTTATTAGGATAGGCAAACTTCTTATTGTTAGTTTTATGGCGTAAACTCTGCTTGCGCCCACCTATATTATGTATTTCATTTTATTTGATGTCTTTTAAGATGAATAATCGAAATAAAGACTTTTCTGAACTGAACATACCAGTAAGAATCTGTGGATTCTGCCTCCCACCTGGTGGCTGTCTCTCTGCAAGAGCACGCTAAAGAGGTTTGACAGATGGGGCTGTGGGGGGGAGGGGACCATAGACACAGCGACACACTGACCTTTGCTGTGGAGGTGGCATGAACCTGAGCCTAAGCCACAAAGAAGCAATGGAACTGTTGCAGTTGTCGTGGTGGGGCATCATGACTTATCGAGCGAGCTGTAGCCCTGCTCTCCTTAAAACGCTCGAGAGTGGAATGAGCTCTGTCCCCATAGAGAAGAGCTCCATCAAAGGGCATGTCCAACAGGGAGGACTTGACATTGCTTGAGAACCCAGACGATGATAACTACATATTGTGGAGGCATAGACAACGGCGGTGCCTAGGGCTGATGGAAAGCCACAACCAATCGCAAACTTTGCTGCATCCAGATCATCTTTTTTCTTTATTGAAATTTTCATAGCCGGAGAATATTCCATAATATTACAGAGTAATGGATAATAGCATGACTGACAAGTACTGATATAACAACAAAAAGGCGAGGGGAACAAGGGGGATTGATACAAATCACATACGGTGGTTAATAACTCAACATCACAGATTAGTGAAAGATAAAAGCAGTCAGTAATAATATGAACAGAAATTCAATTTCTAACATCTCAGATTGCAGCAGTGAATTCTAAAATGGTTTCCATGACGCATGCACTTACCTGCAGCATACAACAATCACTGCATATGGCTGTGTTATGCCAGTTATCATGCTCAGCGTAAGGAGTAGTTAGCGTATGTGGTCAGAATGGCACTAAGGACGTTACAGGCGGAGTGGAGGCACCTGACCCTCTCTGTCGCAGCCAGTCTATGAATGGAGCCCAAATACCTTTGGGTCTGGACTTAGGATGCATTAGCTCCCGATATGTGGACAGTTGTTATTGGCAGAATGTGATATCATTTATCCATCATTTGGGGGGGGGGGGGGGGGCAAGGGTATGCCCAGATGTGGGTCCCTTGCTCGCTGGGACACTGGATTCAAGCTAGCCCGGCTGAGAGTTAATACCCAAAAACCAGTCCCGGGATGTTTGTTTCCGGTCCAGGGATGAACTGGCCTGGCATTTCAGGCAGGACTGTTCGCATGAGGAACAGGGTCAAGACTGATTTGATTATGGCTGGGTCTAAACTGGAGTGGCATAGTGAGTGGTTAGAAAGTTTCAGCAATGAGTCCCTCGTCTTGTGTTCATCATTTATCCATGTGTCAGTTGAGGCGGTGTAACATCTGCCCCAATTCATGGCCACTGTGTGTTTTGCCAACAAAAGCGCCATGCAAGAATGTGGTGATCTGCAGGAGGGGCATCTTTAACATAACCTAGCAAGCCCACCAGCGGTGTGTGTTTCGGCTCCGATCATGTGATATCCTAGATGTTGTACACCTTACCCCAAAATCTCGCTATTGGCGGGCACTGCCATGCTAAACGTTGGAATGTGACTTATGGTGTCTGACATTTCCAACATTTAGCATCTGCTATGAGACCCATGCGATAAAGCTGCGGTGCGGTACAGTAAATGTGATGCAGGAACTTGAAGTGAAAGAATCTTAGACTGTAGTTAGGGGAGAGGTGTCCTAACTGGCTGCAGCAGAATAACCACTGCTCGCCTGTGATAGGTGGTTCCAATTCTGATTTCCAGCTCTCCAGTGCCCTCAGGACGATTACTGGGGAAGTTTGTTGTGTGTTGCTATGAAGACGCATAATTAGTTTTTGCGGGGATAGGTCAGTTAACTTGTTCAAGTGCAGAAACAATGGAGGGAGGGGCCGGAAAAGTGTTGTGTAGCTCTCAACATGTGGGACGCAGTTGATAAAATAAAGAGTCTCTGAGAAATTGGGAGGAGTGTCCCCATCTGTTTGTGGAGGAGTGATAAATTCTTCTCCGGGGTATAGATCTGCAAAGAGTTTGATGCTGAGCTTATGTGCCCGCTTGACCGCCCGCTGTCTAATAATGGGGGAAGTTGCGGAGTATATGCTAGTGGAGCGTAGAGCATGGAAAGACCTGCCCTTTTACGTAATCCATCCCACGCCATCTCATGGTTTCCCCTGTGTCTATTTTCCTTCCCGGGTTCCTGTAGGCGTGGTAAGAGTAAAGTGTGTAAAGCACTAAGAGCGGCTCTGTCCAGTTCCACTGCAACGTGGGGCTGGCATGGGAAGGGATAGAGACAATAGTGTTGAAATTGGGCTTGCACGCAGTAATCATATGAAGTCAAATTGATTGCTGCTATGCCCCTTATTTCAGCGGAAGTGTATGTATCTCCAAGGATATTCTGGATTGCTTACCTGCCCAGACTAGTGTCACCATGTTGAATCGGACGCATTTGAAAAATGCGGAGTTGAGCAATATGGGTAGGTTAACAAATTGGTACATCAATTTAGGCAGAACAATCATTTTCGCTATAGCTATCCTGCTCTCTAGTGATATGGGTAGCTTAGACCAGATGGCCACTCTTTCCTCTAGCCATGTGAATGTCAGGCCATAGTTTATATTCCAGTGTTCCTGTGTGCCTCTGCTAAGCCAGATTCCAAGGTATTTGATCGCATCCCGACCATTTTTAATCACCTGGGGCACATAGCAAAGGGCTTCAGGCACACCAGGGAGAACTTGTGCCATGGAATGCCAAAGGGCATGGGAGGGCCGTCCCAACAGTTTCCGTTAACAGAGCTGGTGGCCAAGATCGTTGAAGAAAATATATTTTTTTAATGTTTCCCTTAGATTCCCCATCAGTAAGAGTGGTTGGAAATGTTTTTGGATTAGAGCAGCTCCTGAAAGCCTGAACTACTAGGTTTTCCAGTTAGGGGTGCTCCTAAAAAAAAAGTCAGGTTGCCTGGAGCAGGGTGAATATGCCTTACAATTTGTTGACTGACTAGTGGGCCGGAGCATGGTTTGGCCCAAGCCCCAAATAAGATTTCCATCAGTGCTTTGTTGAAAGGAAGGAGCTCCGAAGAGGTCTGCCGGGCAAAATGTTTGTCCTAATCACAAAGGTGGGGAGCTGGAGTTCAAGAACTTTGGCTGCCCTACGCATCACCATGCGGGGGACTGTGTACAACTGGTTTGAGTCCTTTCTTGCTGTCCGGTGTACAGCTGGTTTGAGTCCTTTCTTGCTGACTGCCGACAAACGGTCTGGGCCCCCCCTTTCTCTGCTGTAGTGCCATTGAGGTTCTGTAAATCCTATCTTGTCCCGTGAGGTTATGGTTCCGTCACGATTTTGGTGATGTCGTACCGTAGTTAGTAAGTTCGGCTAATATGGAGTGAATTCGTCATGTTAACTAGCGAGTTCATTACGTATTCAGAGATTTTGTCTCAAATAGGGGTTCCATTTTGTCGGTGCCTCCATTTTGCGTTGCCATCACGTAGGCCGATGAATGTGGTCGAACGAATAAAGCGACCTGGCCTTCTCGTACCGGTATACATTAACTAGGGTCCTTCTTGACTCTAAGGTGAATTGTGAGGTGACTCCTTCACCTGAAACTGACCCTGCTAAGCCAATTTCCTTGGTTGATCGTTGTCTGAGATTGCCAATCAATGTTCAGGACATCGTTAACTTTTAGTTTCTTTACACATGCCTTATCTTGCTCGTTATCTGTCATTGTTTCCTTTCTATGTTTCTTCATTTCATGCATTGTGCTTTCAATTATGGGTTTGTCCGGCTTGTGGAGATTGAATTTGGGACGTTCCTAATAATTAACTTTGGGTTGGGTTATTGCAAACTGAGTTTTCTGTCATGTGATACTTTGTTTGAAAATGTACCTTATTGGCTAGAATTTTATGCAGTGGGTGTCCATTTATAATGTGAATATTGGGTATAAAAAGGGATGTTTCGCCGTACAAAATGAGCAGTCTCCTGAGAATTTACACTGTGATGTATTTCTGGGATCACTGTTACTAGCTGCAGCTAATAAATTAGGTCTTTGACGCCACCCAGAAGTATTCCGTGTTTCTGTATACCAAGACAGGTGAATCCGAAGACTTTGGGCGTGCCCCTGGCACTGCTGGGTTTAAAACCCGGTTCTTCAACTGGCGCCCAACGTGGGGCGACTTCAGTGTACCGGTCCAAGCCCGAAGATTGTGAGGAGCTTTGTGAGGAAATTCTGGAGGAGGGCCCCCACTTCATCTTCCCCTGCATGTCGAACGTGGACTGAAGGTTTTTACTGCGAGGCTTCCCCTTTCCAACGGCTACGAAGGACTGCTGCCCTGACTGTCGCCCTGTCTTGGACCCTCTTATGATGATTTGTAAGGAGAGACATTAGACGGTCTTCTGGTGGCATGACAGACATTTTGGTTAAGTACAAGTGGGTCGCTCCCACGACTTTTTGTTTCTTGGGTTTCTTTGATTCAGTCTTTGCAAATACCGAAGCCGAGGGGCTCGTATATTTGCGAGTATATCGTTTTTGATAACCCCTTGAAGTTTGAAGCTAGATTAGTGAGCTATAAGATGCCTGGTCTTAGCAAATTTAGGAAATGGTTTTGTTGTAGTTGTAACAGGGATTCCCGATTGGAGGACTTGTGTCCGATACCTCCGGTTGGAACTCCGACTTATGAGCTCTATTCAAAGCATGGCGTCGGTCCCATTACGTTTAATGAAGTATGGGTCCGCTATAAGAAGAAAGATGGTGTCTTACGATGGCCCCAACATGGTAGTTTCGAATCAGATGTTTTAGACAATCTAGAAGTTGCGCTATTTAAGAAGAAAGCCCAGCCGGCGATGTTTGATGCTTTCCGCCTCTGGCGTAAGGAAGCCAAACAGTGAGAAATTAAGCAAGCTAAGAGAGATAGGAATGAAAAGAATATATCTAAAATAAAAGCTGCTAGGCAGTTTAAAGAAGACGAAGAAGATCGTGTGATTGAGGTGTCAGATAGACAACATTGCATGGCCATTGACAAATGTTACCCGGCTTTGCCACCTCTTCTTCCAAATGTGACTAATGACCCTGAAAAGGATCCCTTGATGTCGCATTTGTTGAGATTACCACCCCCTTATGTGCAGAGTGCTACGGCACCTCTGCGACCCCCAGCTGTTCAACCCCTTGGTGTTGTCCAGCCACCCGTTCCTCCACAGTTGGTTCTTCCTCCCCCTGCACAGCCCCCTCCAGGGCTGCAAGCTTTGCTAACAGTTCTGCCTCAAACTCCTAAGCCTTACTTTCCTTTAACTTCGACTTCCTTTGCTTCTGACCCTACGTCTCTATCACCTCAAAACACTTCGTGTTAGATCTCCTTGCTCGTAGATGGGTTTTGAATGCCTCCAAGTATAGTCCACAAATGGTTTTGGATGTCTTCCTGCAGTGGTGACGTAAATAATTAATTTACTCTCTTAATTTCTATGCAGGTAAGTACTTAATCAATAATAACTCAATCGGAAAGAAAGAAAACAGAGTCCGTGGTGTTAGAGTTCTTAGGGGTTTTTATTCCTTAAAAAGGAATGGTCTTGACCAGGATATCATGTTCTGACCACCACAGGGGTGTCAGAAGGGATAGAGCAATGCTTTATTACATTACATAGCTTATATACTTAATCTATGTCATAAGAAACAGTTGTAATGGGCGTAACAGCTGAGAGAAGACAAGATAACAGTATACACGTGTTACAAGTGCGTAATCAGAAGGCGTGAACTAGAGGTGTGTGCTAGAAACGTCACAGGTAGGTGTCACAAAAGGGGTGGCACTACCAGAAATGTTGCAGTGTCAGCAGAAATCGGAAGCTTGGATGCGCGCGCAGCTGTATGACGTGTGATTGACGTGAAGCTGGGGGTGCAGGGGACTTGACATTTACACTGACGGAAAGAGACAGAAGTCTGGCATGTCAGATCAACTTGTGCTTCTATCATATCGGATATCTGATGTTTAGGAACTAAGCTATCTGGGCGGAAAGGTCTCTAGGGCAGAAGCTATTCTATACTTGCTGTGAGTGCGTGTATAAGCGCCTGAGTGTCTGTATGAGAAGCGTGGGGGCATGGGCCTTCCATGGGAGCATGGCAACAAGGGCTATGAATTACTTGAATTACTTGCACAGAGACAGGCCGGCCCTTTGGCTCTGCAGCTGAGGGGAATGTTTACTGAAACTAGCAGGCAGGAATGTATTTTCGGGGAGCGGAACAGATAACTCGAAGGTTATAGTCAATCTTGGCAGGCAGCAGGCTGAGCTGAGCGCGAGGGGCCGCGCTGAAAGTAAGTCAGAGTTCACGGGTACAGAGGCAGCCTGGGCAGAGGCCCTTGGAGTCAGAAGCCAAGGAAGAGGCTCGGTGGCAGAAATTCAGGGCCTACTCAGCTAGAGCTGAAAAACGTAGAAGTACACTACAAAAAGACGTTGGCATAGCATACTTAGGAACGGACCATTCAAGGTGGGTCTGAAAGAGGACATGTTAACGTTGGACGCAAATGTATTTGCGTCTTCATAGCTGGTACAGGAGGGAAGTTACATGCACCTTAATTCGTACATGGAGACGGTGGGGTGCGCGCTAGGGAACACATCTTGACCATAAAATTTATATTTCCTCAGTGGGAGGCACCAAAACAAAGGTATGTTTTTGATGTTATGTGTACTTTCCTCCGTGAAGAATGGGCAGATAATGAATTGGGTCCAATTCCATTGGAACTACTTAATGTTCAGTCTGAATTTGCTAAAGGGACGATAGTGGGTCCCGATGTTGAGGAAGCGGTAGAGGCGCTTCTTGCATTTAGGTGTAGACTTCCTTCTCAGTGGTTGTTTGAACCTGATCCTTCTGTTAGGAGAAAAGTGAAGCAGTACCCGATGAGAGGTTCCCCCTGTATGGAGAGGCAGTTTTGGCTGATGTGTTATGAATTTAGCTGACATAGATATGTTGTTGGGTAATGTAGTCCCTCAACCTTTGTGGGCAAAGATCCGTCACAAGGATCATGCGGTAGAGTTAGGAGATACGTGGGTTAATATTGCTGCTGCAGATGGGCAGCAGGTAGGAGGGGCCAAACCCGAGCCTTTAGTTGCAGATCTACCCGGTAGGATTATTAATTTAATGAAAACCTTGATGCCTCCTATGCGAGTGAATTGGGACAAGTTAGCAGCATGCAAACAAAAGAAAGACAAGAGTGTGTCTGATTTCTTCACCAGGTTTGAGGAAACATTCATCGATCATAGTGGTCAGGACATGAGTACAGAAGGTGGTCAAAGGTTGTTCGTAGATAAGTTTGTCTTTAATTTGCTTCCTGAGCTTTCTAATAAGTTAAAGGACTCAGAGTTCATGGGCTGTTTCTTCTTCGGCCCAGATATTGGCTACTGCACAATATTATGAGAACAGAGATAAAGATGAGAAGGATAAAGCAGAGAAGAACACTAAAGAATTAAAAACAAAGGTTCTTCTACAACAGGCGTATCCGCCTCGCCCTAATCAGCGTCAGTTTCAGCAACCTTCCCAGTTTCAGCAGCCCTCACAGTTTCAGAGATTGTTGCAGAAGCCTGAGTCTTTTCCTCCGCGACTTCTGCTAGGCCCTAATCCGTGCGCTATTGTAGAGAGGAAGGTCACTTTAAGAATAGTTGCCAGATTCTGCTACAGCGTGCAAATGGTATTTCTGGGTTGAGAGGTCGTAGTGGTTTCCAGCAAGTACCTAGGGGTAGAGGATGTGTTGCGTTTCCCCAGAATGAACGTTCCCTTCCCCCTCAGAATTCTATGAATTATTTTGATCAACAGAACGTTCCGTCTGTTCAGTCTGCTCAATATTACACTGATGATTATTATGTTGAAAGCGAGAGGGCTGGTTTTAATGATAGCTAGGACAGCCAAGGACAAAGGGAGGGAGTAGTGTTAGTTCCAGTAGACCAGAGTGGACCTTATGTTGAAGTAATTACATCAGGTGTGGCAGAACCTTTTCTTTTGGATACTGGTGCAGCAAAGAGTTCGATCATGCACTCTAAACTCCCTGGCGCACCTTTGTCTGGCTTGATGAATGTCTCGGTAGGATTTTCTGGCACCCCAGTTCGTAATCCGGTTTATTGTCCTTTGCCTCTTTCTATTGGGCCTTGTGAATTGGAAGCACCCCTTATTCTAACGACAGGTTGTGGTGAGAATCTGTTGGGTTTGGATTTGTTTAAAAGATTGCATGCGACATTACATTGTTCTCCTTCGGGAGTACATCTTACGTTGGGTAAGAAAGTGATTTCTCTGATGTATTTGTCTAAAGATCAGCTTCCACTGGAATTGCGTTCTCTGCCTGATACTCTCTGGGCTACAGGTCCTAATGATGTTGGCCTTTTGCAGATTCCACCCTACGTTGTTACCCTCAAGTAGAATGCTAAGCTACCTCGCATTCCCCATTATAGGATCTCTAGTAATGGGGAAAGAGCTCTTTTAGCGATTATCTATGATTTGGTTGAGAAATGTGTGATTGAAGAAACGAGAGGTAATGTGTGTAACAGTCCTGTTCTGCCTGTTCTTAAGCGTATTCACTCTTCCCAGCCACCTGTGTATCGGTTTGTGATCGACCTTCGAGAGGTCAATAAGATTGATGTGCCACAGTTTCCTGTTGTCCCGGACATTACTTCCTTACTGACTATGATCCCTGCCTCAGCTGCTTGGTTTTCTGTTATCGATCTGAAGAACGCTTTCTTTAGTATTCCGATTGCTGAAGAAAGTAGGGATATTTTTGGCTTCTCTTTAGGAGGCCGAAGTTTCCGGTTTAAGCGCGCTCCTCAAGGTTATTGTGAAAGTCCCTCCATCTATAGTCAGGCTTTGAAAACTCAGCTTGATACTTTTGTCTTGCCTTCTGGTGCGACTCTTGTTCAGTACGTGGATGATTGTGTTGGTCGCTGCTGATGATGAAGAAATTTGTAAAGAAATTACTCTTTCTTTGTTACGACACTTGTCTGACCTTCACCATAAAGTGTCACCTTCAAAGTTGCAGTATTGCCGCCAAGAAGTGACCTACTTAGGTCATCTCTTGTCGAAGGAGGGAAGACGATTAACCCCAGAGCGTATACAAGCGATTGCTCAAATGACTGTACCATGCACACAGAGAGAGGTGCGTGCTTTCTTAGGTATCACCTCGTATTGTAGACAGTGGATTCCGAATTTTTCTTTGCTAGTGAGACCTTTTGTTGGCACTTACTCTTAAGGACACGCCAAACCCTCTTCCTTGGTCTGACGAATGTCAGAAGGGTTTTTCTGAATTGCGTGATGCGTTGTGTTCTGCTCCGGTGTTGGGTACTCCTGACTACAGTAAGCCTTTTACACTCTACGTACACGAGAGAGAAGGCTGTGCGTTGTCAGTGTTGACGCAACGATTTGGAGACAAGCAGCACCCATGTGCGTTCTTTTCAGCTACTTTACATCCGGTAGCTAAGGCGTTGCCTAGTAGTTTGAGAGCTACAGCGCAGCGGCTGTTTCTATCTGACAGTCTGCTGGTTTGGTATTGGATAATACATTGATTGTGATGGTCCCACATGCAGTGGATACCTTATTGAATAAAACAAAGACTCAACATCTTACTAGTGCCCGTTTGTCAGGTTATTAGTTGACGCTTTTGGCTAGTTATGTGCACATAAAGCGGTGCAACACATTGAATTCAGCTACATTGTTGCTGATTTCTGTAAAGACAGATGCTCAGGAACAGCATGATTGTTTTCTCCGGACAGAGGAGGAAACGAAGGGTAGAGTTGATCTGAAAGATACTCCTCTTTCGAATCCAGATGGTACCTTATGGGTAGAAAGTTCATGCTTTAAGCTTCTGAATGGCGATACGACTGCAGCGTATGCGGTTACGACTTTGCACACGATTGTTGAAACTGCACGTATTGCACAGAATTCAGCTCAAGCAGCAGAGTTGATTGCACTGACGAGAGCGTGTGTGTTGTCGAAAGGAAAGAGAGTGAATGTGTATACAGATTGCCAATATGCATTTGGCGTGGCTCATAGCTTTGGACGTTTGTGGAGAGAGAGAGGATTTCTTAATTCCCATGGTACGAAAATTCAGCATGGACAATTAGTGAATGAACTTCTTGAGTCACTTACTTTGCCGACACAAGTTGCGATTGTGAAATGCAGTGCACTTGGAAGGTTACGGATGATGTTGGTCGTGGCAATGCGTTTGCAGATGAAGTAGCGAGAGAAACGGCGAAAGATGCGACGAGCCGTATATATGTTGCAGGTCCTGCTAGATGGGTTATGGCAGGAGGAATGTGTGAAGACACAATAGAAAGTGTGAAATCGATTCAGGCAAAAGCTACTGAGAAAGAATTGAGTGTGTGGAGAGAGACTACGGGAAGGTTAGATTCAACTGGCAGTTGGGTTGACTTGTCACAACACCAGCAATGGTTGTTGCCTGATGCGTATGTGCTTCCAGTGGTTACGATGGCTCATGGATTGGCTCACATCAGTTCAAAAGGGATATGTAAGTTGTTGGCTCCAGTATGGCAGAATGCTGGAATTCCTAAATGTGCTGAGAATCTGGTTAAAAACTGCATGATTTGCTTGAAGCATAATCTGGCAAGGGAACCCAAACTCCAGCGGGTCATTTCGCTCCTCCACGGTATCCGTTGGAGGTGCTACAGTTACTTTATTCACATGGAAAGCTGCAATAACATGAAGTATGTCCTTGTGGTTGTTTGTGCCTTTTCCAGATGGCTAAAGGCCTACCCCCTCAAGGATAATACTGCTTTATCTACAGCCAAGGTTTTGCTCAAAGAGTTTTTCCCTAGGTATGGATTGCCAAGGATGGTATGGAGTGACAACGGAAGTGAATTTGTGGGTCAGATTATGAAGAAAGTGTGGGCGGGTTTTGGAATCAGGCAGGAATGTCATGCTGCGAATCACCGCCAGTCAGCTGGCTAGGTTGCTACAATGGCACTCTTAAACTTAAATTGGCCAACATACAAGCAAGCTCTGGTCTTACATGGCCAGATGCTGTACCACTGGCACTTTTGTCCACAAGAACGACAGTACATTCTCGTGTGGGACTTAGCCCATACGAGATTGTTGTTGGTCGCTCGGCAAATGTTTGGGGTGTGCCGAGGCCAAATAAATACAGTGATATCGAGTATCCTATGTTGGTTGATTACTTACATGACTTGACTGCTAAATTACGTGTTCTTCACCAACAGGTGCATGATACTTTACCTTCAGCCTCTGTGGATGCAGGTCACTCGATTCAACCTGGCGAGTGGACCCTCGTGAGAAACTTTCAAAGGACAAATAATCTGGAACCGAGGTGGACAGGCCCGGATCAAGTATTATTGGCGACTCGGACTGTCGTCAAGGTTTGTGGCAAGAAAAACTGGGTGCACGGCACCCATTGTAAAAGGGCACCCTTACCCTTACCATACGATCAGTGGGTCAAGGATGGTATGGCCGATTCTGTGACTGAAAGGGTTCCGAGATTTGTACATTTTAGTGATGCACATTTGAAATGGACTCAGTCGGAACGTGCGGATGACAACGTGTTGCAAGAAGCTGTGCCGCCGCATTTGAGACTTGATACTACGCATCCAGAGACACTCTTTCAGGATCAAACTGTGCCTGGTAAAGAACGCTACAACTTAAGGACCAGAATGGATAAATAAAATTTGATTTTTTTTATGACTTACACTCTTTCAGACAAGAGATTTTTTTTTCCCTTTTTCTTTTTCGAGCCACCATCCGGGTTCAGCTGCAGGGTCACGGTATAAGTTCTTAAGGGGTGACCCGAGTATTGATGTAAGGTCTGCGGTTCTAGGGACGTCTAGGACGCCTGGAAGCACACTTAAGTGAAGAAGGAAAATTGCCGTGAGCAGCACGTTAGAGGATGGAGTCTTTTGTAACTGAGTTGTTGAAAGAATTGATTTTAAGATAAGATTTTGTACATTGATCTATAACAAAAGTTTTATTATATTGTGTTCTTTTATGTTTTTAAGTATCACATTAACTTGTGTGGGTTGGATTGTTTATGCTACACCACTGATATCTGCACCCAACTCCCAACCTATGCTTTCCTCTACTGTTTCTTTACACCAATTTTATACGTTGCCTGAACATGAACAGACAAGGAGGTCAGAATTTGTCAACAATTCGTTCATACAGCCGTTGCATCAGCATCAGTTGGTAGTAAATACCACTAATTGTTGGGTTTGTGGTCTTATACCTCATACGACAGATAGAGGTATGCCTTATCTGGTTTTGCCTTTTTCTTTCAATGGGTCTGTATGGGCTTTTCAGACTATGTTCATCTATGCAAATGAGGTATATCCCTTACGTTCCGTGAAAGACAATCTGAGTAATATTGCCTTGATAAAGGGAATAGTGGATATGATCCGAGATATTGATGCATATAATGCTATCCCTAAGGATGAGGCACAGGCTTATGTTGGTTGGAACGTGACTGGATATAGTACCAGTTTAACAGAGAAGGAGAGACGAAAAAGGTCTCCCCCAATTTGGATTGTACCCCATCTAGGCCACTTTTGTTTGCAAGGTAGTGGTCAAAATTCGAGAGCTCAGCTAGGTAAGAGTGTGTGTGCTCAAACCTATGTCTATTCATCTCAGACTTCTCCTCCGTTCGTGCCAGCTAAAGGCACATATTTTGTTTGTCACGACAGAGCCTACACATGGTTGCCGCCTGATTTTTCAGGAACATGTTATGTGGCGTTTCTGCTTCCCCCTACATACACTACTACTTCGGACTATCATAGAACAAGATATGGTAGAGGTGTCTTCGATCAGGAAGATACTGCAGCACAAGAAGTAGACTTTTTCAAGGGTTTCCTACGGTTTTGGGGTTCTATGGCCAATAGCAGGAATATACATCAACTTACGAGAGTGGTTGAGGCCACTATAAATTAAACTGTAGGTGCCCTTAGTAATGTTACAGCTGAGCTTCAAGCGGACCGTCTTATGGCGTTGCAGAATCGTATGGTGTTAGACGTCATACTTGCAGATCGAGGAGGGGTATGTAAATTGATCCAATCTAGTTGCTGTGTTTTCATACCAGATAATGCCCCTACAGTGTACCAAGCCATCTCTAAATTGCATAAGATACCAGAGTCTATTCAAGATAGGTGAAGGAGACTGGTCATTGACTGGATGGTTTTGGGGACTACTGTCCAAATGGGGATGGAAGATTCTGATGTTCCTTGGTATGGCTTTAGCTATCCTCTTCTCTTTGCATCCAGTGTGGCCCCGCCATTTGTAGTCTTTGTGCTACAATGTGTGTGCGGAGAACTGTCTCGAGAGAAGTGGAGAGTAACAGGATGATGCTCCAACGACACCTTGCCTATCTAATGAATATTGATATAGACCTAGATTCAGATTAACGTGAGTTTAGGGCTATTACCTACGTAATGGCAAAAGGAGGGTCTGAGGTTCTGTAAATCCTATCTTGTCCCGTGAGGTTATGGTTCAGTCACAATTTTGGTGATGTCGTACCGTAGTTAGGCTAATATGAATTGAATTAGTCATGTTAACTAGCGAGTTCATTACGTATTCAGAGACTTTGTCTCGAATATGGGTTCCATTTTGTCCGTGCCTCCATTTTGTGTAGCAATCATGTAGGCCGATGAATGTTGTCAAACGAATAAAGCGACCTGGCCTTCTCGTACTGGTATACATTAACTAGGGTCCTTCTTGACACTAAGGTGAATTGTGAGGCGACTCCTTCACCTGAAACTGACCCGGCTAAGCCAATTTCCTTGGTTGATCGTGGTCTAAGATTGCCAATCAATGTTCAGGACATCGTTAACTTTTAGTTTCTTTACACATGCCTTATCTTGCTTGTTATCTGTCATTGTTTCCTTTCTATGTTTCTTCATTACATGCATTGTGCTTTCAATTATGGGTTTGTTCGGCTTGTGGAGATTGAATTTGGGACGTTCCTAATAATTAACTTTGAGTTGGGTTATTGCAGAGTTTTCTGTCATGTGATACTTTGTTTGAAAATGCACCTTATTGGCTAGAATTTTGTGCAGTGGGTGTCCATTATAATGTGAATATTGGGTATAAAAAGGGATGTTTCGCCTTACAAAATTGAGCAGTCTCCTGAGAATTTACACTGATGTATTTCTGGGATCACTGTTACAAGCTGCAGCGAATACATTTGGTCTTTGACGCCACCCAGAAGTATTCTGTGTCTCTGTATACCAAGACAGGTGAATCCGAAGACTTTGGGCGTGCCCCTGGCGCCGCTGGGTTTAAAACCCGGTTCTTCACCATCAATGGAGGTTGGAGTTCCCCAGGGCTCAATTCTGAGCCATAATCTTTTTAACATCTACTTAGCCCCTTTGGCGGCACTGGCGGAGTCCCACGGTGCCCAGATCGTTTCGTATGCGGACGACACCCAGCTCCTCTTCTCCTGTGATAAGAACTCAGACTTCAATGGAGAGAGCATCAGAAATTATCTTGGGGCGTTTTTTGACTGGTTTCAGCTCAACTGCCTCAAGTGCAATTCTGATAAATCAGAGGTGATTTTCTTTGGGTGCCCTTCTGACCCGAGATGGAAGTCTTGGTGGCCAGCGTCCATGTTTCCACCCTCTGCCGCCTCGTCGGCAGCCAAGAGACTTGGGGTGAAGGTAGACAATGGTCTTACCTTGAAACCACAGATCCTTGGCCTAGTCTGCAAATGTTTCGGTCTCCTAAAAATGCTTACGAAGTTCCTTCCATTATTATCTCTGGCCCATAGAAGAATTACTATGCAGGCGCTGATAGGTTCTCGCCTGGATTACGCCAATGGGCTTTATCTCGGCCTCCCGGAATTCCTTTTATCACGTCTGCAAATTGTCCAAAACTCTGCTGCACGTGCCATTTTAGGTCTTCATCAGAGATCCAGTGCTAGAGACCTTTTAAAAACACTCCATTGGCTTCCAATTCAGAAACGCATTGTTTTTAAAGCGCTCACTCTGGCCTTCACGGCACTTCATGGCTCTGGTGCCAAATACATAAGAAAACGGCTGGAATTTTATCTCCCATCTAGGTCGCTCAGGTCTTCCTCCCTGGCCTTGCCCTTTGTTCCAGCAATCAGGCGAGCCCGTATTGGAGGCCGCTCTTTCAAACGCCTGGCGCCACAATTGTGGAACGCCTTGCCTCTGTCTCTGAGGAAGAGCATTAATCTTTTAGCCTTCAGGAAAGACCTCAAATCGAAGCTTTTTGTTCAGTAAGTCTGTCCTCTCTCGCCTGCTCTGTACCGCTTTGGGTTTTTAGCGCTGGGACACTCTTCGGAGTAGCTGAGCGCTATATAAGACTCAAAATACCATAACATGTCATAGGAAGCGTATTCTTCTCTGGCTGGTCCAGGAGGAGCAAAAGAATACCTCTTTCGGGAGAGTTATCAAGGCCATTAGCCTTCTGTAAGTCTTTGTACCAATTGTCAACCTGGTATGGCTGAGCGAACTCATCACCTGCGTCACATTCATTATCCAAATCAGTCCAAATAGGGAATGCAGTGTTGCCAACCTTTTGGTAATTCAAGGTGGGGAAGCGGTGCCTCAGAGAGATTTAGGCGGTAAGTTGGTTGAGCTTGAATTACAAGGATAGTCAGACATTTTTGTACGATTGATTTATTTGCAACAGATATTGTACGATGAGATAAATATGTAAAAGGTAATAAAATGTTTAAAAAAAACGTTTGAGCTTGGACTGGCGCAGACGAGAACAATCGGGCTGCCTCCTCAAGCTGCGAAGTTGCCATGACAGTCCAAGTGCCAGATGCCCGAAAGTGGGGTCGAAACAAGAGCTGACTGCAAGACAGGCTCAAAGGATTCAGCTGATGTAGAGGGCGAACCTGCCGGTGGCATCCAAGGTGGAAGGCCTCTTGACTCCTCTTGGCCCAGAGGTGTGCCAAAGGAGTCAGTAGAGATCTAAAGAGTCTAGAGAGCATACCTGTGTGGAACTCTTCAATATGATGCTGAGTGGCTGGAGGCCCTGGACACTTTGTTGTGCAGCAACGCGCTGTAGGATTGGATCTGAAGTTGCCCAACTTCAGGAGTAAGATAGAGAAAGGTAGTAAAACCCCCATGCCTGGTCAGACAATTGAGAGATCTGTGAGGAAGTGAAATCTTGCTTCTATTTCTTGTTCTTCTTACACTTGCCTGAGGACTTGGAGAGTGACTAAGTTCGGCCTCTGGATCGGCTCCGTCAACTCTGGGAACACGACTTATCAAAACCTTGGAGGCGGAGTGCGACTTGCAACAGTACCTCAAGGCATTAAGTTTCACCTTGCCTTCCTCGATGGCCTGGGGTTTATTGATGCAGTCACTGCACGCCTTGAAGTCACAGCTCAACCCCAGGCACTAGAGTCACTGTGATGGATATCTGTTAGACATTTGTTTCTGATAGTCCTTAGTGGGATAAAAACTTGCTGTTTTAGGAAGTGACATCCTTTGCACACTGAAGAAAAGTTGTTGAAAATATCAATGATAAGTGTCTACGAGAAGATGGGGAGCTCCGGATCAGCGTCTTGTGGTGTGGAAAGAAAGAAATTGATGCCAGGGTGTGGGAGTGGACCCTGTATAGTCCCCGCACGTCATTTCTGAAGCGGAACGTTGTCAGTGTGGAGCTGTATGGCACCACCTCTGGGTGCACAGGGGTACTACTGAAAAGTTTCCGGATCCATGCTGCCTGGGGAATAGTCAAAAGGTGAGGAATCTGCGGCTAGAAGTCTCTCTTAGAAAACAAGTTTTTTCTTGATCAGGGCTTTTTGCCACTCTGAAAACTGGACCTCACAGTAAAGGTATCTGACCTTCCCAGACTACAGCTTTTATCCTTGCTCTGCTGGCGGATGCTGAGAACTAAAAACGTGACTAAGCTGAAGGTAAACCCTTGGATCGTGCTGAGGCAGCAAAACTACCCCAAAGGTGAACAGCTTCATCTGGAGCTCAATGACAACATATCACTGAGGGACCCTCGTATGCTTCAGCAAAAATGATAGTAATTCCCAAGGTACAAAACTTTGAGCTGTGATACCTAGTTAGCTCGTCTGACCTCTACTCCATCATGGTCGGCCTGAAATCAAATCTAGGTCCCAGTAAAATAAAAACGGATTATATTTACATTGCCTCTTCTTTTATTGAGGCACCTTTTGCCTTAAAAGTTCAAAAGTTCTTTGGCTCCAGTCATCTGACTTCATTGTTTTGGTACATTTCTGCTTATTCAATTTTCTCTATTTTTCTAAATTGATTTGAGAATTTTATTGAACTGTAGTCTGGACTTTAAAATGGTTGGGGGCGCTTGAACTTGACACACATTTCTCAGAGGAATTGCCTGATGCTTGTGCAACAGCTACAAATCGTTGAGCAAAGTTCATGAAGGCCTACCAGGGTATGTTGATTAAGTTGCTCAGAGTTCCACCTTTCTAAAATTATCTACTTTCTGACAACATATGACCACGAACGTGACAATAAGAGAGTTCTGCTGAAAAATATATTAGAGCAGGCTTCAAAGGCAGACTATAGTCTTGAGATTAAATGAACATTTTAGGAACCAGTTAGCCAGGCATTGCATCAAGACCCCACCCCAGAACGGGTGCACCATTTTAATGCCCCGCCCCCTTTCGGGGTGTGCGTAGGGGGTGTTTACCCAGAATCTGCTCCTGGGGGACAGAAAAGCAACTAGACACCAGGTATTTCAACATGGTACAAAAAAAAAACAGAAGGATGCAAGAGGCCATAGTGAACATTGAGCCATACCTACATCCCAGAATTAGCAGTAGAGTCATTCTGAGTTCCAACCAGGACGGATAAGAGGTTTGTCACAGGGATTCATAAGCTTTCTACCACTCTGCACTTCCCTACTTGTCCTGATAAAATCGCTACCCTTTGAGTGGCTGGTTGCAGTGCCCGAGACAGGAATGGATCAAACCAGTGAATGAGAGTCCCCCAAGCACTTTTCCCTCCATCTTTCACCAGACATTTAACTAAGTTTTGGCTATTTTCTCAGTCGCGCCCAGGGAAATTCCTGTACACTGGGTACCCCCAGGATTTTGGAAAAAAAGGACGCAAATATGGTGTGGATGCCTTATGTGAAGAAAACATTATTAAGGCATAAGCGAGAAGTAACCCAAATAGCAAAAAAGGGCTTAGCATTCTAGCGGTCTACCCTCCGTTTACTGAAAAGAGGAAAATGAATGCAAACAAAAAATTTACAGTAAACAGCAGGCTTAAAAGAGTTTATTTAGTCAGCATTGACAATACCTAAAAACGTATTAACAATTTCAGGATCATTTTTGTCTTTGTACACCTATCCTGTTTCAAAACCAAATGCTCCTGGTAAAGTTACAGACTTCATATGCCCTATGGCTCTAGCAACAATTTCAATAAGCTTCATCATACCAATGCCCCATCCTAAACATTTTATATTCATCAGGAATCTTCAGAAGCTTTATGACGGTACAACTTTGCAACAAAGTTTTAATTAGCAGCCAACGCTGGTTCACATTCACTGCGTGATTATGCTTCATTGTATGTGGAGGATAAATCTTAGTTCTACTGGCAAATCCAAGTATGGTTGTCTGTACTCTTTACAAAAAAAGAAAGTGTCACCAACAATGGTGGTTGAAACCTCTTCTGCTCTAAAAATACAATGCTACCACCATAGGAAATAGTTAAATATGTCTTTATAGCAATCCCCATATTGCTAATGGGATATTCCCTGCAGCTACATCGGTTCAGTCTGATGGAACAAAACACTGATGAAGTGTTCAACAAGAGCAACTTCTAGGTCACGTTCATGAGACTGTTTCTCATGTCACATTACATTACTTAGAAGGCTTCAATTACCTTGAGTGAAAGCAGAAGGTTTACTGGAATGGTATACTTAAGACATTCACTCTCATCCACATATAGATTTAAAGGAAATACATTTTACAGACACAATCTGTTTAGCATGATCTTTATCCAAGGCTTCTATACTAGTGGTGTCATACATTCCTGAAAGTGACCTCTCTCCTATTGTTCTTACAATAACACTTTAAACAACATATTTTTTAAGCAATCTGTTATGTGTGTTGAGATTATTTCTTAAGGTTATTAGTATGGACAGTCTATGATTCCAGTTCTAAGAGTGCCTTATATAACGTTCAACCAGCAATGAAGCATTATTTACTAGAAAAGTAATACAACAGAAGGTCACAGAAATCACTCGGAAATTATTAGACAATCAATTATTTTAATGTCCTCTAGGAAACGGACAAAGATTTGCCAAAAGGGTCCTATGAGATTTTTGCATTCATAAAATTTATCTTTAAAAAAGGTTCAAAGGTGTAACAATAGTGATTAGGAGTGCACCTTTAAAATCAACTAATAAGTAGAAGTACCTTGGTCCAATCACCAGGGGGCACAAATGCACCATGGATGAATAATAGATTGCTATATCAGAAAAAAAGATTGTACAGAGAAAACTGATATTCAACTCCCCTCTAAACAAGTGACTAAGAGAACCTAGGCTCTGGTTTACAGATTAGCAGATAGGTTGTTTCATAACAAACATTACTAATATGCTCTCTGCCTTATAACAAGTGCATTAGATTATTTGGCATTTATAATAAAGCAGACAGGATATCAAATCTGTGATGAAGTAACTCGACCATCAAACTCTAAATTAGGCACTTAGTTGAATTTTTGGGCATGCTACAACGTTCTTCTAAACGGGTCTGTGAAATAAAGACTTTATTTACATAAATAATTTAAAATGTTTTTTGTTATTTCAAGTTCTACTGTACCAGTGACCGCACACCCAAGTAAAACAATCAGTTCGGCATAAGAACCGAAGTCAATCAATCTGCTGTTGTGATAGGGCACAAATACCTGCACCTGCATTTAGGAAAAATGACATTTCAGAAGAATTAGAATACAATGTTTCTAACCAAAGCAGTATGGGGCCTCATTATGAAGGAAAACTTTTTCCTCTAAATTTCTCTCCAGTTTTACTATTGCCGTGTGAGAACTCTTCGTTTGTGCAATCATGTACAGAAGGCTAACATACTTGATGTTTAAAGGGTTTCTCCTTCCTCCAGAACCAGATTCAGAACTTCAGATCTGCTTAATTTACATTGTAAGCCGGTCTTATGTCCACTTCATACTAGAACTATATCTTTTTTACACATCACCTCTAAGTTAAACACAATCTACTGATGGTGGCAGCAGCAGATTTGAGGATGGCATAGGGTTAGTGTTAGTGCTGGATGAAGGACTACTGGATTGAGAGTGTCATAACTACAATTCATATCCTAAACATTATAAATAAGACTGTTTTTCACCTGACCACCATGCAGAAGACATTTGGGAAGAGTATTTTGGAGCTAGGCAAAACAGGATTGATTCAGAGTACTACATGATCAAATTTGGCATCTGCTTACTGCAAGGGCATGAAGTGCTAGCACATATGTTCAGGCGAATAAGCGGCCCACATTGCATATCTCAGAAAAGGTTATTTGTCCGGAAGGTTATGGATTCTAATATCTCTGGGATTATGTAATCACCTGGAAAACAGGGGACAACATTTTTGGATGCACATTTTACCACACAAGTCACGAAAGAGCTTTTTTTGGTGTAGCTGCGACGTGTTTCCATCACTGGAAAAAGAAAGGATATCTGTTTCAAAATCTGGTAGTTGATATTAACATCTGAATAAAATATCCAATAATAATTTTTTTTCTTTAGTTCTTATGATATTTAGAACATTGTTGTCATCGCGTCTTGTTCGTTGGACCTGCGCCAACACATGTTTCAGTAAAAGACCAGCGGATATGGTCACACCTTCTCAGGGCACTTAGAGGATCAAAACTTTGGGCAATAGTGAGGGGGCTAAACATCCACTGGTGTCTCTGGTTCCTGGCGTTCGATAAAATCAGGTAGGAACACTTTCACAGATGGAGAGAAAAAAGGGTCCGGACAAGCAGATTCGCCTCACTATGAGTGCAAAAATCCTGAAGTATGTCAACAAACGCGTACTCGAAAGAGACAGCGTGATGAGGTAAGAGAATGGCACAACTAGGCATCCATCAATTCTCTGGCGTGTAGACTCTGACTTGATTTAGATAAGTTGAACCAGAATGAAAGAATTAACATTTTGTCAGTATTCGCTGAAGAGTCCAGTATACAAGATTTCCATCGCCCTGTACCTGATGCATAATTGTGCCATTCACACCTCATCACACTTTCTCTTTCAAGTATGCGTTTGATGACAAGCTTGAGGATATTTGCGTTAATAGTGAGGCAAATCTGCTTGTCCACCCCCTCTTTTTTTCTCCATCTGTGAAAGTGTTCCTACCGGATTTCATCGAACGCCAGGAACCAGAGAAGTCAGTGGATGTATAGCCCCCCTCTCTGTTGTCCCAAGTTTTGATCCTCTAAACGTCCTGAAGGTGTGATCATATCTGCTAGTCTTTCACCAAAACACGCGTCAGCGTAGGTCCAATAAACAAGACGCAATAACACAGTTCTAAATGTCATATAAGCTAAAGAAAAAAACTTGAATTATTGAAAAAACTTACCTATGTAAAGGAATTGTATTTTGAAAGAGATTGTGCTGCTATCTTATGCATATATGTTATCTCATTAGTACTCATTGTCGTCAATAGTAGTTTTGTTCCCTTTGTCTTGTTCCGTGGTTGTACGCTGGTGTGATTGTAGAGTACGGTTTGAATGAATGTATGGGGATCAGGGGCACATTAAATCGCGTATGAATTAGGTATTCTTTTGATATATAGGGGCACTTTTTCCTTTTATGAATTTTAGTCACATTTCGGCAGGTTGATGTGTACAGATATAGGTATCTTTTATAGGACAATACGTATAATAAATCAACTATATATGTTTTGATATTATGAAATCATGTCCGATATCGGATTATTCATAGCCCTGGCGTCTAGATATGTACACTCATTAAGACTTCGTGGATGAGGCGGTAAGCATCCCCATTATATGGCGAGATAGTCTGCCAAGGTAAAGAAATTGTTTCAGGCAGTTTGATTTGTTTTCTAGATAAATGTAGTCACTTTCCCCTGAATCTCTGCCTATGCATTAACCCAGTGCCCCCTTTTTTTACTTGTTTAATGGGGTCTATTTTTTAACAATTCAGTCTGGATGAATGCACAGAAGCACATTGTTTTTTTTAAAGATTTGATGGGTGAGTATTCTCGCTGTAGCTTTTATGCAGAATACAGGATTGGCATGAATAAAGGTACTCGGCCAAGACCTAAATATTTGTAACTGGTAATCATTTTACACAGAACGATATGATGAGCCCACTGAATAGAGGGACATCACAAAATCTTTTTGGTAAGACCCCTTGGCTCTTTTTACATAAAACGTGGGGAACAACCGGACCTCTTAAGGGTGAAGTGAACCAACATTTTTACTGGATTACCATCCTTTCAAGTTAGCTGTTTAAGGAAAAAAGATTTAAAAATAAAAAACAGCAAAATAAGTAAATACTGGCACATACTCCATTTGATTATTTTCTGCTGCCTATAAAAAGTGCTATGTCATTTATTACAAGTTAATAAATGTTCAATGGACTATACTAACTGTATTAAATGTAGTAAATGATGGATTAGAAGCAACTGTCTAGGTTTGCATTAAATAATATGCCAAATGTAAAGAATTGAAACATAAATAAAGTGATATAATAGTTGTGCTGGGACATAATTTGCCATTGAAAACTTAAATGCAGTGTAAAACATTGCAGTGTTGTCACTCCATTTATTGGGGTTCTCTTCAGCCAGTGCATGACCATCATCAATGGGGAGTTTAGATTTTAACACCTTGGCTGCTTGGTGTTTTCCCCTCCTATGCTGACTTATCGTCAGGTCCATTGATCATGACGAGCTCAGCTCGTCATCAGCACAGCTCAACCGTGCATCATGACGAGCTGAGCTCGTCAAGAGCATGGAAAGGGTTAAGTAAAGACATATGGTGGTCTGGAACGACCCAAATAAAGGCTGAAGAGCATAACATTTACTAACATAAGTTCCAATCCCAGGCAAATAGAGGCTCAAGGACTTTAGAATGCCCGAGTGTTTTAATAAAAAGTTTTTAAAACTTCATCTGCCAGCATTTAGCTCCAGTAGCAATGTGCATAAACTAAGTGGAAAATGCAAGTTTTATATGAGCACAAATCATGTTTCTTGCTCAATGCAAATGATTATGCCTACTCATGTCACACATTTAGAAACTGCCATCTACACCATAATGCCCCATTAGACTGGAACAAACTGCTACAAGCGGTTGTAAAGACTGAAGTTTGTGAACCGGTTTCATACTAAAATGTTTTTACAAAAGAAAAAATATGTGGCGATGTCATGAAAAAGTTGATCTTAAAAAATAAAGGAAGTAAAAATTATTTTCCTATCATAGTTCACCTTACAAAAGCACATGCACTTCCACATTAATGTATTGTACTGCTACAAACATCTTTTGAAGTTCCAACACACCTCAGAATATAGTTGCAAATCTTTTCCTGAAGAAAAGTTGGTGAAGGTATATGAAAGTACACACAATACGCTTTGCGTCATACAGACATTAAGATTAATTACCTTCTGAATCATTTGTCAGCCAGGCAGTGCAATCAACATAAATAATCTACAAAATGTCATGTCATTTTCATAAATGAAAGGGGAGCACAACTGCACAATATTTATGAACATACACTTTTCTCACAGCTCCAACTCACTGAAGACTGAAAGCGCAGATAAATAACATTATTAACGTAAATCAATGATGACTGATCATCACTGGGAATTCTCTTTACTGAACCACAGATTGCACAGTTATCCGTAGCAGGCACATCAATGCACAGAGTAATATTTCAGGCATGTGCTTTCATTATATTATGAGTGTTTTAGTATAAGCAGTTTGTTGGGGTCACAGTACACTTTTATGCACATGTGGCATGATTCACCCTCATCCTCTTTTGATACAGTGCTAATCTAGCCCTTTAATAATGGACATAGCAGGCATCTGAGAGTTGAAGATATCAAAATGAACCTTATCAGACTATAGACCGAATTAAAAATGGTAACCACCATGAGCAGCAAACATTCATCTCATAAGGAAAGTCTATCACAAATACATTTAGGCTTAGGCTGTCTCAAACACAACACAAACTAATAATCTATACAGTATTCATTGCAACAACTGTGTAGAAACCAGGTGATCAGCTTCATAGGAACAGTACATTGTGCAAGCATAAAAGGTGCACACCACTAACAATATTATTGTTCCCTGATGAGTAAAAACACAGAGCAGGCCCACATAGACAAAGGGATATTGAATAGAAAAGGGTTCTAGCTTACACAATATAACATTTCAATGAATATGCTAATTAAGACTTCTATCGGGTAATAGTTCCACTTTTTTTTTATTTTACTGAAGAACAATACACATTTTTGAAAAGAGAATTATCATTTTTCAGTGCATTTCATGAACCATTGTAGCCCAAGGATATCCTGGAATCCTAACATTGACTAGCTATGTACTCTATATGGTGAAAGAACGGAAGAGCCGAGACTCACTGTAATCAAATTCCATCTTAAGCGTCTTTTCCTTAAAGTGGGAAATCATGCTAATCAACATCTGCCCAATGAATGTAGGTTCATAACTATTTTTTGCTGGGGTAGTGAACAAATCTACTCTTCAGCTTAACATTTATGGAAGAAGACACTTTTGCAGCAATACTCCTAAAAACTTTGCCCTACTCTTTTCAAAACACTATAGACCCTACGGACATTTTCAACAGTGGTGTAAGAAATTCCCACAGGGAAAGTGAAACAGGAATTTTTCCCTTTTTTCTGCCTGTGGAATGGAATTGGCTGCAACGACCTGAGCGGACAGCGCAGTTGCTTTTTGAAGCACTATGAGGGGATAGGTAATGTATTTACCTTAAAGCTTACTGCATTAAGGTAATTACATTGCCCAGATCCTCACAGAGCACTTCTGACCAACTTCCCCAGCAACAGCAAGTCTGTGTACAAGGTCTGCCTGTAGGATTGTCTTGGCATATTGGCGGCACACTCTTGCTCGCCTGCTGAGGAAGTTCTTTTCAAGAGCTCCGCCAGGGGCCAGCTATTACAGGCAACATAAAAAGATTTTCATTACGTAAAGAAGGCTGGCTGGTCCCCGACAGTCATGTGTGGTACAAGAAATCCTTGAACCTTGCATTCCTCAATGCCCAGAATGAGAAATATTTGTTTTGCAGGCATTTCTCTCGAATCCCTACCTCTTAGGAATCCACATAGCGCAGGTGGGAAAAAGGACATTTTGTTCACTCCTAATTTTCAACACAAACTAGCACAAATCTTGCCATGCAAGGATCGTTTTTCCTTTTCAAGGTGAAAAAAGTGACTTTCAGCCAAAGGCTACAACCGCAAGAAACATGCATTGCAATTCCATTTCCATTAGGTATAAACATGACTTCAGAAAATCTTTTTTTTTTAAATGAAATTAATGTAAGAAATGAGAGATGTACCTATTTAAAAATAATTGTGGGCTCGGCCATAGACTGTGCTGATGTAATGTTAATACATTTCAAGGAAGAGCCTGTGGTGGAGTGTAGAGGTGTTGACAAAAGCTAGCCAATTACCCCTTTGGGAACAATGAACCTCGGAAACAGCACAGACTCGTCAATTAATCATTTGATTTGAAAATAGCTACTATGTCCATGGCTTCTGAAATCCTTTCTGAAGGAAATGCAACCCTATTATATCAACATCTTGAAATACATTTTTAATTACACATTTAAACTATTTCAGGGATCACATTCATCTTTCCTATAAATGATGGAAAATCTAAAAAGAACAGCATCAGACTATTATTCTCAACATTGACGATGTTGACCAGGAAGAGCACTTCCAAAAAGGAAACCATACATGAAAGTGTTTTTCAAAATAAATGCTCTAAATACAAGTGTCTATTATACACCAAGTACGGTATTACTGTAATAAAAAGATCATTTGCAAAACCATATAAAGCTATTGATCTTTGTTTAATGAAGAAGTATTTATGAATACAATTAAATGAATCAAAATATTAATGATGTCTTGTCCTTAATATTAGATTTTCCAGATCTTCTCTGCCACTGAAACCTTGAAATGGACACATCTCCCCTCGATCTTGCTATGTTATTATGACTAGCATATTTCTACAGAATCTCTACTGTCAATAAAACAAAGGAATCATATTCTTAGCTTATGTTATATTTGTTTGCTTTGGTGCAAACAGGCTAAGGCACCAGTTTCTGAAACAGCAAAAGGCTTTTTCCATGTATGATTCCGTTTCCAAAAGAAAAGTACATTGAATTGTACAGAACAGATAAATGATAGTAATGTATAAAATAGAAGACAGACCAATAATCAGAATATAATTTATGTGTGCTGCTCTCTGTACAGATGAAAGAAAAACAAATAAATTAATGGTCTCCTACATATATTCGACTACACAAATGATCAAACTATTTTTTTTCGTTTTTTTTTCGTTTTTTACAGTTGATACTTTGTCTTCACAGAGTTCAAAGTGATAATGACTTATCCAGAGTCCAGCAGGTATTTCATATTACATTAGGTAATGCATCAAGTATCACAGAAGGCTCCTGGAATGGGGCAGCTTGAAAAAACTAAAGGATGCCTGTTCTATGTTAACAAGCAGGTGATACATAATTTTCTATTCAGACCCTTTACAATTTGCAGACAGACAATTTAGATCCACGAACAAAACCAGCCACATAACTGCAAAGCAGGAAGACCCTCAATATTTAAATG
Organism: Lissotriton vulgaris; assembly: GCF_964263255.1. NCBI lineage: Eukaryota > Metazoa > Chordata > Amphibia > Caudata > Salamandridae > Lissotriton > Lissotriton vulgaris. Next base: position 1,800,842,612 of record NC_141694.1, on the reverse strand, counting down.
TGATTTTATGTAGGTGTAATGAAACACCATTTAAAAGATGCAAATGTAATCACTTACTTCTGAATCTCGATGGAGACAATAAAATGTTAGAAAAGAAATACAATTCCCGCCATTTGCAGCTAAATACAGATCATTTAGAAAATTAGTTTGATAACTTGCATTGCGCCGTTTGGACCAAGTTCCATTTAAAAAAAAAATAATATTTACAGTTATTTTGAAATCTGGCTTATGGATTTCATACCTGACAAACTTGAATACCAATGATTACAATTCCCCAAAAATACAACAAATATCAATTTAAATAGTACATACTGTCCTCTTGCATGTCTAATACGGCTGACAGGTCCACACCAGACGAGGGAACACTGTTTCAAACTAGCAAGTATTTGACAAAAAATATTAGTGGTCTGCATGTTAAATTATACGTAAAATACATTTCAGAACCGTGCTTGTTACCTCCAAGTGTACCCTGTCCAAAATTAAAAGGGTTTAGATACACTCTTCATTCAAGCTCGGGGAAAATACAAAAATAAAACTGAAGAAAGAAAAAATCGGCAAAAGATTTGCACCACCACCACCACAGCTACCAACCTTTTAACAGAACTAACATGAAGTTTAAAAAACTGCAAAACGTCTTATTACAGCAGCTTAGATAACTTGGCTTAAGACTCTAGTGTGCACTGACAAAAGCAAATATGACTGACAACTGAGAGAGAAAATGTGCATAACTGGTATTTTCTGCCATTTAGGAGAAATTATGGTTTATGCCATCTCCGTGAGTAAGAGCAAATATTTGAGAACATGTGAAATATCTAAAATGTGTTTTTCAAACATTCATGAACAGATCACAAGCTTAACAAAGTACTGGAATGATCCATGCTTCATGAAGTGCTTTTTTTTAACAAAAAGAACTTGAACTGGAATACCTGGAAACATGGACAATAGTCATACAAACAGATCTGTGTTTGGATCTCTGAGTAATTCAAATATAATTACATATTTTAGATCTGGTATGTAGATGTGTTTTCATAATCGGTCAGCCTGAAACACAGAGCTGAGAAGCACAAACTGATTTAAAAAATCCCCTAAAATAAAATCTTTAAAAGGTTGTCTCTTTAGATGCCAAAACATTGGAGGTGTTTGAGTAACATATTCAACCTTTGCTTTAATAATTTGAAATCAAAACCTTAATATTCAGAAGTATCGCACAGAAGATTAACAGTAACCGGACTATACAATTATTGATCATCCACGTACCGGTTTCCTCAAAAAGCACAACATGAGCATTCTCCTATTTTGCTTTCATTAGTGAGAAGCACAATGACAGAGAACATTAGTTGCTCTAGAATATACCTTCTACAGTGGTAATTTAAAAAAAAAAAAAACGTCGACTGGGTAACTGGCTATGGAAAGCACATTTGGGTTTACCTGTTGCACTCTTGAAGACACTGATAATAAACCTTCATCGATATGGGAGGATTGAATACTCCAGCTGTGAAATAGCACGTACGTGCAGGAGATAAGCGTGAGCGAAGAAGATTGTTTTTAGAAAACCACTGTATTTTTAGAGAGAATTCAGCTGCTGAAGAGCAGTGCAATGAATCCCATTTTGAATAGGAGAAACGCTGGGTAGTAAGAGATGGAACAAGATTCAGAAGCCAAGCCAGCCAACAAAGTGTTTTTTGTTTATAAGTAAAAAGGTTTTTCTACATCCCAGAAAATGCAATCTACTCTGATGACGAATAGAAATCAAGTATGTTTCTATTTTCAATCTGTCAAGAATTATTACAATTTGAGTTTTGGGAAACCACCCCTGACTTTCGATGAAGCAACACAAGGAAGGATCAACCAATGAGCCAGTTGAGACATGTACCTACCTCATACATCGCAAACTGAGAACGAACACCGTTTCTTAATTGATAAAGGTAAGTCCTTCATTAATGTCAAAGCGATTGGCTCGGTCTTGGAACTTGATTGAAGGTAAGCCATATAAGTCTTATAAATGTAAATTTCCTTTTCCTTTTTCTCAAAAATGATAACATTTCGTATTAGAAACTAATGTAGTTTTCAAGTAAACAACAGCTCAAAAACACAATACCTCAAGACCATATTAAATGACTACGTTTTTAAAACCATCAAATACTTCAGAAGACCTTTAAGGGTGTTTGATGACTGGGAGGTGGTTTCCTCTCAGCAGTACAAAAGGAAGGTGAAGAAAAAGTACAGATGGACAAGGCAACTGAAAGCCATACTTGTGCTTTGGAAATCCTCTATTTCATGAATTAAATTCTTCCTTTGGCTTCTGTTATATTATATATAATTCCAGTTTATGCTGCTGGTGGTGACTTAACTGGCACATGAAACACAACTATTCTGCACGCTGAACAATGAGCTTTGTTCCCAAACCTGCTTCATGAATAAAAGAAAAATAACTACACTAAGGAAAAATGCCCAAAATGAATCTTCAAGAGGACATTCAGTTGGTCTCGTACATACAGTAGTAATGTATCCTTTGAAGTTGCTCCCATCAACTAATTTTGCCAACAATTTTTCATCCTTTCAAGTCCAGTGTTCCAGTGGAGAAGTGTTTTGTGCACTGTAGACTAATGACTGTTTAGGGAGTATCTGGCATATGTGGTGATGGCGGAAGTATTTACAGGCATCTTCTTTTACACTTCTTCCGAAGTCTTTAGGCCGATTTTCTCCTCCTCCTCTAGTCAATCTGTGCTTGGTTTCTTGAGCGAGAAGGGTAGAATCTTGAAATGCTTACTTAATTGGTTCACCTGAAAATATATAAAGCAGGAGAGTCTTAAGTAAAGACAACTTGTCACAAGACAAAAAGTCACCAACTTCAAAGGCCTTCTATATTCTTTGGTCAGATTTAGGAATAAACTAGCATTTGCACAAAATGAGCGGCACGTTCACACACAAGAACTATCCCATCCTTGCCCAACCATGGTAGCAGTGTGTAGCCCCAGCCTCACGCTTTGCGCTCAAGGGTCAGGTTTATTTCTTAAAACAAATATCACGCCTTGCCCAGACAAGGGGAGTCTTTGTCCCCATCCTTCTATCCTCATCTTGTCGAGCAAGGGAATGTCCAGTTTTCAAAATAGCCCCATTTTTTAATGAGGGGAACAGTGTGACATCTTATGCCTAAAGCGGGTAGACTACGGAGAGGTTAGCTTACAGCTACCAAAGCACTTTGTTCAAAATGAAGACTAGATGATCTGAACAGATCTACATTACCCTGCTTCCCGTTCTTCTGCAGTATTTTGAGACTACTATACGGCATGCCAGGTGAACCTGCTTTGCTGTGGCTCAAGGAGCGTATGAGGGGGGCCGCCACAGGTTTTGAGGCTACTCTGTCCTACTGCCCATTTGCAAGGCAAGCGGAGTGGCGTGAACATAGTGAACCTCACCCTTAGGCAAGACAGTAGGTACAAATAATTGCCATCCTCAGTTTGGAGATGCAGTTGGGGAGGGTGATGGTTGAAGTAATAGCCTCCACCAGTACAGGTCTAAAGCTCGCCCTTCTGCCTTTGGGAAAGAAAGGACGAGATTTGGTAAATCTACCTCTCTCCAGCTCGTGGGCAAAGCTTGAAATGCTCAGAGCACCCCTTAGCAGATGACATACATATCTTAAAAAGAAAGCGGTCTGCCTAGAGCAGAACATGGTGAGGGCATGAGTTCTGGTGTGAACTGTGAACTATACACTATAAGAGGGGGCATTAACCGCTTTGTTTTCTGTGCTCGCTGAATCTATACCCATCCCTTATTAGGGTGGACAACTCTTGCTGCGCACTGCCTTCAAATGTGCATAGCGGAGGTCTGCTCCTGGGCCAAGTATCTGTTCAGGCCAAACATCCAACTCCCAATTAATGGCAAAATAATACTGCACCCAGCCAGGGGTGTAGCTTAGTCAATAATATTAGAGGGGCGCGAGTCTGAGATTTTCCAACTAGCAAAGCGGTGTACTCAACTAAATGGCAGAAAGGGTACGCTGGGAACATGGGGCTTGGTAATGGGTATGATTAGGGGCAGTTGTTTAGAGCTATATGGAAAAGAAAGGACATTCTCTGTAGCATTAATCTATACGAAGAGGCATTTGCAAAGTAGAGTATATTATGTCCTACACTGTATTTTTCTGCTCACAGGCATCATTCCTATATAGCCCTAATAGCTCAGCTGCCTGGTTTACTATTATTTCATAGATTGTGGTAAAAAGTATAAAAGAGGTTGGACACAGCTGTCAAACAGCCACAGGGCATGTGCAACACCCCAAGTCGATGCTGACTTTTTAGCCAGGTGCACTTTACTTTGCATGCCGGTGTTTTTAAGTCAAGTAACAGTAAAAATGAGATTACAAGCTGCAGGATGGGGCTTATGCTGGCTAAAAAGCCCCTTTATGTTCTAAGTGACACACGTCTTAGTACCAAATGTCAGCTACAGCTGAATAATGCAATGCCGCATCATGACACACTCAAGTACCATCTGAATTGTGTTCTAATTTCAGCAATACCTGTGGCATAACACATTGGTGATTGTACCAGGCGAAGAGAACTACAACCCACCATAATTACCAGTCACACATTATCAACCCTTATATTATGTATAACATACATGCAGTGAGCTAAAATAAATGCGGACCGTTAACATATTATGTAGAGCGTGTTCACTGAAACACATTTGTATATTTTTTAGTATAGTACAAATGGTAAAAATAAGATTATTACCACAATGGTGCTTAAAGGAGGTGAGAAAACATCTTTCTCTCACTGTATGTATACCAATAGTTCAAATTGAAAAATAACTCTGAGGCCATGTAAGATGTAGTTATGTGTGCGCTCTGGGGGGTGGGGGGGGGTGGGGGGGGGGGGGGGGGAAGGGATGTATTTAATCTTATGCCTTTGTATAGAGCACTCCCGCTATTTGCATACAGGCACATGCATCAACATTTTTTGCGAGCGCAAACGGTGCAATTCGCATAAATGGGCTGTTTGGGCCCGTAAAAAGGGCTTTTGTGATGCATCACAGTTTAAGGCACTTGCAATTTAAGAAATCATAATTTATTGAGATTTCTTAAATTTGCAATTGCATTTAAGGAATCGCAATTTGCGATTCCTTAAATGCAATGTATGTACCCCTTAGAAATCGCGAATTCGCCATTTGGGGCCGCAAAATACAGAGAAATTACTCTGGTCTGTATTTTGCAAAAACCTTGAAAAATGCACTAAAGTGCATTTTCCAAGGTTTCAGGTTACACACACGCGTGCACTTGGGGCATGTGTGTGCGCAACGGGTGCATATCACAATTTGAGGGGTGCAACAGAGTGTTATTTTAACACCTTTGCACCCTTGAAATTGGATGCGCAATTTACAAGTATCTATTAATACTCGCAAATTGCGCATGCAATTTCCCATTCATTCCTATGGGCCAGTAGGCCCATAAGAATGAACGGGAAGCCATTACTTAATTGCGAGTCGCAATTAAGGAATGTTTAGAAAACTCTATTTTAATAGCGATTTCTACATGCATAGCCTTCGGAAAGTCCCTAATTGCGATTCCTTAATAATCGCAATTAAGGACTCGCAAAAGCCTACTTTGATGCATGTGCCCCATAGTATCATAAAGTATTCAGAATATGGGTGGTGTTAGGAAAATGCACCTAACCCATGAAGACTCTTAGAACAAACTTGAGAAAAACACCTAACAGTTTCAAATGGATACTTCACGTAACAAAACAGGCTGCTTACTTCACTGAACAGATATTGAAGAGCAAGGTTAATGCAAGCCACTGAGCTAAGAATAACTAGTTTATTTTACAGTATTTAGCTCTCATCGTGTCATTTCAGATCACAGTCATAATGTAGCTTCCTCTAAATCTGGTCAGCGTCACATGATGGAACTTTTCTGTGATTACATCATAAATCCAAGGGTCATATTATGTGATCACTGGTAATTAATGAGCTAGTTCAATTTTTCTTTCTTTTAAAAGCTAAAATAAAAAAAAGAAAACATCAATTTTTTGGGTTACAGGATGTTGGGTATGCACACTCACATCAGGCATTTTATCTTTAAAACAGACCCTCTCACTAACATACCTAAACTACCGATGCCTTTCCCTCACAACCCCTATCAGCAGAATTTCACCCAAAGCACAGAAGGATAACGTTACTTACCAAGCAAGCATCTGTTCTTGGCATGTAGATTCACATTATTTGCATACCCCTGCCATCTAGTGTTGGGTCTGGATGTTTTCAAGTTGTTTTTCTTCAAAGAAATCTTTCCAGTCACGAGGTAAGGATCCTCCTCCTTTCGGTGATAGTGCGCATGGGCATCGACTCCATTGTTAGATTGTTTTCCCGCAAGAGGGTGAGAATGGAGTAAGTGAGTGTAGTAAAGAGATGTCCATGCGTAGTTGACGTGAATGAGAACTGCAACAACTACAGTTGCCCGGTGGGTAGGGTGGGGGCATGTGAATCTACATCTCTACATGCCTAGAACAGATGCTTACTGGGTAAGTAACATTATCCATTCGAGGCATGTGTGCAGTAGATACACATGCTTTGCATAGACTATATAGCAGTATTCTTCGAAAGCGGTGGCTAACCAGTAGATGTTGCAGTTGTCTAGAAAAGTATTTTTAGCACTGCCTGCCCTACCTACATTGACTTGTTGGCGTGCTAACACATCCAAACAATAGTGTTTGGTAAATGTGTGTGGTATAGACCAGGTTGCTACATTATAAATGCCAGCTAATCGAATGTTACCTAAAAAGGCCATAGATGCCCCTATTTTGTGAGTGGAATGCACTCTAGGGGTATAGATTAAGTTCTTTTGGGTTTTGCATAAGAAGTTGAAATGCGCTTAACAACCCATCTTGAAATGCCAGATTTAGAAATAGGATTGCCTTTGTGAGGTGGTATAAATAAAACAGTTGCTTTGTTGTACGAAAATCTTTTGTCCTTTCGATATAATACAATACAAAGTGTTTGAAGAGCTTGTTCTGCTTCTGAATCAGGTTGAGGAAAGAACACAGGTAACTCAACTGATCGGTTAATACGGAAATCAGAAACCACTTAGAGAAGGAGTTTGGGATTGGTGCGAAGCACTACCCTATCTTTATAGAGCTGATGCCTGTAGCTCACCAACTCTCCTTAATGAAGTGATTGCAATGAGGAATGCAACCTTCCAAGGGCACTTTATAATCCATACAGGACATATACTTATGTAGCGCTTCAAAGAGTGGACCCAAAAGTCTTGTAAGTACAACATTAAGATTCCACACTGGTGCCGGTGGAATTCTTAGTGGTAGAACTCTTTTTAAGCCCTCCATAAATGCTTTGATGACAGGAACTTTGAACAAAGACCTATTTTATCTGTTTTGCAAATACAAGCTACTGCTGCAAGGTGCAACCTAATAGATGTGTAAGCTAGACAACATTGCTGTAGGTTTAAAAGAAAACCGACAATGCTCTGAACAGAAGCATATAGAGGTTGAATTTTGTTGTTGCAGTAAACAACGAACCGTTTCCATTTTGCTGCATAGCAAGCTCTGGTAGTAGGTTGTATTGCTCATTTTAGAATAGTCATAAAGTCTGTGGTAAATTTGAATACCCATACTCTATAGATTCAGGAGCCAAATGGCTAATTTGAGCTTCTTGGGATTTGGATGCTTCATTTCTCCATGTTTCTGAGTGAGGTGACTGGAGGCGAGATGTAGCTTTTTGATGTTGAAATACTGAGCGCTCTGACAGGGTGGTGTACCACGGTGTCGGGCCCATGTGGGGGCAACTGGAATGGAGTCCGTTCCATCGGCAGAAGCCTGGCCCCATGCGGCAAGGGCCGACTTCTGCCCCCTATTTTTTTTTATCAAAAATTGAGAGTTTGTCGAGCGATCCGATACACGGAGAACACCGAAATGTGTGCAGAAATAATACCGTAGAGTGGATTTGGCACTGAGGGGAACCCAAAGAACGTTTTTCGAACCGGAGCACAGCAATACACGTCCGAACATGATGGTGGAAAATGGAGTCGATGCTCATGCGCACCATCACCGAAAAGGAGAAGTCACCTTACCTTGTGACTGGAAAGACTTCTTCGAAGAAAAACAACTTGCAAACATTCAGACCCAACACTAGATGACAGGAGTATGCAAAACGTGTATCTACAGCACACATGCCTCAAACACCACTTTACAAGAAATAGCAGAGGAGCTAGAACTATTGCTGGACAAAGAAGGTGCAGCGGCCATTACCCTCCTTGATTTGACGATTATTATTATTATTTAAAATTTTTATAGAGCGCATAGTCACCCTGAGGTATCCCAGCGCTAAAGATCCCTACACCTGTGGGTTCGGGGCTGAAAAAAAGGGGGGGGGACAACAAGTTTCAGACGGAAGAAGGTTAAAATTAAGGGAACAAGTGAGTTTTAAGCCGTTTCCTGAAGCGCAGGTAGTTGGGTTCTTTCCTCAGGTCTCGGGGGAGAGCGTTCCAGAGGCGTGCTGTGTGGATCGAGAAGCGTCTTCCACCCGTGCGGGCTTTCTTGAATCTGGGCAGGATGATAAGGGACTCCTTGTCCGATCGGAGGGATCTAGGGGCTTTGTAAGGTTTTATAAATTTCCTCAAAATAGGGGGGCCTTGATTCTGCAGTAGCTTATGGGCCAGGCATAAGGCTTTGAAAATTACTCGTTCCCTCACTGGGAGCCAGTGAAGGAGCTTCAGAGCAGGTTTGGCTGACGCTCTGGCAGGGGTGTTCGTGAGGATCCGGGCAGCCGCATTTTGGATTTTCTGGAGTTTGTTTAAGGTTGCTTCGGGTGCGCCAAGGTAGATAGCGTTGCTATAGTCGAGCCTGGACAGTATGAGGCCTTGGATGAGAAGTCTTTGCGATGTGGGTGGAAGTAGGGGCAGGATCTTTCTCATCGATTTGAGTAGCCCGAAGCAAGTACCGGCTACTTTTTTGGCTTGCGTGGTGAATGAAAGGTCTGTTTCAATCTATACTCTCAGGCTTTTTACTTCCTGTTTGGGGACAGGGGGGGGGGCCCAAACAGGGTGGCCAGATGTTCAAAGGGAAGGTGAGTCCTTTCTGACCCAGAAGGAGAATGTCTGTTTTAGAACCATTCAGCTTTAAGGCTGAGTTGTTCATCCACCCTTGGATCTGCGTCAAGCAGTTGAATAGGTCCGCAGGCTGTTGACTAGGGTGGGATAGGGAGACAACTAGTTGAGTGTCATCCGCATAACTGACAATGCTCACTCCGAACGGGGTGACGACCTCCTCCAATGGGGACATGTAGATGTTAAACAATGTGGGGCTCAGGGAAGGAGCGTTGGGCCAGAAAGGAGGAAAGCCAGGATAGAGCGGTGCCTTCCACTCCTACCTTCTTGAGCCGTTTGATCAGGAGTTGGTGGTTGACGGTGTCGAAGGCCGCGCTCAGGTCGAGGAGGATCACTGCCACTGATCCTCCCTCGTCTAAGAGTGCTCTGGCCTCCTCCACTGCTGCCAGGAGGGCGATGTCGGTGCCCTGTCCTGGGCGAAAACCTGTCTGCGAGTTTTTTAGCAGATTATTGGATTCAAGAAACTGGGAAAGTTTCTTGTTCACCAGTTTCTCGGCAATCTTGCTGGTCCCGGGGAGGAGGGATATTGGTCTGTAGTTGGCCAATTCCGCTGGATCCAGGGAGGGTTTTTTTAGAAGCGCTTTAACGACTGCCGCTTTCCAACTAGGGGGGACGACTCCCTGTTGAAAAGACGCGTTAATCAGATGGGTGAGGGGGGAGTGATGATGGGAGCAACTTCCTTGAGGATCCGTAGCGGTGCGGAGTCTCTAGGAGAACCGCTTTTGATGGATTTGAGCGCATTCTCGACTTCTTCGATGGTTATTTGTCCCCAGGAGGTTAGGTGAGGGGAGATCGGAGTGTCGGGGGGATCGTCAATCTCGCTCGGATTAGTAGAAGGGATGGAGTCTAGAATTTTTGGGATTTTTTCTTGGAAGAAGCTGGCTAGCTGATGGCATTTTTCCTGGTCTGCCTTTGGGTCTGGGGGTTTCTCGGGGCGGGGTCGGGGACCTTGAGAAGTTCTTTCAGGATGGTATAGGTTTCTTTGCTAGAGCAGGCAGCTTTTTCGATTCTTTCCTGAAAGAATAGACTTTTTGTCTTGCCGATTAAAGATTTGTATGCTGATAGGGAGGTGGAGTAGGCGTCCTTATTAGCATTGGATTTCTCCTTCCTCCAGGACCGTTCAGCTCTTTTACAGTCCTGCCGTAGCGACTTGAGCTCTGGAGTATACCACGGGGCTGAGGGTATACGTTTGGTGTCTGAGGGTGGCGGTTTTGGGGAGGAGTGTGTCCAAAGAGGATGTGATCCAGGAGCAAAACTGTTTATCGGCCGTTATAGCGTCAGAGGAAAGCGTTGGAGTAGAATTGGAGAGGATGTCGGACCATTCGGATGGTAGAAGTTTGTGCCACCGTTTGTCGGTGACTTTGATTTTCGCAGACTGGGTGGTAACAGTAGGAGCCTCCCAGGAAATGGGGATTAAAAGGTGATCAGTCCATGGCAGTGGCAAAGGTGGACTGGTGGTGATATTGGCGACATTAGTGAGAACGGGATCTAAGAGGTGACCCTTGTCGTGGGTAGGCTCGTTATTGACCAACCGAATATTAAGTAACAGAAGGTCCACTAGTAGGTCAGAGGCAGACCGGTCAGTGGGATCTGTGAAGTGGAGGTTAAGGTCGCCAACGATAAGAAAGTTGGAAACGGAGGCGGTTAGTTGGGAAGCCGTTTCGGTGACTGCGTTGAGGAATTTCCCAAGAGTACCCGGAGGGCGGTAGATAAGTAGTCCCGAAAGGGAGTGCGTCGGGGAGGTTTGGAGGGAAAAGTGACAGCTTTCGGAGTCTTCAATTTTGGCGTCATTGGTTCTGCAGGTGAGATGTTCCCTGTAGATTATAGCCAACCCACCTCCTCTTCCTCTGAGTCTATGAAGGGTTTGGATGAGGTAGCCTGGGGGAAGGGCGGTGACAACGTCCCCATCGGTGCTGTCAGAAAGCCAGGTTTCCGTAAGAAACAATGCGTCAAAGCCTTGATCTTGGATCATCTCATTGATTTCGAGTGCGTGCTTGGGGAGGAAGCGACAGTTGAGAAGACCCAGCTGTAATCTGGGGTTGGCTGGGGTCTGAGTGGTTGGGTAGCAGCGCGTGCAGCTTGTAAAGGGTTTACCTGTATCGTGAATGTAACGACAACCTAGGTTTTTTTCAGGTCGGAGATCCAGAAGCGTGTTTGCTGGGTACATCAGACGACTGGGGGGTGGATCTAGCAGAGTCCCTGGGCCTGGGTCCGTCCGGACCATGACATTCGATACGTTTGATTACAGACCCTTGCACCCTGGATTACTGAAACAGGAATAAAAAGTGATGCACTGAACTAGCTTACCTCATTTTTAAAAGAAAGATCTTTTCAAATCTGTACACTTCCCTGCTAATCAGATGTCTTCCCCTTGAAGTATGAGGTTCCGCAGGGATCTGCACTCAGCCACACACTTTTTAGGACGAGCCTAGACAGAGCTTAGCAACCTGTTTTATATGGTTTGTGAAGTTCAACTCCGCCCATTTGCTTGCATTCCTTTTCATTTGTCTACGTCACTGTCCTTTAAAAATCCTTGCTTGCTAGTGATCAGTCCTGCCTCTATTTCCTTCCTTTTTTTCATCCGTTCCCAGAGCAGGGACTAAGAACTGTTTCATTAGGTTGATTATATGTTCTTTGAAGGACTATTTTTTTGGTTGGTTTCCTGCTTTATTTCCGTTTGCCTGTGTTCATCTCCGGCGCCATATCGGTATACAGTTTAATATAATAATATAATATTCCTCCCTCCCACCTCCTGTTAATGCCACAGTTGTGTTAGTTCTGCCTCCTGCTCCGTTGCGTGCCTTTTTTTAGCCTGTTTTTGAAATTTCCGATGTCGATCGTAAGTTGGGCTTTATTTGGTCTGATTTTATTTAGTTTTGAGCTTCCTTTTAAGGGGGATTGGGCTTATTTTAGCCTTTTTTCACTTCTGGATGTCGACCTTGTTTCTTTTTCCTGTCCCAACATCGTAGTCCCATTTCTACAGGCCCAGTCAAAGAGGATATGTAAGGGTGAGCAATATTGCGGCCATTTCAAAAGCACAGACCGGTCCCATGTGGCTCATCCATACTCTTTGGGGTGCATGAAGAACTTAGCAGTTTCACTAACATAAATCTTGATTTTAGAATCAGCAGACACTACCATATGGGCAGTGTACCGAGGGACTTAAGGATGAATTAGACCAGCGCATTAATCAACCTGCTATGCACGTGTTTACCATTTAATCATTTTACTGACACTCCCATGTTTGTTCTAACTTCTAGCTTATGGTCGCGCAGTTTCAACATTCGTATTCGCCATAAGCAATATCATACGCCTCAGTAGCGTACTAAAACAGACGGGCGCACTTTAAGTTTTGCTTTTTTTCAACGTTTGAATGAACTGCTAGTTTCAAACACCACATTTGCTGAGTGATGTGCCCTTATGACGTTTTCACACACAAGCGGGCTTGATTTTATTAATACTATGAGTTAAATCACACATCAACTTCTTTCTTTCACCAGTGAGTTTAAGCTGACACTGTGGTGCACGTGTTATTTGTGCGCTTTACTACCTCAGCGTAGGTTTATCTACACACCCGCACCAACCGCGAGTTTATGGACATTTTGGCCAAAATCTACATATTACATCGCGTATTGACATAAATTGGAATATGTCAAGTTCTTCTGTATTTACACGTTTGCATGAACTACCAGTTCCAGACCCCGTATTAGCAATGAGTGTATCACCCCCACCCCCACCACCTGTGCATTTCAGCAGCGCGAAATACACTCACCTTGGGGAAACGATACAGATTAGTGTTGCTTGGCTACCATTATCCCACCCTCTTAAATCTTGATATATTTAAATACTTTTATTTGGTGATGTTTGACCTGCTAGAGCGGACACTCTGTAAAGCCATGAGCACCCACCATTCCACCGTGGAAAACTAGATTTTCCAGCCCGGAGCATCTCTGTTGAGGTAATGATGACAGTTCATTGCTATTGTTTTTTACGTAATACAGGGGGTGGCTCTAGTGCAGTCGTAAAGAATTGTTTCAGTGATTTAACAAAGTTGTGATGCTGAGGGCGGCTCCTGACAGCATCCTGTGTGCCTGTAATGTACAAGGCTCCTCTTTTCATCTTTCTCTATCCCACTTTGCGCCTTGTTCTAGAGAGGTTTCTTTGTCAGCTACTTTAAACTACCAGCATCAAGTTAAACAGATAAAATTCAGGCTCCGTCCACTAGCCTGATTCATTAGAAACAGTCAAACCCAGCCAACCTTGCACTGCATACCAAGTGTCAGTATGCAGTATGTATTGGCGCTCACAGGTACAGATTGTTGCTTCTTCCATTCACACCCCAGCCTTGCAATTAGGGCTTATCTCCTCCAGTGTCTCATGGTTGCAGCCGGGCCGCCTGCATTCCCGAGACAAGAGGAGAACTGGGACGCCATTGAAAATCCGTCATTTCTTGCGGACAGGAAATGTCTGGAACGGAACACAAAAGAAGGGCATGGCAGTCAAATGTCAGATGCCTGCTACAGCAGCGAAGATTGGATTGCGAACATCCAGCACGGGTTCTTTGGTTTGCTTCTGATAATTGGGAAAGATCAAAAATGAAACCGAATGTTCAGCATTTCAGAATTCTGAAATCAGATGTGCAGTTACTGAGCAACTTGCAAAGTGGCATGGCATTATTAAGAGCCTTTGTCCTGAATCACTGACTACAAACAATAAGACAAATTTATCCCGCATTTACTTGCGCATTTCAGAGAGAAGCTGCAAAAATAAGTAAGCTGCATCTTGTCACTACTGCCATTAATCAATATAGGCTTGTTTTCATTGCGTCACCATGTGATGCAGCTAGTGAGGGCATTATTGGATAACACATTCTTTTAAGTAGTAGACTTGTGTTTATTTTAATAAGATCTTGCTTGAGACAGTGCATACACTGTCACTTGCGAGAAAATTTGCTTAGCATAAGCTGGCTTTAGCTTCAATTTAAAGTCCCTACTTCTCTTTGGTCAGTAAGTACCAGCTCATTTTCTCTTCATGGGCTTGTCTCTCCCTTGGACAGTGACCAAGAACTGCTTTCTTACCAAGTTATATTCCACTGCTCACCCTTTCAGAGTTACTTTTTAAGTTTCGCCTAGCGGTGCAGCGCATGCGCTGCTCGCTTTGCGAGGCATGCAGTATACACTATAGGTGAGGGAAGCCCCGCCCTTTCCCCCACCCACTTTTTCATTGGCTTGGGGCTTTTTCCTTTCTAAATGCTGACTTCTAATTGGTTTAGAGGCTGCTAGTCCCGCCTTATGACAGCCATGTCTCCTTCCACGGCTATTGGCCCCTTTACTGCATGTTTCCTGAGCACTACTTCGCAGTCCATAAGCATTTAGGCTTCTTTTTGATAGGATGGTAGTTAGTTTTGGGCTTTGTTTTAAGGGGGATTGGGCTTGTTCCTCTTGTGACAGCTGCTGCTACAGCGCGCTCTGTGTACAGGCAGCATGCTTAAAAGGCACACGCACTGGGCACCTCGTGATTTGTAACTTTTAATTACTCCTCACGGCGCCCGCTTTCACTTTTAAATATTCAGCGTGAGGGCAGCCTTTACTTTAAAATAGTAAGTAAGAGCCCGCCTTCACTTCTACATCTAAACGCGGCGGCCGCCTTCACTTATCCCACATTCACTTTTGTTTCTAACTGTCACAGCTGCCTTCACTTTTAATTGTTAAGCACAACGCACTCCTTCACTTTTAATTTGTTAAAGCATCCGAGGCATTCTGCTTCTTAACTCACATTCCATTCAAACATGGCCGTGAGCTTTGCTGCCTCTAAGTCACACCCCCGTTTGCAGCTCCCAGTCTGTATGTGCTCCCCCCTTGTTTGTGCTCATGCTTAATATCAAAAGCATGCGCACGAAGTTTGGTCGTCCCGAGCCTCAGGGTGAAAACAAGTAAGACACTCCTCCCACAGAAGAGCAGCGTTAGTGCCGTGAAGTGCTTCTCGAGCTTCTTTGTGTTAATTTTACGGTCCATGTACTGTCTGCAATATAGATAGAGCAGCACCGTTGAGAAGTGCAGGTACTGTGCCATTATAATATTGCAGCTATATTAAGACGTGTCTAATGTGCGACTGTAGCCATTTGCATCTTAAGGTTCGAAGTCATAGGTACGGGAGCTTAGCTGGGGGATGCCAGTACTGTGATATAATTACAGCAGCACTGCTGTGAAGTTATGGTACTGTGCATTATAAACATAGCAGGATCACTAACTAGTTTCAGCGCGGCCCCCTTTCACGAGTGCCGTGCTGGTTTTGCTTTCCCTCTCAGGTCTCTCTTCCCTCGCTCCTTCACCACACTCGCTCTTCTGTCTCACCCCGCCCCCTCCAATCAATCATGGGGCTCTCTCAGGCAGTTACACATGAATAATTCTCAAAGCTTGCTCCTTTTGTGAGTTTGCACTCTTTTGTTATTCGCAGTCTGTACGTGTTTGTTTTGAGAATGTACTTGTTTCTGTGCCGCTGTTTTGTTACAGTTGGTTTTAAAATGCAGCCTGCACTTTTTTTTTTCAATGGTTTTCATTTGAAGTGCTGTAATATATTTAAGGAAAGTTCACGCTGCACCGCAGCAGAGCTTTGAAGTTAGCTCCCCTCACCTTCGGCGCGATGTTTTTGACGTGCCAAAAAACATGTCCTTTTCTAATATATGAAATAGACACGCAGCTCAGCTGTGTGTGCACAGCTTTGAAGTTAGCTCCCCACACCTTTTCCCCGATTTATTTTATTTTATTTATAAAGTTTTATATAGCGCGAACAAGATCCCGCACCGCAGCATGCATAGAACTTTACAGCCAGCTCCCCACACCTTCAGCGTGTTGCAATTCATTTGCAAAAAATGTCCTTTTGTTATACAAGTTGTACTTATATAAAGCGCTATACAATTGGTTTGCATATGAAGCGCTGTCATTTTTTTAGGTTAAGTGCACGCTAACGTCCTTTTGTAATACAATTGGTTTTCATATGAAGTGCTGTAATATCTGTAGGTTAAGTTCACTAACATATCCTTTTCTAATACACCTGATTTTGAGATGAAGCGCTGTAATACTAGTCCACACTATATAAAATTGATTTGCAGCACTGTGGCGTGTACAGTGCTTTAAAGCCAACTCACCACACCTTTGGCGCGATGTCATCCTTGCAAATTAAACAAGAGAATTATTTTGACAGGTGTCTTTAAGGCTATTTTAATGAGTTCCCTGTTCCCTAATCAGTTAATTTTGCATCTTTACTCATCTGGTCTAGGATCGAGAAGTAGCTGTTGTTGATGTATGTGGTCATAGTGTCTAACAAGCACTTAACATATAGATGCAGAACTTTATTACTTTTTATGTTTTCCTAAAATGCCTTATGCACGTTCTAAGCGATACAAAAGGGGATGATGGAAGGAGCGTTTGAGCAAATAAAACACTCACCCCCAGTCAACTGATCTGGGTTTAATCCATCACCATTCTTTAGCTCACTC
This sequence comes from Lissotriton vulgaris, assembly GCF_964263255.1. Classification (NCBI taxonomy): domain Eukaryota; kingdom Metazoa; phylum Chordata; class Amphibia; order Caudata; family Salamandridae; genus Lissotriton; species Lissotriton vulgaris. Next base: position 1,800,825,999 of record NC_141694.1, on the reverse strand, counting down.
AGCCACCCCAGTTCAGATATGGCCATATGCAAATCAGTCTGACCCTGTGCCTCATGGGAACAGTCCGGCCAGAACTGCCAAGCCATGTCTTCATGTCTTTGGGGTGAGTGATTGATTTGCTCAAACGCTCCGTCCATCATCCCCCTTTTGTATTACGTACGTTCTATCACTAAAAGAAATATTAAACGATGGTTTACATATTTTTCTACATCATCATACTGAACCTGCCTTTAGGGGGCGGCGCTTTGGTACTGAGAGTGCATAACAATAGCAAAAACAAGGCATTAGAAACGAAAATAACGTTTTCTATAGCCTGGTTTAAAAGAACAGAAGGTTTTCCTCGGGTTGGCAGTGGAAGATCATGGCATGTAGTTCGCAGGGTTCCTGGTGTACTTTTGGGAAGGTCATGCAACTTTTGTAAAGCTGTCTATTACCTCTGAGCTGAGTTTTCCACAGCTCAGAACGCATATGCACATTTCTTTTATCTACAAAGTGAAACATGTTTCCCCCATTGAAGAAGCTTTTCCCTTGCCCCCTGCCAAATCTGAAGGGGAGTGTTTACCTTCCAAACCTGGAAAGGCAGTTACTCCAGCCATTTGCTGGAGTACATGTTTGACCGTTTCCAGGGTGGTAGGAGGTCTAAGGGAAGTCTGAGGTTGCCCAGAAATATGCAAACTTCCAAGGCAGACCACCGTGGAATGCAGATTTCCACCCCTTATGAGTGATTAATTATTCTAAAGTTCTTTGGTAAATCTCCAGTAGTAAATCCATTTATGCCCGCCAGAAATTGCTTTTCTAATAATCTGTAAATTCAGTTCTGAACCTATGTTTACAATCAAATTTGCCATTTGGAATGGGGCCATTTGATCCTTATATTTAGACCACGGAGCTGTTATCAAAGGTGTGAGCTGTCTTTTTGTTTCATCAATGACACTCAAGGCCATATCTAAAATAAAATGCTGGATGTGACATTTCCTTTTGTAATACAACTGCATTTTATATAAAGCGATATACAATTGGTTTTCATATGGAGCACAGACAAACTTTAGGTCAAGCTTTCGCTACATGAAATTGACATGCAGCACCACGGCGCATGTAGAGCTTCTAAGCCAGCTCCCCACACACAGGCCCTGCTTGGAAACTGCATCTCCCTGCGGCTGCTGCTCCTATGTGCGTAGTGTTTGGGAGTATTGCATGTGTGGGGGAACGTTATGTGCTTCTTATGTAGGAACATATGTAATATGTGTGCATTCAGTTGGGGTATGTCTACGGAGGTTTTTGTGCTTACAGTTTTTTTCCTTTTATAATGCAACTGCTGTTCATCTGACAATGTCTAATACCTTCGGGTTAACTTGCTAAACGTGGGCGCAAAGATTTCCACATGTTTGTTTTCGGCCCACAAGCGTGGGTGTTCACCGTTAATACATTAATCACGTTTTTTGCAAGCCCATTCCAAAGCAATCTAAGGCCCACTTAGAGCACTGGACAATATAACCAAAAGATGCAAACTGAGTCCCGCAAGCAGATGGCTAATGCAGTCAACAAGCATTCAACTCCACATAATTCAAAACACACAATTAACTGCCATGCAATTCCATAACACACAAATGCACACCACATAATTACACTACACATCACATTTCAACATCCCACAACTCTACACCATGCAATTGAACTCCATGTCATGCAACATAATTACAATACATCAAATACAACTTCAAAAAGGTCTACTCTGCTCCATGACACATAATTCCACTTCACATACTAAAACTGCATGCAACATTACGCTCCACGCAACACAATTCAACTCCAGATAATTTCACTATCTATAATACACTCCAACCTACATAGTTACACTTCACACCACATAATTACACTGCACATATATACTCACAGCTCCAAAACACTTAATACTCAACAAAATTCACCTCCACAACGTGCCCCATATTTACACTCCACATAATTCCAAACAATGCCACACCACACAATTCAATACCACACAATACCATACCACACAACATAAATACACTCCACACCACATAATTTCTCACATAAATCAATTCCATCCCACATTCAAACACTCCACCTAAATACAATCCACACCATGCCATATAATTCTGCTTAACATAATTGCATTCAGTGCCACACAATTCAACTCAACACAATTCTATCCCTCAGTCACAAAATTCCACTCCACAACACATTATTCCTCTACACACCACATATATCCAATCCACCCCACATAATGCCACATAATTCAACACTGCGCCACATAACTCAGTACATGTCACTTCACCACACACAGTACCACTACACATAAGTCCACTCCACTTAATTACTATCTCCATAATTCCATTGCACACAAACGTACTAATCCAGCATTTCTCATATTGGTTCGCATCAGGTCTTTCAGCACAGTTTCTTTGCCATAACCTTTCAAAAAATCCAAATTTCAAACACACACTTCTCAGGCCTTCATTCTCTCTTTTTCACACACTCTTTCTACTACTCTATCTAGATTTCATGGTTGTAAGTCAGAACCCCCAGGCGTTAATCACACCTGCCTTAACTCTGTCTGAACAAGAAATGTGTCTTTACAATGCATTCCGCTACCACATAAATCGTTACAATGACTTGCCTTAGGGCAAGCACTGGAGTTACAATGGTATAATTTACTATTCCAACTCCAGTCTGTGCAACAGTAGGAAAAGTGTTGAACTTGAAGTCCAGCATCAATCCAGCGATGTTTTCCTTAAGGCAAGTCATACTAACTACTTGCGTAATAAAGGAATACGTTGGAAAGATGTATCTGTCGTTCAGGCCGCACTGTTTAAGGCACAGCATGGCTTGAGCTGTAGTAATAAAAAGGCTGTTTCCCAGATTTCATTCACGACTTCATACACAAACAACCTATCACTCTTAATCTTACTTTCTATCTATTGTATACAGCTCCCGACCCAATATATTCACCATACCACATATTTCCAAAACACAAATACACCACAAAATTCAACCCCACACAATTCTACAACTAACAATTCCAATTTCAGCCACATAATTCCACTACAAACAACATACAACTACTCCACTACAAACAAAAAACAATAACATTTACAATGCCAATAGCTCTTAACTTTAACAAATGCAAGAGCGATTGCATTGCAAATGCTTGTTCATTTAGTTTCAGCACTATATAAGATTGCATGGGTTTGCTGGTCATCACCCCATCCTGCTCTAAATTGCTGCTTACCCCGTCCCATTCGGTTGCTTGTTTTTACTTCTGTTACCCTACCAGAAAAAATAAATGCCTCTAAGAACTTTGTTACCCCAACCCCTTACCTTGCTTGCCTATTCCTTGCAGTGCTGGCGGCGTCATATCGCATTTTTTCGAACTTGACTTTTAGCCATGTGCTGAATTATATGACTAAGACCTTGGCAAAGCCAAAAGCTCTTGCATAGCTGAAACCTATCAGCTTTGCCAATGCTTGATGCTGCTTGTTAATACCCAGAGAGCAACAATTACCAACTGGTAAGGTTCCACTAGTATTTTGAAGTGTTTGGTCTTGGAATTATATTCTTTTTTCCCTCCTCATTTTGAACGTGTAAGCTTTTGTTTGCAGGCCCTCCTTGCTAAGGATTGAAATTGAAGAGATATTTGTGAATTTCTGACATTTGTAGTTGGACCCATAGTATTTTAGTTTTGTGAATTTGTGCGCAATGAAAGGCCACCTTTCTTTGTAACTATGGTTCATCATTTCTAGGCCGAGCCTAAGTCAGCGTGCATGCACCGCTCTGCGAGAATGATGCAGTGGAGTATGAAAAAGAAGCCCCGCCCACTCTCCGCCCAGATTTGTCATTGGCTTGTGCCTTTGGCCTTTGCAAATTCAGGCTTCTGATTGGTTAATAGGCTTGTTAGTCCCTCCTTAGTACCGCTTTGCATTAATTTGTAGCCTCCCATGACTACTGGCCCCTTACTTCGGCTGTTACACAGTAAGAGTTATTTAGTCTTGTAAGCACTATTTTCTTCATTGAGTTTCTCTTCCTGCAGGCACAACGTGCTTTACTTCCATTCAGCAGGCCATACGTGCTTTCACTTTTAATTTTATATTGTCTGCCCCCCACGACTTTCGCTGCATTATCCAGCATCCGCCCTGCTGCTCCTCTCCACGTCAGTACTGCTCTTTCCCCATTTAACATGCACGTCTCTGGCCTTCAGACTCTATTCCTAGCCAGCCTCGCCCATGCTTTCGTGGCATTTGCAGTGCTACTACCCTTTGCCAATGCTTTGCCCTCCCTCTCCCTTATGCCTCTCCCTCCCCAGACACTACTCTCTGTAATGAGGTACATTAGTAGATTGTCACTAGGGTTGTAGGAGCTGTCGGGGACACTGTTTATGTTCCTGTGTTGAGGCTTTTACTGGAATAAATATAAGGGCTCAACGGCTCGTATGGGGTAGAAAGCGCTATACAAGGAAAATGCTACTTACCAGTATTCATCTGTTCTTAGCATGTAGAACTGCAGAGTTACATACTGTGCATAGATGGCCACCTAGTGTTGGGCCCGGATGTTTGCAGTTTTTGTAATAAAAAAGTCTTTGGAAGTCACGGGATAGGTGGCTCCTCCTTTGGATGATACTATGCATGGACATCGGATCCATCCCCAGATTGTTCGCCATTAGGGAAGTGATGGAGCTGTACAAGAAGTAGTGATGTCCATGTGGTTTGTATCTAATTAAGATAATACTGGAACAGATAAAGACAGGTGGGCATGTGTAACTCTGCAGCTCTAATTGCCAAGAACAGATGAATACTGGAAAGTAGCATTTTCCGTTCGAGGCATATGAGCTGCAGATTACAGACTGTGCATAGATTGTATAGCAGTACCCACCATAGCGGCGACCACCCGTATCTATTGCAGTTGTTTGAAACAGAGTTTTTGGTACAGCCTGGCCCACAGTGGCTTGTTGCTTAGTTTGCACATCTACACAATAATGTTTTGTGAATGTGGGCGGTGTAGACCATGTAGCTGCTTTGCATATATCATCTAGGGGAATGCCATAGAAGCCCCTATTTTTCTTGTAGAATGGGCTTTTGGAGGAATTGTTAAAGTAAGTTTGGCTTTCTGGTAACATATTTGTATGCATTAAACAATCCAACTAGCTATCCCCGATATTGATATGGCGTTGCCTTTATGTGGTGGTGAAAAAGACACAAAAAGCGGTTTGGTTTTCCGAATATTTTGTGTTCTTTCGATGTGATACAGTAACCTCTTTTGAAATGTAAGGTGTGTAGAGCTCTTTCTGCGACTGTTTGTGGCTGCGAGAAAAATGCGGGCAGCTGAACAGATTGATTTAGATGAAATGGTGAAATGACTTTTGCAAGGAATTTAGGATTAGTGCGATGAACCACCTGGTTATGATGCATTTGCAGAAAAGGTTCTTGAATGGTAAATGCTTACAGTTCACTAACTCTTCTGAGAGAAGTAATGGCTACTAGGAAAGCTACTTTCCAAGTTAGGAATTGTAATTCACATTTATGTAAGGGTTCAAAGGGAGGTCCCATTAGCCGTGTGAGAACAATGTTTAAGTTTCACACTGGTGAAGGTGGTGTTCTGGGAGGGATTATTCTTTTAAGTCCTTCCATGAAAGCCTTTATAGCTGGTACTCTAAAAAGAGATAGATGTTGTCTACTCTGTAAGTATGCTGCAATGGCAGCAAGGTGTAGTCTGATAGAAGTGTAGGCTAAATTACACTTTTGAAGATGTAAGAGGTAATCTATGATGTGTTGAATTGACACATCTAGGAGATTTATGTGGTTGTTTTGACAGTTTATGACAAACCGTTTCCACTTAGCAGCATAACATCTAGCTTCTTTGATAACGTTCATACATTCTTGAGGAAGGTTAAGGTAACCAAACTATGACTGCAGGAGCCAGATCGCTAGGTTGAGCTGAGCTGGGTCCGGGTGTCTGATCTCTCGATCGTTCTGTGTTAAGAGACGTGGAGATAGGCCTAGTTTTTGGTGTGGTACCACAGATAGTTGCAGCAGCGTGGTGTACCACGGTTGTCTGGCCCAAGTTGGAGCAACTAGAATGAGTGTTAGGGAATGTTGCTGTAGTTTGCGTACCACTAGCGGAAGTAGTGGGAGAAGAGGAAAAGCGTACGCTAATTGTCCTGACCAGTTCATCCATATCGCATTGCCTTTGGACAATGGGTGTTGGTATCTGGCAGCAAAGTTTGGGCATTTTGCATTTTCATGGGTGGCGAAGAGTGCTATCTGAGGTTGTCCCCATGTTTGAAAAAACGGTTGAAGAACTTGCAGATGAAGTTCCCACTAGTGGATCTGCTGTGTTTGTGGACTTAGCAGATCTGTCATGGTGCTTTGTATTCCTGCGACATATTGGGCTAAGAGGAAGATCTTTAGTGGTATAGCTCATCTCCATATCGGCTGTGCTAACAGAGAGCTGCAGAGAGTGTGTTCCTCCTTCTTTGTTTATGTAGTACATGGCTGTCATATTGTCTGTGCGGACTAAGACAGCTTTGCCTGATATTTGTTTTTGGAATGCTTTTAGGGCTAGAACAACAGCTAGCAACTCCAAGTGGTTGATGTGGAGTAACTTTTGTTGCGCTGTCCACCTGCTTCGCATGGTATGATGCAGTAGGTGAGCTCCCCTGCTGGAGAACGATGCGTCCGCTGTCATGATTATTTGCGGAACTGGCTCTAGAAATGGTGGGCCCTTTGAAAGGTTTTTTTGTGCTCCACCATTGCAAGTCAAGTCAAGTCATAGAATTTATATAGCGCGCTACATACCCAGAGGGTCTCAAGGCGCTGGAAGAGGGGTGGGGAGTTACTGGTCAAATATCCACGTTTTAAGTTGCTTTCTGAATGCTAGGTGGTTCTGGGTAAGGCGAAGGTGAGTGGGAAGTGAGTTCCAGGTTTTAGCTGCCAGGTAGGAGAAGGATCTACCTCCCATGGTGGTTTTGTTGATGCGAGGTACAGTGGCCAGGGCTTGGTTGGATGATCGTAGCTGGCGTGAGGGGGTGTAGAAGGACAGTCTTGTGTTGAGGCATTCTGGTCCGATTTCGTAGAGTGCTTTGTGTGCGTGGGTTAGGAGCCGAAAAGTGATCCTCTTGTTGACGGGGAGCCAGTGGAGGTTTTTCAGGTGACCAGAGATATGTTCTTTGCGTGGGATGTCTAATATGAGCCTGGCTGAGGCGTTCTGGATTCGTTGGAGTTTTTTCTGGAGTTTAGCGGTAGTATCGGCGTAGAGGGTGTTTCCGTAGTCCAGTCGGCTTGTGACCAGAGCGTGGGTGACCGTTTTCCTAGTTTCGGTGGGGATCCAACGAAATGTTTTTTCCAGCATGCGAAGAATGTTGAAGCAGGATGAAGAGACGGCGTTGACTTGTCTATTCATTGAAAGTGAGGAATCCAGGATGACGCCCAGGTTCCGTGCGTGGTCCGTCGGGATGGGTGCTTTTCCAAGGGCTTCTGGCCACCAAGAGTCGTCCCAGGCGGAGGGGGAGGTGCCTAAGATAAGGACTTCTGTTTTATCTGAGTTCAGTTTCAGACGGCTGTGTTTCATCCATTCGGCTACTTCTTTCATTCCTTCGTGTAGGTTAGTTTTGGCGGTGCTAGGGTCATTGGTGAGTGAAAGGATCAGTTGAGTGTCATCCGCGTAGGAGATGATGTTGAGGTTGTGTTGGCGTGCGATGGCCGCGAGGGGGCTCATGTATACGTTGAAGAGGGTGGGACTGAGTGAGGATCCTTGGGGTACGCCGCAGATGACTTCAGTGGCCTCTGAGATGAATGGTGGGAGGCGGACTCTCTGGGTTCTTCCGGTGAGGAACGAGGTGATCCATTCCAGTGCTTTTCCTTGAATTCCGATGTTTTTGAGGCGCTGTAGAAGGGTGCTATGGCAGACTGTGTCGAAGGCTGCGGAGAGGTCAAGGAGGATGAGGGCGACTGTGTCTCCGTTGTCCAGGAGAGCCGGATTGTGATGAGTCGAGGGATTTGTTTGTTTCAAGGAAGGCGGCGAGCTGGTTGTTGACTGCTTTCTCGATGACTTTGGCCGGGAATGGGAGGAGTGAGATGGGGCGGTAGTTTTTGAGTTTGGTGGGGTCAGCTGTGGGTTTCTTCAGGAGGGCGCTGAGTTCGGCATGTTTCCAGCTTTCCGGGAAGGTGGCGGAGTTGAGGGAGCAGTTGATGACATCTCGGAGGTGTGGTGCTATGATGGAGTCTGCTTTGTTGAAGATGTGGTGAGGGCATGGGTCAGTTGGGGATCCTGAGTGGATGGAGTTCAACAGGCGGATGGTGTCCTCAGTGGAGATTGGGTTCCAGGCGTTGAGGGTGTTCAAGGGAGGTGGGGGTCCTGCAGGGGGTTGGGTGGGTTGGTCTTCGGGTTGGTTGTCGAAGCTGTTGTGGATGTCTGCAATTTTGTTGTGGAAGAAAGAGGCTAGGGAGTCGCAGAGGGCTTGGGAGGGGGTGATGTCGTTGGAGTTGGCCATGGGATTGGTAAATTCCTTGACGATATTGAATAGTTCTTTGCTGTTGTAGACGTGAGCCTGGTTCCATTGGCGCGCTAGTTACTCTTGAAGTGGACGCATTTGCAGTCTTGCGTGAGGTGCTATAAATATGCAAGATGCCATCATTCCTATGAGCTGCATGAACACTCTAGCTGGAAGCAAGTGTTGCGGTTTAAATTTTGTTAGGAGAGTTTGTACACTTGTTATCCTGGCTGGAGAGGGATAGGCTAGTGTTAATTGTTTGTTTATTGTAGCACTGAGGTATTGTTGTATGTGTGAGGGTTGCAGATGTGACTTGGTGTGATTTACTGTGAACCCCAAGTTGTGGAGCAGCTGAATTGTAGCGTGAGTGTGTTGTACACACTGTTTGTATGAGCTGGCTTTTATGAGCCTGCCGTCTAGGTATGGGAAGACGTGAATATGCTGTCTTCTTAAGTGTGCTGCTACCACTGCTAGGTATTTGGTAAACGCCCTTGGTGCTGTTGTGACTCTGAATGGGAGCACTTTGAACTGGTAGTGCTGCCCGTCTAGCACAAAACTGAGATATTTTCTGTGCGCTGTGTGGATGGGAATGTGGAAGTAGGCGTCCTTGAGATCTAGAGTGACAAGGAAGTCGTTTTGTAACAGGAGCGGAAGGACTTGTTGAAGTGTGACCATATGAAATTGATCCAACTGTATGTAAATGTTTAGAGGTCTGAGGTCTAGGATAGGTCTTAGAGATCCCTCCTTCTTTGGAATTAAGAAATATAGGGAGTATACTCCTTTGTTTTGCTGATGCCTTGGAACTATTTCACTCTCTCTCTGAGCAGTGTCAAATGTTCCTGTGACATAGGACGCGGTCTGCGTGGAATGTTTGGGGGGAGAGGGTGTTAGTTCTAGACAGTAACCTGACTGAATTATTTGAAGCTAACTCCTGTCTGATGTGATGTTTTCCCAGGCTGGTAGATATAGTTGTAGTCTTCCCCCGACAGGAGTGGAATGGGGCTGGGGAAGGGGAGGGGAGTCATTGGGCAGGGGTGGAGGCAGAGCGGGAGTTGTTTTTCTCTCTGACCTTGTTGTTGTTACCTCTGTAACCACCCCTTTGGTAGCCCCTACTATAGGTGGATTGTGTGGGGGCTTTATACGAGGTGGAAGGTGTATCTGAAGAGTATCCTCTGTTGGCGCCTCTATAAGATGAGTGTTGAAATGAGCATCAGGGAGCCTGCGACTGCAAGGCTCCCATAGATTTGGCTTTATCTGTATCCTCCTTAATTTTTTCAAGGGATACATCTACATTGGGTCCGAATAAGTGTTGCTCATCGAAGGGTTGGTCGAGCATAGCACTTTGGACTTCAGGTTTGAACCCTGATATGCGTAGCCAGGCATGTCTATGCAACAAAACACTGGTGTTAACTGCTCTGGAGGCAGTGTCTGCTGCATCAAGTGCACAACGATTGGAGGTGTTTGTAATACTTTTCCCTTCTTGGATAAGCTCATTTGCTCTATCTTTATACTTATCAGGGAGGTGCTGCATTAGTGATTCCAATTCATAATAATGTGCCCTGTCATATCTTGCCAATAATGCTTGTGTATTGGCAATACACCACATGTTTGCTGCTTGGGAGGCAGTTCTCTTCCCTGACGCGTCAAGGAGTTTAGACTCTTTATCTGGTGGGGGAGCCTCACCTGACGTTTGTGAGTTTGCTCTTTTGCGTGCATTTGAAACCAAAAGCGAGTATAGTGGAAATGGGCATTTAATGTATGCTGGATCTGAAGAGGCAGCCTTATATTTTTTCTCTATTTGTGGGTTAATGACCCGAGTTCTTTGAAGACTTCGGGAGCATGCTTAATCACTCCTTTGAGCATGGGTAAAATGGATGAGGACTTTTGTTCATTATCAAATGTATCCATTAGGAAGTCTTCATCTACAGGGTCTGTATGCATGTCCACCCCATGATACTGCGCAGCTCTGTGTACTAACTGATTAAAGCCCATAGTGTCTTCTGGTGGGGAAGGCCTAGAGGAGTATATGCCATCCTGAGGGACATTTGGGACGTCTGGGGTGTTCTAATCATCCCACGGGTCAGGTGAGCCTGGAGGAATAGATAGATCATCTGCATTACCCCCTACGTCATCAGAGCTATCATCCCTGTTGTCATTATCTGGTATGATAGAGGATGTAGGGGAATGTTGTGGTAGGGAACAGGCGGTGATGGCATAGGTGGAGGAGAAGGGGGAAGGAACTCTTAGCGGGGATGTAGCTATGTCCTTCATCTTTGGGTGAGGAGCCGGTGCAGGTTTATCCAGTGGTAGTTTTTTCTTAACTTAAAGTTAGTCGACCAGTGGTTGGATATTTAAACCAGAGTCTTTTGTGCAGGGTCTGGGTGAAATAAGTCCTCTGCAGGAGGCTGATCTTTTGGTGCGGAGGAAGGTTTTGGCACCGAAGTGGCTTCTTTTGGTTTTTTGACAATGTCTCTAACAGGAGAAGCAGGGGTCTTTTTTGTCTCCGATTGTTTTTTCGGCTCCAATGATTTTTTCAGTTCCGACAAAGTTTTCGGATCCGGTTGTTTTTTCGAATCCGAAGCATGTTTGATTGGTTCCGACCTTCGTTACGGTGCAGAGGGAGTAGCGGAATGCTTCGGTACCGATTGTTTTGATGTTGCTGTGGTAGCTTTTTGTCTTTTTCGGTGCCGGTAGGTGTGAGCCGGCACCGTGGGGAGGTCGATTCGAGCCCGAGTCGCCTGAAGCCTCAGGTAGCTTATAAGCCGGGCCCGAAGGTGGGGCAGTAGAAGCAGTGTCTCGGTGTGCACCCGAGCCCGAGGGTGAGGGTGTGACCGGAGCCTTTTTTGGGTGCGTCGAGGAAGGGTCGGGGTTGACGGTCCTACTTACGACCCACTGTGCTGGAGTGGCGTCCGCGACATCGGAATCTTCCTCCTCGGAGTTGCTGGCGACACTATGTTGTTCTGGGACATCGACGCCCTCTGCGAAGATGTCGTCTGGAAACACGTTTGAAACTAAATTCTAGAAGCTGGTGAGGATTGCGCGCCGAAGGAAATCTGTTCCAACACGGAGCACTGGAAACACATCCGAGCCCGGTGGCGGAAAAAAACTATCTGGGGATGGAGCCGATGCCCATGCGCAGTATCACCAATCAATCAATCAATCAAGAGTATTTGTAAAGCACGCTACTCACCCCCGCTAGGGTCTCAAGGCGCTGGGGGGGGAGGGGGGAAGAGGTTTACTACTGCTTGAAAAGCCAGGTCTTGAGTTGCTTCCTGAAGGAGAGATGGTCCTGGGTGAGTCGTAGGTGGGTGGGGAGGGTGTTCCAGGTCTTGGCTGCCAGGTAGGTGAAGGATCTTCCTCCGGTGGTAGTTCTGCGGATCCGTGGGACAGTGGCGAGGGCAAGGCTGTCGGAGCGGAGCTGGCGGGTTGGCGTGTAGAATGTGAGGCGGTTGTTGAGGTATTTGGGGCCCAAGTCGTGGAGAGCCTTGTGTGCGTGGGTGAGGAGTCTGAACGTGATCCTTTTGCTGATGGGGAGCCAGTGCAGGCCCCTCAGGTGGGCGGAGATGTGGCTGTGTCAGGGGATGTCCAAGACGAGTCATGCTGAGGCGTTCTGGATGCGGTGGAGTCTTTTCTGTAGTTTGGCGGTGGTCCCAGCGTAGAGGGCGTTCCCGTAGTCCAGATGGCTGGTGACAAGGGCCTGGGTGACCGCTTTCCTGGTTCCAGTGGGGATCCAGCGGAAGATCTTACGGAGCATGTGGAGAGTGTTGAAGCAGGAGGAGGTAACGGTGTTAACTTGCTTGGCCATCGTGAGGGAGGAGTCAAGGATGAAGCCCAGGTTGCGTGCGTGGTCCGTGGGCTCAGGTGGGGGCCCAGAGCAGGGGGCCAACCAGGAGTCGTCCCAGGCGGAGATGGATGGGCCGAGGATGAGGACTTTCGTCTTGTCTGAGTTCAGTTTCAGGCGGCTGAGCTTCATCCAGTCTGCGATGTCTATCATTCCGTTCTGGAAGCTGGCTCTGGCTGAGGTGGGATCATTGGTGAGGGAGAGGACCAGTTGGGTATCGTCAGCGTAGGAGATGATGTTGAGGTTGTGCTTGCGTGCGATGGCGGAGGGGGCTCATTTAGATGTTGAAGAGGGTGGGGCTGAGCGAGGAACCTTGAGGTACGCCGCAGATGATCTTGGTTGTTTCTTCGTTGAAGACTGACTTTTTGGGTTCTGTCGGAGAGGAAGGAGGTGATCCATTCCAGGACCTTTCCTTGGATCCCGGCGTGGCGGAGGCGGGTTGTCAGGGTGCGGTGGCAGACCATGTCGAACGCAGCCGAAAGGTCGAGCAGGATGAGAGCGGCGGTTTCTCCGTTGTCAGGCAGGGTCCGGATGTCGTCGGTGGCCGCGATGAGGGCGGTCTTGGTGCTGTGGTTCGCTCGGAATCCGGACTGTGATGGGTTGAGGGAGCCGTTCGTCTCCAGGAAGGCTGTCAGCTGTTTGTTGACGGTTTTCTCGATGACTTTTGCAGGGAAGAGGAGGAGTGAGTTGGGGCGGAAGTTCTTGAGGTCTGAGGGGTCTGCGGTGGGTTTCTTCAGGAGGGCGCTGATCTCTGCGTGCTTCCAGCTCTCCGGGAAGGTGACGGATATGAAGGAGCAGTTGATGATGTCCCGAAGTTTGGGTGCGATGATTGAGTCGGCTTTGTTGAAGATGTGGTGTGGGCAGGGATCGGCTGGGGAGCCCGAGTGGATGGTGTTCATCGTGTGGGTGGCATCTTCCGTGCTGACTTGAGTCTAGGCGCACATGGTGTATGTTCGGTGGTGGGGTACGTTTTCTGAGCGCTGAAGCTGTCGTGTATGTCGACGATCTTACGGTGAAAAAAGGTGGCCAGAGAGTTGCAGAGGTCTTGAGAAGGCGTGATGTCGTTGCTGGTGTTGGGGTTGAAGAGCTCTTTCACGACGTTAAAGAGTTCCTTGCTGTTGTGGGTGTTGTTGTCCAGTCGTTCTCTGAAGGATGACCTTTTGGTGGTGCGGATCAGCTAGTGGTGTTGGCGGGTGGCGTTCTTGAGGGTTGTCATGTTGTCAGTTGACTGGTTGTGGCGCCAGGCTTTCTCGAGGTCACGGCAGGATTTCTTGGAGTCTTTGAGATCGTTGGTGAACCACGCGGCTTTCTTGCGGTTGAGGTTGCTGGGAGGGTTTTTCAGTGGAGCAGGGGTGTCGGCGCAGTCGGTGATCCACTGTGTGAGGTTGCGGGCTCCTTCGTTGGGGTCCGTGGTGTTGGTGGGAGGGTTTAGGGGCAAGGAGGTGGTGAGTTAGTCGGTGGTGATCTTGCTCCAGCATCTTCGGGGGTTTGTTGAGGACGGTGGTGGGTCGTTGTTTTCCTGAAGTTGAAGTGTACGCAGCTGTGGTCGGTCCAGTGGAGCTCGGTGGTGTGGCTGAAGATGTGGTTGCTGGAGGAAAAGACCGGGTCGAGCGTGCGGCTGGCGTAATGGGTGGGGGTGTTGACCAGTTGCTTGAATCTGAGATTGGCGAGGTTGTCTAGTAGGGCGGTGGTGTTGTTGTCCTGGTCGTTCTCAGGTGGAAATTGAGGTCTCCTAGGAGGATGTAGTCGGGGGAGGCGAGGGCGAGCGGGCTGATGAAGTCTGCGATGGCCTCGCTGAAGTGGGAGCGTGGTCCCGGGGGTCTGTAGATGAGGGTTCATCGGAGGGTGGTCTTGGGGTCGGTGTGAATCTGGAAGTGCAGGTGCTCTGCAGTGGCGAGGGTGGCGTCTGTATTGGTCGTGATGCGGATAGTGTTTCTGTGGGCGATGGCGATGCCTCCTCCGGTCTGGTTGGTGCGGTCCCTCCGAATGATCTTGTATAGCGGCCCGAGATGGCAATGGCGATGTCGGGGGCTGAGGAGGCGTTCATCCAGGTTTCCGTGAGAAAGGCGACGTCTAGTGCCGTTTTGTCCAGGAGGTCCCATAGTTCGACGGCGTCCCTTTGGATGGAGCGGGTGTTGAGCAGGATGCACTTGAGGTGGTTGTTGTTGGCGGCTGTTTTGGCTGGCACGGTGCAGGACCCAGTGCAGGTGAAGTAGCAGGCGTGGCAGGTGAAGGCTCCGTGGGTGCGTTTCGGGGTGGCTTGGTAGCAGGCTGGATGTCGACCGGTGTTGAGTGCGTGGAGGGTGGCGGTGTCATAGCTCAGTCGGGTTGGATGGCTCTGGCGGGGTCCATGGGTTCTTGCACTGGGCACGGTCGGGCGTAGACGGACTTGCCTTTGGCGCACTTTTGGCGCGCAATCGGCACGTACGCGAGGTCCCCGCCGCCGAAGTGGGACGGAGGAGCAGCTGGGAGGCGGGAGCGGGCGGCGGATGGGGAGCGGGAGACAGGAGAATGGGCGGGCCGCAGGAGAGCAGCGGCGGGGAGCAGAGCGGGGGGGGGGTGGAAGAAGCAGGAAAGCGGAGCGGGGAGAGCGAGGGCAAGCCTGGAGAGCAGGGCCCCTAAGGAGAGGCGGCAGCAAGAGGCAGCAGAATCCGGGCACACGGGGGTCGTGCGATAGTAGAGTGACCGGGTCAAGGGTCATCCAAAGGAGGAGTCACCTATCCTGTGACTTCCAAAGACTTTTCTACAACAAAAACAAACTGAAAACATCCGGGACCAACACTAGGTGGCCATCTATGCACAGTGTGTAATCTGCAGCTCATATGCCTCGAACTTGCAATTTACAATTATACGACTGACACGTGTGAGACCCATCTTTACACTCCCCTCTATGGCTGCCACTATTATCCCAGCAGCTCTGCACAGCTTGCTCCAAGTACGTCTTACTTCACTCTAGTTCGTTGCTGCTCTCCCCGTAACCGAAACCTTCCTTTCTTTCTCAGCCGCTCCACAGCCCCCTGCACCGCCCCTTCCCTGCGGTGCTCTCTGGCCTCCTTTTTTTTGTTGCATTCTCCACCTCCTTCTTCTGTAATTGCGCCCAGCTTCCTATGCATTGCCTTCTACATATGTTTGATGCCAGCAATAAGAGAGTCATGGAAATGGGGTAGCAGTGCATAGGTTTCAGCAGGCATATTCAGTGTTAACACCGAACAAGCAAAATACCGGCCACTTACAAATCACTCGTGGAAACCATAAAGTTTTAACCTCAATTGGAGTTCACAAGTTGGAAGAAGTCCATCCCTTCATACCCTGTAACTTACTTCTGCAAAGGGGAAGCAGTACTGTTACCTGAATGCAGGCAGATGCCTGTGGCAAGGCCAACACTCCTGGATCTGAGCAAGGATGAATGCAGGAGGATTCGGCGTAAGTTGGGTAAAATAAAGCGTTTTATATTTTTTTAGCTGCTTACTGTTGGACATGTAACTCTTTGTACGCTCCTTGTCTCGGCTGTTTGTTGTAATTCAAGGGCAGCAATTGTATGTAATCTGAAGTGCCATGTTCCAGAAAAATCTGTTTCAATCCAATGTCATACACGAGTAGCTCACAATGCATTGTGTGCCTCTCCGCAGGTGTTACAATGAAAGAGTTTTGATAAGCCTTTGCCTGGTGTTTGGAATGGAATGCAAATTATTTTGTCATATCAACTCCACGGCCGTGGGTAGTTTTGTTTTTTTCGAGTTCCCTGCCAGTTAAATGAGCAAATACCTGGGGTGCAGGGCTGTGGTTGGGCATCCAACCTCTTGTAACCCCTTCCATGCTCATGACAAGCTCAGCTCGTCATGCAGTACAGTGCTCCTGTGCTCATGACGAACTGAGCTCGTCATGATCCCATCCATTGGCATTGACCTCCAGCACAGCAGAGGAATATCTCAAGCAGCGATGTGGTTAAAGCTTTGTATAAAACCTGGCTTCTGGCGCACTCAGACGATACGCAACTTTTGAAAATGGGATGTGTGTGTTAATAGAACTGGGGAAGAAATTTGCGAAATGCTTTGCAAGCAGGTGTTTTTGTATAGTACTAAAGGATATCTGGCTGCAAATCAGATTCCCACTGACTTACTTTAAGGTTATTTTAAGCATTGTTGATTGCCTAAAAGTTTCTGTAGCTTTTGAAACGCATGTTAGCTGCCTTAGGTTTGCACCAAGTTATGGGCTAGCAGCCCTTTTTCTGGATGCAGTTTGATATCAAATTGAACCTGCTGTAATTGAGTGAGTACGGTATTTGAACATTGGTGTTACTGATGCGCCTTCAAAGCTGTTTAATCGTGTTCTTGTGCACTTCTGTAATTGACCACTTCCTGTCAACATTATAGAATCTGTAACATGGTGCAACAATTTGAGGTGCATGTGTTTCGTTTTTTTATTTTTTGCTTTCAAAGTCAAAGGAGACAGAAGAACGATGAAAGACGTGGGTGTTGGGAAGAACCTATTCAACCATAAACTTATTGGCGGCTTACACTAGTCATGAACTGCTTATTTGTATACATTCCGTTAGAGAATCTTATTGGTGTCTTTGATTTCGGAAAAATTGGCAGGGCTCGTTGTCTTTGAAGATAGATATTTGCCTTTTAAGTTTTGTGTTACCTAGGACTTTTTTCTGAGTAGGCCACTAATGGCCAGTCGGGCACAAACAGATTTTTGGGCCACATTTTTTACATCAAATGCTCAAATTTTGTATTAACCACTGCAAAAATGAAATGATGCAGTGTGACAAAACTCCTCGTTCTGAGTTTTGTGACTTGCATAGTGTTAAAACATGAATAAAACTATAGGCACTTTCTTATGCATTCCTTGAGCATTTTGGTTGTTGTGTCAGCACCTGGCCCTAGGTATGTTTTTTACTAAGCATTTGCAATTAAATTGGTCTAGTATTGCCACTGTAAATTACAAATCCTTTTATCTAGGAGTTTTGCAAACCTGCACGTGGTGCATAAACGCACTTTGTACTTGTAGTCCTTGCTTATAAGAAGCAAGGCTGGCAGTAAAAGAGGCATAGTTACTGCCAGCCTAGCTTTGCATAAGCAATGACTAAGTACAAAGTACTTGTTTATGCACCCCTCGCAGGTTTTCAAAACACAAATAAAAGGCATTGCCATTTACAATGCCAATAGCTAATTCTCTAGCAAATACGAGACCTATTGCATTGCAAATGCTTGTTAAACTATGTAACAATCCACACAAATACACTACAGCATGCCACATAATTCCAATCTCATCGCTGAAAATCACACAACCACTTCGGTAGACACGAGCAAACCGCGTCCTGAGTTATTAAGAATTTGGACTGCAAAAAGGAATTAAGAGAATTTGATTTCTATTGGACTCATACAGAAAACCACTAAACAGACACTGCGCACAAAAGTAAAATGCAGCTTCTCAATTGAGGCGCTTGACGCCAAGAAGACCACAAGGAATACATGCCAGTATCCTTAAGAGAACATGCCGAATGACTGATAAGAGCTATTTGGTCCTGAAGAGGGTTCCTTTCCATAGGAATTCGAAACGCGTCGGCCACGTTTTTTGCTAGACCATTTTAAGAATTTTTTGTGTTGTAGTTTTAGATGTGAACAACAAGGAGGGACAGGGAAGGGACAATATTTAAAGGGGTCCAGTGTGCACGTCCCATCAAACACTATCCAAAAAGATGCACAAAGTTCCCCTAGGGAGTAGTATTAATATAGTGGAGTGGTATTGCTTCCTCTCTCCGAGTGTGGTTGTATGTGAAAGTCAGGGGCAGGTGTCCCTTGTCGGAACTAGGGATGCCTCACACAACAGGCTGGTTTAACGGCTGCTGTCATATCACCAGCCAATTGTAATTCTTTTGAGACGTGTCGCTTAGCAACTAGCAACTTGACACACCCCCACTTACGATCACGAACTCAGAGATATATATATCGCCAGAGAAGTCCCATCTACATCATGTCCATTCAGAACACTGAAGTCGGACCAGATCTACTTTGTACCGATAGAAACACATTATGCTTGCTTGCGTTCAAGGCTGTACGCTTCCTCACCAGTCATAAGAATTATATCTTTCAAAGCACTTTGCATTACACAACAGGCAGTACATGTGGCTTGCAGACTGTACAATCAAAATCAAATTGAGAATGTCCACACCAGATTCCTTTTTTTTTTAACTGCATAGACTAAAGCTCCTATGCTGTACAGACATTCAAGCTTTGGAATACACTCCCAAACAGACTTCAAGGCCATTTAGAATTTAAAGAAGCAAGTGACTTATAATACAACTTTGATGTGTTTTAAGCAGCATGCAAATTAAAACCCAAACTCCCTTTGACTGCAACTGCACGAGTAAGAGTCTCCGAAATTCTGCTGCAACAATCCTGGAGCACACATTCTGGTTTCTAAGATTGAATAAAGTGATTCACGTACCGATAACATTAGCCGCTGGTACCCCAGTGTGGGTTTCTAGTGAATGTATATATGGTGTATGTAGGAATGTGTGAATGAGTTGGAACACTAGTATGAATGGTGCGTCACTTGTGTGTCTGAGGAAGAGAATGTTGTTGTGAATTTATGAAGCCATGGATAAGAATGAGGTTCTTTGTATGTGTAAAGGTTTTCTGTGAGTATTCTTGTAATGTTTGTTGTGATGATTCTTGTAAAGGTTTTTTGAATTGAAATGATTTGAATTGCATTATGAAAAATAAATTGATAAACTCAAACTGAAAGAGTGGTTTAGAAGGGTCAGTTTTATTCTGTCTCATCGTGTTTCAATTTGCTAAACAAGCGGCAGTACTGGCAATTGGTAGTTGTTTTTTGCTATAGTGGCATGGCTTTACTGCAGAATAGCTAAACCCTCTCATTGTTAACTCTACATAATTCCAACAAGCATAATTTCACTCAACGCCACTTTCCATTCCACACCACATAATACAACAGTCCACATAATTCAGCTCAACACAATTACATAAACACTCTACATACATCCAATCCACACAACAGAATTCCACATCATGCAACAAAATTCAACAGCACACCACATAATTAAACTCCACTATATACCACTCCACAACATACCATTTTAGATGATTAAACTTCATGTCAGAAAATTCCAGTACTCTCAATACCACATAATTACTATCCACATCATTCCATTGCACACCATGCCAGATAATTCCACTACAAAACACTCCACAAAATTCCACCCCACACAGTTCCAGAACTAAGAAATCCAATTCAACCTACATAATTCCACTCCACACCACATACATCCACTCCAAACCAAAACACATGGGCAAAAGTTATCGTCATTTACAATGCCAAAAGCTCTAACTCTCACAAATGTGAGATCTATTGCATTGCAAATGCTTGTTTTCATTTATATGCGCTGACAGGCATTGTCAAAGAATTCAGAGTCTCGACTGTCTCATACGTTGACGACTCGCCACTGGTCATTTCTATCCCGCTGGGGACAGGTGCCCAATAACGACTGGCCCCCTACCCAGAGAAAGTTGCCTGGAGGATGGCTAACTGTTCGCCTAAATTGAACGGAGACAAAACTGAGCTGATGATTCTGGGGGAACAGGCCATCATGTGGTTCAGCTGGCACTTTATCAATCACTAGGCTTTCAGTTTTGTGATTATTAAATGTTACCAGAACCCTATGATAGCAATATAGGCCCATAAGAAAAAGTTAACCATTATGTATTCTTTACATATGTGTGTAGACCGCTAGATATAGACAGTAAAACAGGGAAATAGGAGACACATAATGTGTAACCATGTAATATGTTCCAATATTGCAATATATATTGGATCTGGTGCCATCAAACTGGTTGTGTGATGGAACCACATGTCTTTACCACGCATGTCTTTGCAACTAATTATGCGTTGTTAAGGCATGTATGGTAAAGGCATAGTTGTGGTTAAGACTTGGCAGGTAAGTCTTAATCCCCCGCCCCAAATCCTAAAACCACCCCCTCCCTCCTGAAAACCAACCCCCTACCCACGAGCCCTATAAACTTCCCTGCCTCCAGTCCTAAAAACGACCCGCACTCCCCTAAGCCCTACAAACTACCCGACCTCCCCAGAGCCTTAAAAACGACCCCACCTTAATTCCGAAAAAATTACCCCGCCGAGCCCTAAAAAGAACCCTGAGACCTAAAAAGTATTACAATCCCTGCCCCCTGCCCTGAGCCCTAAAACGCACTCCCAACCCCCTGCCCCAACACCTAAAACTATCCTATCCCTGCTAAAAAATAACCCCCTCCCCAGCCCTAAAAACTACCCCGACCCCCCCAGCCCTGAAAACTACTCCAAACCCCCTAACCCAGAAAACTACCCAGAACCCCAGAGCCCTGAAAACTACCCGAGCCCATGCCCCCCTCCTCCATCCCGGCCTGGAAAATTATCCGAAGACCCCAGCCCTGAAAACTATCCCGTACCCACCCCCCCAGCCTGAAAACTACTCCCAGCCCTGAAAACTACCCCACCTCTGAAAACTACCCCCCAACCCTGCCACAGTCCCACTTACCTCACCACGTCACGTCCTCTCCTGATAATTCCTGCTGCTTCCAGCAGCGAGACCGCGCACTGCCTTAACCATGCATATGTATGGTTAAGGCAAGCGTGGTAGCGCTTGTGTAGTCGGAACACACATAGCTGAGGCCACGTGTTCCGACTGTTTCCCCATCCAAGTATGAGGACCAATGATTTGTTAAAGTCATCAGATTTTGAGATAGCAATATAGGACCACATTGCACATTATTCATTACGTATTTTTATATTGCATGTTTATGAGGTAGTTAGCGTTCAACGCTTTTTTTTTTCAAAGAGTAATTAACAATGGTCACTGATTGGATTTAAAATGTTTACGTTTAGCTTTCATGAATAACTGTGGATAAAACAATGGACAATGTTGACTTTACTGTATAATTATGGATTTATGATCCTTGCCCCATAATTTTTAGATTTTACAAAAATGTTGTTTCTAGCTTAAAGGGATTACCACAATACTGCCAGAAAATATGCTGCATAATTAGCCCTTTTGCTACCTAAATTAGCTCACAACCATAGTAGCATTGATAAAAGAAAAACACTGTCCTCGGGGCTGTCCTTAGGACGATGAAACCCATATTTCCCAGGGATGACATATTTCCCAAAGAAATGTTGGTACTGCTTTGAAGTTTTCCGAAACTCTAACTTCTCAGTGAGTGTTCAAAGGTGAGGAATCTGCAGCTAGACAGTCTCTATCAAACAAGCATTTGCAATGCAATAAGTCTCGCATTTACACGAGTTTGAGCAATTGGCATAGTAAATGAAAATGCCTTTTATTTATGTTATGGTTTTCAAAACCTAAATAAAAGGCATTGTCATCTACAATGCCAATAGCCCAAACTCTCCTAAATGCAAAATCTATTGCATTGCAAATGCTCGTTTAAAAATGTGAGTGGGAACCCCTCCAAGCAGATGAAAGTAATTATACTTCTATTGTGATAGGATCACCTTTTTAGGTCTTGGCTTACGCGAGTTTAGGCTATTGGCGTTGTAAATGACAATGCGTTTTATTTATGTTTCAAAAACCAAAACATAAATAAAAGGCATTGTCATTTACAATGCCAATAACTCAAACTCGTGTAAATGAGAGACCCGTCGCACTGCAAATGCTTGTTTTAATTTAGATTTGGAAAAGTTTATTTTCCTCCGAAACGGACTTTGTGGGTTTAATGTTTTGAGATGTTTCCAAGCTCGGTGTGAAGGTTCCCAGACAGATTTAGGACCAATGGCTCGATGTTTGGTGCCAACACCATTCACATATGCCGTCTTGTTGGCTTACCCTTGCTGATATTTAAACAGTTTACAAACCTAAAACACAAACACACTCCTCCTTTCTACAATGTTAAAAAGCGGAATCTCGAGCAAAGCGCATTGTCCGTTACTTGGAGAGGTGTCTTCTATTTGTCATCTTTAAATGAATTAGTAACAAGTGCAGGTCAAATGTATTCTATTTTATTTGTGCACTTCTGGAACAGCTGGCAAACTTCAGCTAAGTCCTCTTAGTAAAGCCTGAAAATACCCCCCCCCCACCCACCTAGTGAACTATTGTCGAGAGTCACATGGAGCTGAGCTGGCGCCGGGATCGAACCAAGAGCCCTGCGCTCAGAGTCAGCCTTCTGGCCCGCCAACATACTTCACCATGTGTCTTTTTCACTGCTTCGATTGTCCATGATTTCGATCACTTCACTCCGCCTTTTCTTTGCTTGCCTTTCCTCTGTGCTCTTTCCCCTTGTTTTTGGGGTACCTCCTCCTTCAGTTTCCTTGCTTTCGCTGCCTTCTCCTCATTTTGCATCTCTTCATTTAAAGTCCTTCTCGTTGTTTCGCCCTTGCCCTTACAGCATGTGCATTCCTTCATTGCAACATGTGGGCAGTGCCACCATGTGCCGCATGTCTTGGGCGCTATGCTTTAAAGCAAGCCCTGCTGAAAGGATGTTTGGGGCTCCTTCACTTCCACAGAAACCTAATGCACATATTTAATACAGTTTATTTTCGACACCTGCTGGACGTTTTTTTAGGTGTTTATCTTCATATCACTTACATTTCTTATGAGAACCTTAGTGTAGGATACATTATACCATATAATCGTCCTAAATGGAGATGGCCAAGCTCAAATTGAATGGGTAACTGGAGTTAGAAAGTAAGAAATTGACTCTAGAAGAAATGAAAATGCAGTTTGAGCAGGACTTGATAATGAGGAAGCTTGAAATGGAGCTCGAGAGGCTTGAGGCCATGAGGGTCTCAGCCCAGCAACAAGAAATGTGTGTAACTCAGAGAGTGAGCTTTGCTGAGTTGGAGGTGGAATTCAGCTCAGATGGTGGCAGCAATATTCAGTTATATAGTGCTGGGAGAGGAGTACACACACCCAGACATGTGGTACCTGACTTGGAGGGGGTTAACATACACCAGGAGGTTCAAGGACATGAGGTAGCTCCAGTAGTACGCAGTGTCCCTGAGGGGAATAGGGTAACTGGCGTAGGGGTTCATGGTACTAGTAGTGGGAGGGACACTCTACTGACTCTAGATGAGAGTTGCAGGGAGAGGGGTTTCCCAAAAAGTTGAAGTCCTGGTATGAGATTGTAAAGACTGCCCAGAAGAGTGGGGGTTGTGTGACAGAGACAGTCAGATACTGTCTTGCCAGTCTCAGGAGAGTGGTGTGGAGTATGTATGTGAGGCACAGGATGGTGAGGTGAAGGTTAGTTTGGTTAACACTTGTAGGGGGCTGTGTGATCCAATTCTGGGCGAGCATATTGTAAGTCCCTGTTTTCCAGAGCTATGCCAACACCTGTTGGAGATGGAGTTCTCTGACCCCAAGGAGCTCACATTGGAGGCTGACCCTTTGGTGGATTCCAGAGGGTTTGAAGAAGCATTAGGGAGTGATTCCAACAAGAGAGGCTTAGGTATCTTCCAGTTCTGTGTGATGGAAGAGGTTCAGCGTAGCCCAGCTGGGTCCCAGTGTAGTGGGAGGTGTGTAGGGGCTCACATCCTGTCTTAGAAGGGGAGGAGTGAGTGTGGGTTCTGTCCCAAGGCACCTGAAACCCAGTCTCAGGGCCTGGATGGTTTAAGGGAACATCAGGTCGGGAGACTAGGCTGTACTTGTAGGCCATTTGAGGAGGATCTATCAGTGTCTAGAGAACGTGGAGCCTCTGTAAGCAGAGCTCTAGTAGTTCTGGTATCTGGCAGTGCCGCTCCAGTTGGGAGGGTGCAGAAGTCCAGATGGAGGGGCGAGATGGGGAAAGAGTCCCCAGTGGAAGAACCAGTGGGCCAGGGGCCAGCCAGAAGGGCTGTGTCACCAGTGAATGACCATGGTGACACCACTTCTGTCCTGGGGATCTTCGCGCACTGTCAGATGGACAGGGGTCAGGAGATCTGCGCCAGGCAGACTATCACACAACACAGGAGTTATGTGTTTCCCTCAGGGGGGCATGCGTGCTCTCAAAAAAGTCCTGGTGCGCCAGGCAAATGTTCAACTGCAGGGTTTGGTCCCTGAGTTGGGAAGGCAGGTACAGGGGTTATCTGACCAGGAGGGAGGGACATCTGTAATCAGTGTCCCTACTAGTCTGTCTTCTTGGTGTACCACTCTAGGTGGGAGGGTACAGCCTTCTGTAAGGGGGTGCAGAGGGAGGGAGTCCTCGCCTTTGACCCAGGTCCAGCCTGAGGGTTTAGATCCTAGGTTGGAGAGCCAGATTGAGGTGCGGTCTGGCCAGGAGGGAGGGACAACTGTAAACAGTGTCCTGACCGGTTGGACTTATAGGTGTACCACTCCAGTTGGGAGGGTGCCGTGCTCTGGAAGGGGGTGCAGAGGGAGGGAGTCCTCGCCTCTGACCCTGGTGCAGCCCGAGGGTCTAGACCCTGGGTTGGAAGGCCATGTTCAGGGTGCCCCCCGACCTGGTTGGCCAGTTGCAGAATAGAACCCCTGAACTGGTGGGCGAATTGTGCAGGACACCTGCCACAGGTGCCCTGACAATTCTGAAAAGGTTTACCGCTCCAGGTCGGAGGGTACAAAGCCCCAAGGAGGAGGACCTGGTGTGGGAGAGCCCACCCCAGTCTCTGGTCCAGCCGCTGGGTACAGGCCTAGGGCTGATAAGGTAAGTGCCAGGATGTCATGCCTGACCTGACAGGAGGGAGAGTGGACAAAGGGTGCCCAGCACCTGGGGCTACTGCCCCCCGCTCTCTGACGCCACAGAGGTTTGAGAGCCCTGAGAGGCATAAGGCCTGGGTCTCATCCCGGACTACTGTCAGTGGCCACTGTGACTTGCTGTCTGTCCGTTGGGGCACACCTGTGCAAGTTAAGGTTAGATGCTGCACAGGTGGTGTCCACAGGTGAGGAGAAGGATTACCCATGGATTAGCTTGGTGGGCCCCGAGAGTAAGGTCAGGGGAATTGAAATGGGTTCAGATTGGCGTAGAACTGGAATATGCCCCTGCTGTTGCGGGCCATGTCCATGTTCTATCGCCCTAAGCAGGGAAGCCCATCAAGGTAGTGATTGGTCTACCCTGCGTTTTGGCTGGAAGGGGCTGTATTGGACTTGGCCCTTTTTGCAGGGTCATCCCTGAACTTTTTGCCTTCCTCCTCTATTTGTTCTGACTGGTTGTTGGCTATTTTATGACTCTGGGCACTTTACCACAGCTGATAAGTGCTAAAGTGCATATGCTCTCCCTACTGTAAATGAATGTATTAATTGGTGATTCCATGATTGACTATTTGGTTTACTTGTCAGACCCTAGTACAGTGCACTGAGTGTGCCCAGGGCGTGTAAATCCAAATGCTGCTAGTGGGCTTGCAGCACTGGTTGTGCCACCCACAGACGCAGCCTTGTAAAACGTGTCTAAGGTCTGGCATTGCAGAGCCTGCGTGCAGTCTGGTACTGTCATGCTGACTGGGCAAGTGCACCCACTTGCCAGTCCCTAAACCTTCCCTTTTCTGCATATTAGTCACCCCAATGGTAGGCCCAAGGGCATGGTGCATTGTAAGTATAAGGTAGGACAAGACGTGATGTGTGTGGCATGTCCTAATAGTGAATTACAGCAATTTTCGTTTTTTTCACTATTGCAAGGCTACCTGTCCTCCATAGGCCAGAATGGGCTGTTAGAATTATTATATTTCATAATCCTAACTGACTCAGAGAACATGGTCGAAATTAGAGTGTAGTATGCCTGAACTCAGAATGATAAAATACATCTTTTAGTAAAGTGTATTTTAACATTCTGTGTTTGCAAATACCACTTTTAGAAAGTAGGTATTTGCTTGCCTAACCTTTCAAGCCTGCCTTCCACAATGCTGGCTTCCCCCTCCTGGGGAGCAGTTGATGTCTCTACCCTGAACATTGAAATAAGAGAAGGAATCCTGTCAAAGGGGCGCTCCAGGGTGTACTTGCCTTCCATAATGTTGGATCCACCTCCTGTGGGGCGTCTGATTGTTCTGCCCTGCACTGTGAAAGGAAAGGAGAAGTCTGGTAAACAGAGTGCTTCCGAATTGGTTTGTACTGGGCACAGGCCCCTGTCCTCTCAGAGAACAAAGGATTTTGGGGTATAAATATTGGGACCCTTATCCCAAGAAATTAGATCACTTTTGGACTACAAGAAGAAACCTTTGCTGAGGAGAGGAACCTGAAGAAACTGAGGAGAGACTATTCCCAAGCTGAAGTGCGGCCTGGGGGATTGGCCTGCAGTGGTTGCCTGACTGGCAACGAAAGGAGAAAAAACTTTGTGTACTTTGCTTTCAACTTGTGAAGGATCTCCCAAGGTCTTGGAAGAGAGCTTGCCCCCTGACCGAAGCCTCAGGACCAGTAGACTTCAGCCTTTGTGGATTGCTTCTGGAAACGCTCTTTCAGTGGCTACAGAGGCAGGGAGCTGCGACCGTCTCTCACGACCGGCCCGGTGTCCTGTAGGCACCGCATAAGGTCAGTCTCGAACAACGCAAGCTCTGAGTTCACCGACTCCGTCCTGACGCCGTCACCGAGCTGTTGCCTGTCCCGCACCTGGTGGACACCACGGTGTGCCACGCCTCGCTACACTGACTCGTACTGGTCTGACCGACGCGGTCACTGCTTCGACTCCTGTGACACACCAGAGTTGGGCACCGCCTCGCATGCTTCGCGACGCACCGCCTGATTCGCATCGCTATCCGGACTGATCGACGCCAGCTCCCAAACTCCGGCTCAGTCGCCGCACTGCAAGCTGGAAGCACCGCACTGAAACACCGTCTCCCCTGCAACGCACGCCTTGGATCCACCGACTCCGTTAACGGGCCGCTGCCTGCACCGAGGGACAACGCGTCCTGCAACTCTTTCTTTTCTGCACCGTGACGAACACCGGAACCGGCTCACACGTCCGTGCTGACCGCATCAAGTAAAAGGTACTGTGACTGAGTCTATTGACATTTGAGTGGGCCCGGACCAACGCGGTCCGCTGGATTTGTTAGACTCTGTTATTTCAGCAGCACTGTAGCCGGACAAGGCTACCGACTCGCACAGAACTGTGATTTCAGCCTTTTTAACCATATCTTGAATAGTATTGTGGATTATTTTTGTTGTTAATGATGTTGTGGTAACTATATAAAAGAAAACAATTTTTTATACAAAACCTTGTGTGGTGTCCTGGGTTACTGTATGTGTTCACAAATGCTTTACACACTGCCTTTGAGATGAGCCTGTCGGCTCGTGCCAAGCTACCAAGGGGGTGAGTAGGGGTTATTTTAGGAGTGTTCCCCCCATTACCCTGACTAGAGGAGTGGGTCCCTATTTGTCACAAGTACCTACCTGTGCCAACTAGAGACCCCCTATTCTAACACTCAGTGCAACGTCCTAAAAAAGGCATGCAGAGTCCCGCAGTCAGTTTACAGTTGGGACCAAGCTGCTGATGAGCCCACATCGGCTGAAATCAGTCTAAAAGCGCTTGTGTTCTGTTTTTAATAAGGTGAAAGTGTCTGGGATTAAGTCAAGCATTTCACCCAACTTGTTTGTGTATTCCATTGGCTATACACACCATGAAAGTACCTCAGTCCTTATACTTACCTTATTTTAGATAAAAAAAAGTTAGATAAAAAAATATATGTTATTTAAGAAGTACTTAGCGGATAAAAAAATATGTATACAGAAAATGATTTTCTGTACGTGTTCGCTGCGTGCACACAGTACATTTTAACCCCTTCGAGGCTATTGACGAGCTGGGCTCGTCATCGCGCTTACCTGTCCTGCGCGGATGACAAGGCCAGCTCGTCACGTAACGCGGTATTTTCGAATTTGCCGCGCACAGCGGGAAAAGCCGCCGCAGCGATGCGGTTAAGGAGTTACAAACCAGATTTTGGCAGTAAAGGAAGCACTGCAACCAAACAACACTACGTGACTTTTGAACCATTTACAGAAAACGTGTAGGTTTAGGTTAAAAATAAATCAACCCAAGAATACGCGGCTGAAAAGGACAGATTGCTTTAAAATGGATAGATAATATTTGTGCTATCTCTCAGACGTGCCTATACTGCTCTCTAGTGGTTTTACAAATAATTACATGATTACTAGTATTACATAAAATGAAAAATGTTTTTTAGAAAGAAAGAACATTGCATACTATTGGTTTAAGTATTGCCAGTAGTGGTCAATCAGAAACTAAACGTTTGAAATACCCCGTATTAAACAAGGCATTTCCTAAGTAAATACATTACAATGTAATCCATACTAATATAATAAAGAGAGAGCCCAAACCTTTGAGGCGGGTAATCTCAGGAACCACAGCACCAATCACAACACCCAATACAGCGTTGGAAAGGGCAGTTGCAGCAGAGGGACATAGGCTATGCGGACGCCCACCATATACATTTAAAAGGTAAAAGAACCGTGCCAGCAAAGTAGTCCCTTGTGGGTGTGTCTGCGTTGTGCTGTGGGCGTGACAAACGCTGGGGGCGTGTGGTACGTTCCGCCCTTCATGCCATATCTCATATTGTGTGCTAATCCCACCCTGCTCCCTTTAAATACCCCTGCACCCCATAATCATAACCCACCCGTACTCCTAAAAAAATACCCCAACACCCTTAAACACTAACCCATCTTAACCCTATAAATATACCCCGTACCCCAAAACCCAAACCTATCCCTAAACCCTAAAAATACCCCTGTACCCCAAAACCCAAATCTAGCCCTGAACCCTAAAAATACCACTGTACCCCAAAACCCAAATCTACCCCTGAAACCTAAAAAACCTCTGTACCTCAAAACCCAAATCTAGCCCTGAACCCTAAAAATACCACTCTACCCCAAAACCCAAACCTATCCCTGAACCCTAAAATACCCCTTTACCCCAAAACCCAAACCTAGCCCTGAACCCTAAAAAAGCATATAAAATGTAATGCCATGCGTGTTAATGGCATTGCGGTGTCATGGTACTTTCGTAATGAAAGTAAGCAGAGTGATGGTATGTGGAAAGAAAGTTGCAGAATAATGGGTGTTTACCCTCACCCAGTAAGTACATTGGTGGCACGGCGGCCCACATCTCTAGCAACATACTCATATTTTTTCACCACCCATTTGAAAAATGCACAGGTCTATCTCATTGATGGCCAGCACTGACCTACACTTTAGGCACACATCCCGCCACAAGTTCTAGAATTGCGAACTTTAGAGCTGGGGAGCTACGTTCGAATCTCGGCATCAGCTCAACATACTGTGATTCCAGGTAAATCGCTTTGTCTCCCCATGCCTACCACAAATGAATGTGTTCTTCTGTAATGTAAATTGTGCTCATGCCATGTTGTCGAGTTTGCGCAATATAATATTGCAAGGAAAAATTAAGTAGGGAAACTCGAGTTCACACACTACTGAACGCGCACTCTTAAGTGCATCAGCAGTGCACTGTGAATCGGAGCGTTTCACAGGCCTGTCACAGATAAGAAATGCTATCAAAACGAAATCCTACAAAACAATATACTACTGGCCAGCAGCAATTCATACCAGGACAACGGCGGGACGGGCTGCTAGTTTATTACACACAAGGATAAGGTTTCAAAGTTTGAATGAAAAGACATTCAGAGACCACGTTGGAGACACTCTCACTTGGTGTTAATTTTTGTTGTTGTTGTGTTTTTCAAGCAACTGTTAAGGATGCCATGAGTGGTGGTGACAGAAGGTTATTAAAGGATATTAAAAAGGCATAACAAGGGTTTATCTATGATACACACAATGGTTTGTATTATGTTATAATAACCACTCGTAAAAAAACACAGAATGCCCTCATAACGAATCTCGGCATTGGAGATCAGACTGATCTTGTTGCAATGTAGGGGTGTCCCGTCGCTCATGGCTTCTACCGGGTTGGGAACGCTCCCTGGGTCAGGATGGAGAACAAGAATCTCCCACTTAAAACAGAATATCACAGAGGAACCCCGGTTATGCCAACACTGTTGGAGCAAAGCGTGCGTCACAGCTGCCACCCTGTGCGACGCTACTCACTCCGAGGCAATACTCCATGGGAGTGAACTTAAGAAAACAGGTGGAACATACACCCACCATTAGCCATTTGCAGCCTCCAATTTTTACATAACACCCAAAAGCCAATCCAAAAGCGTGGGAGGAGTCAGACCCCACAAGTACATACAACAAACAGATCGCCACAGCACAAGCGCTTTAAGCTTGACCTAAAAAGGAGATACCAAAGGTAAATAACTTCTTCTGATAGAACCTCTATCTAACTGCAGATTCTTCACCTTAGAATCCATACCAAAGCAATACCTCCTAGGTGGTGAATCTGTGAACAGGCTCAAACCAATAAGTAGTGCAGTGCAAAGCTAGCAAAATGCCCATCTCAACAGACAATAGTGCTCCTTGAATGTGTAGAGAGACGCCCATGTAGCCGCTTGGCAAATGTCCATGACAGACACTCTGTGAGCCAAATAAGTGGCAGCAGCCTTGGCATGGTAGAAATAGCCTGCAAGCCTACTGGAGGCTGTTTAGTCCCAGCTTAACAGATCTTAAAACTAAGGGTCTGATTACGATGTCGGGCGGACAGTCACCGACAGGCCGTCAGTGATGGTCTGCCCGATAGACCGGCCATAGGTCTAACCATGTTACTACAAACCAGTTGATCCTGGCGGGGAGGCAATCAGAATCGTACTCTCAACAATAGGCACTGCCGAGGCCAGCACTACCGTCGGAATTATGATCTCCCTTTCAGGCAACATTTCCATGACGGTCCACCACCATGAAAAGGCTGTCGGAAAGGGACTTTGGAATCCCCAAACACGGCTCCCGTCGCTTGTGAACCACTGGCAAGTGGCCCTGGCGGTACATGTTGTGCCCCATGCACATCCTGCACCGTGTACAAGGCACACGGTGCATGGATGTGCATAAAGTGCTCATTTACCCTGTGGCTTGTGCAACAGCCCTTTTCCTGGGCCGCAGCGCAAGCCGCAGTGTAATGCGCCATTTCCAACTGCCACTACGCCGGTTATATTGCAATTGGGCACTCTGACCGCCAACTAGTTGTTGGGGGCTGAGGTAGGGGGTGTCTCCTGACTACCACAACAGCAGACAGTATCGCAATCGGGCCCAAAAGTATGATCAAGGGCAAGATGCTCCATTTCTGCACTGCCATGCCTTTTTTAGCTTCTGCAGATCCGACGGAGAACTTATCATCCAGTTAGGCTTGGTACAATCCATTTAGACGATGTGAGCCCTTTTTGGATCCAGCCAGTGTAGTCTTTCAGCCTCCTTAGAGGGGTGAGGTGGAGCAAAGAACATCGGAAGGCTGATAGATTGTCCATTATAGAAAGCAGTCTTCACCTTTGGCAAAAAGGAGGCGAGAGTTTGAAGAACGAGCTTTTCTGGGTAGAAAGTAGTGTGTCTGTTTGTGGGAGGTGGAGGTTTAACTGGTATAGCCGGATACTCACACACTCTTGTCACCAATGGCACAGCAACCAGGAAGGCTGTCTTAATCGTCAGCAACCTGAGAGAGCAGCTTTGCATAGGTTCAAATGGAGCGCATATAAGAAATTCAAGCCCCACTGGGGCATGATAAAAGGAGAATGTGGACACAAATGTTTTGTCTCTTCAAGGACCCTCATTACAACCGGTGACTTAAAGAGGACTGATCTAGCAAATGTAAAAATGGCACAAACAAAACATAGAACAGCTTGGCATGGAGTGGGTCCACCTACTTGGCAGCGCAGCAGGCCAAAAACCTGTCTTACTGGTAGGTGCATACAGACTTGGTTGAGGAATGCCGGGCTGCTAGAATGTCATCTATGATCATCACAGGAAGGAGGTCAAAGGCAATCAACTGCCGCTGTTCAATAACCAAGCATGGAGGAGAAGCAAGTTCAGGTTGGGTTGCTGCTTTGACAGTAGGTCCTCTCTGAGGGGCAGCCTGATCGAAGGACAGACGCTCAACACACAGTAGTTCTGGATATCACACTCTCCATTCCCAATTCAGAGGCACTAGGGGGACTTGAGTCTGGTCAGCCCTGCTCTTCCTCAGAATTCGGGGCAAGACACAACAGGTCGCAGAAATTCAAGAGTAACAACCTGATGTCCTCGCCAATACCTGTTTCGTTAGGCGTCCCCCAAGGATCCTCCCTATCACCAACTTTGTTCAACCTAGTTATGGAACCTCTCACTACCCTGCTACAAGCATCCAATGTACTTTTTCACATGTACGCAGATGACACCCAACTATATCTCAAATTACAATCCCCCAATGACATTTTACTCCTGAACTCAACGATCAGAAGCACCTAATCCTGGCTTGCCGATAATCATCTCAAACTCAACGCTCTGAAAACAGAGTTCCTTCTGATCTCACCTCCCGCGAAGATCTCTACCACTCAATCCTGGCTTAAACAGCTAACTGCACTCAATGTACAACCCATCATAGTAGACTCAGCAAAATCTCTAGGCATAACTCTCGACTTCAATCTCAACATGCAGCATCATATCAGCAAGGCTACTAAGGGAGCAAACTTCCAAATCAATATCCTGAGGAAACTTAAACCCTTCCTGCCAGCCAAAGACTTCCAAACTGCAGTACAAGCACTAGTAATCCCGCGAATTGAATACAGCAGCATCGCCCTCTGCGGTCTTCCGTTAACCACTACTGCACCCCTAAGAGCTTCTCTAAAAGCTGCAGCGAGACTCATCACGGGGTCAAGAAAACACTCGCATATCTCCCCTGACTTGAAATCCTTGAACTGGCTGCCTTTGGAAGCCAGAATTCACCTGAAAATCACCTGCATGACACACAAGGCTGTACATCTGAGCTCTCCCGGATACCTCGCTCAGAAGCTGTAAATCTCTGGCGGCTTCAGAAACACTAGAGGCTCAAACAATCTTCTGCTAAAACCTCGAAGATTCCGTAAGGAAAAAACTTATAAACGCTCTCTCTCAGGAATGGCACCCAGGATCTGGAACTCACTTCCTCCTGAAACCAGGCTCATCTCCTCCATCTCACTTTTTAAGAAAGAAGTAAAAGCTATTCTCATGGCCAAATACACTTGACCTATTAACGTTATCCGTAAAGACTCTGCACCAATCTGTATTATTCTGCTTGATCCCTACGACTATGTGTTTTACCTGTATTATTGACTTACCTGACTAGCTATGCACACATCTATCTGTAATACTTGCATTATTGATGTACCTGTTTTGCTGTACTCCCTAATGACCTGAGTTTCACTCTCTTGTTGGTATTCCCTGCTTTGTAAAGCGCTCTGATATCTGCAAAGATCTTGTTCGCGCTATATAAAACTTTCAAAATAAAAATAAATAAAAAAGAGAGATACTGGTGGCAAGATGTACAGGAGTACACTTTCAGCGGAATAAGTTTCTGAGCAAGAGTCGCTTTGGAAACTTCAAAGAGCTGAAGAGGTGACAATTTGTAATGGCTGATAGATTGAGCCAAGGTTCTACCCATTCGTGATCGAGCCCATGTGCCACCTCCGGATGTACCCACCATTTGTGATCCACAATTTGTGGACGGCTGAGCCTATCTGCCCTGGGGTCAAATATCCTGCAAGGTGCTGCACCGCAAAGAAAATCTCCTAGCTTTCCAGCCACATCTAGAGGCGCAAGGCATCCTGCCATATAGTGTACTACCCCCACCCGCCCTGCTTGTTGCAGAACCGCATAGCTCTCTTTGATGGATGGCAGGAAGGCTTTCAAAACCAAATGGATGGCTCGCAGCTCCAACAGAATGGTGTTGAGCGGGGCTCCGCCAGTGAGCAGATGCCTCTGATCTTCACCTCTTCCAGGTGGCCTCCCAATCCCAGAAATCAGGGCTTAATTTGAGCCGGAGCTTGCCGGTGCTCAGCACCGGCACTTAATTATGGGGGCCGGGTCTATCGCGCGGCATTAAGTGCACCTGTGCTCCTGCCTTAAAACTTGATTTTTTAACTCGTGACTCGTGCGTGTGTGTCACTGGTGAGTCAGTGTGGCGGTGCTGCCTACTGACTCACTCACTGATCAGGTCGTCGATGAAGATGATGCTGCTAGCGCTAGCTGCTTTGCTCATGCTGCATGCAGTACTACTTACTGCTGTTGGTGGTGACGTCACAGTCTTTCCGACCTCTACTCTCTCTTCAGGCATGTCAGAGTTCTCGGCCTGGCCGCGGCGCGGATCAGGGCCCCAGTGGGCGGGACACTGTTTGTGTCTGACTCATGTTGCAGGGGCCAGGCCAGGCACTGGGCAGGGCTTTGCTGCGGGGGTTGGGCAGTGGGTTGGGGCTATGCGCACCAGAGGAAGCGACGCGTGCGCAGATTGCATGAATTTGAATGCACGTGACGCGCATTTCCTTTGCCAGTCTGCCCGCCCCAGCATACCCGCACCACCTCTCCCCTCGCCCTGGCCTCGCCGAGTATCTAGGAGATTCTGCCAGCCAGCCGGCCTTTCAAAGTTGCTGGACTCACTGGACTCGGTCGGAGTTGGGACTGGGAGCGCTCAGACAGCAGGTGAGGGCGAGCGAGGCAGGGGCCACGCCAGCCAGGGCGTTACGGTTACGGGGTGATTAATTTACTTACTGGTGTCAGTCAGTCAGGTTTATATTTGCTGGTGTCACTCAGTGGGGGGGGGTGAGGGGGGGGGGGGGGTGCGGCGGCCGAAATTATAATCATGAGCTGCACTGGCACTGGCAGGCAGGTGAGGTGAGGCAGGGCACTGAGGGCAGGGCAGGCAGGGCCTGGGCCCTGGGGGCGGCGGGGTCTGCAGGCTTACGTTTTTTTTAAAATTATCATTGTTGATTGGTTATCTGGGATAGGCGGCGTAGGCCGGCCCGGCTGACATATCATGAATTCAAATTGAATTAAGTAATAAATCTGCGCAGCAGCGCAGGTGAGGCCTACAGATTTACTTTATCGGTTCATCATGGTCACTCACGTCACTGCCTGAAAATGTTGTTCAAATGCCCTAGTTTGATGATCATCGCCATGTGCACGATCATGTTTTGTTGCCAGCACTCTGTGACTGCACTGGCTACTTGTTGCGCAGTTGCGGGCCGGACTGGAATCAGTAGGATTATTTATTTATTTTATTTTATGCAGCCAGGCCCAGCCAGGGCAGGATTCAGTTTCGTTTTAGGCCAGGCCAGGCCAGGCCGGGCACGTGACGCTCATAAAATCTGTCAGTGGGGGTTGGGGCTGTGATCATAGGCAAGCAGTGTCGCAAATGTTCTTACACAATCATACATTCATCGCTGCCAAGGTTTCACCCACCGTTTCAGATTGCTATGTGTGACATTTTCATTATTACAGTACAAATATGAGTGCCATTTCAACGACCATGAGTGACACTCGCACAAGCAAAATAAAGCAACGCAGAAGAGGGAAACATGATATAAATACCAGAATTTACAACATCCATTTAAGCAACTAGAAAAATATTTTAAAACTACTGCAGATCATCTGAAATTGAAGGGCACTTCCCTTGTAACCTTATAGCACTGTTAAGGTGGGCGGGACGGCCAAGTTCTGCTAGAAATATCGCTGTATTGACCGGCACCGGGCACTATAATTGCAAGCAGTATTAGCCAACTAGCGCGGCTCCTTGTTACACCTCCCTCTCAGTTAAACTACAGTAATGTCCACACGCGAGTCATTCCTCAAGCAAAGACACAATTGCTTGAGTATAGGGGCAAGGAAGGCAGCTCGGAATGAAGTCATTTTTATACCATTTGAGTGCAACTAGATACCAGGCAGGCACAGGACGTGAGAAACCTGTCCGTGCTGACCAAAGTATAAAGGTGTGCACTGAGCAAACAGCAAGTGATTTTAAGTGCTTGTCTGTGCTGCAACACCTGCTCATGCTCGTTGGAGTGAATACGTTGTCACTGTGCAGTGTGACAATTCGGTCTTCGGCCGTGGAAGCCTCCAGTCCTAGCCACAACTCCTCTTCAAGCGTAGGCAAACCGGCAATGATTCACAGTCAGTGAATAAGTGGTGTACTGACCTGCTCTGGGCTCCATCGCGGCCGCTGCGATCCCGGGAGTTCAGGCCCCAGTCATCACGGGATCACAATGTAGGATTTATTTAAAATTTCTTGCAGCTTCCTGATTGAGCGCTGTCATTCTTTATGTTAACTTAACCTTACAGAGGCTGATACTTACTTGGGCCGGGGCCGGAAGCAGAGTCCCAAGGAGTGCGGCGATGAGGGCTCCAATAATGACTAAGGCAGCATCTCTTTGCAAGGCAGTGGTTACAGGCTCAATTAGGCCGCGAGCCACTGATGGCCACCGTAATAGTTTGTCGGCCGCATCAGTGATAGTAGCCCTCTAGGCTGGCTCCAGTCCAGTGAGTCCCAGGAGCTGCCGTCCAGTGACAGACCCAGGGTCACCCGGGTCTTTCATTATCCTAATCTTGCAAAAAGGGTCTAATGTGGGTAGAAAATAAATCACTTTTTATTGAAGAGAACCCCTAACATCGCTGGTATGTTTTGAATTCCGCATGTGCGCTTTTTCAGACTTTGAACTCCTAAACTATATTGCTACAATGACAATCATGTAGGACATGTATGACATGTGACTCCTATACCTTGTATTCCTGTCTGATGTAACATTCCCTCTGACTTTTAGCAGTGCCAGTTGAAAATGTGGGTGGAGCTAATAAAGTAAGTGGGTGGAGCCAGTGGATGAAGTGGGCGGAGCCAGAGAAAAGTAGGTGTGGCCTCTGACAAACATTTGAGCACCTGCACTTCATTTTTTACAAATTAAGCACTGCCATAAATGATGCATCAATGAACACTGTCAGCTCTGGGTGGGGAAGGGAGAGAACCAATCATCGTCTGGTATCCACCACTGGTTGACAACTGCCAGCCTTCAACAGCCAGTTGTTGAGGTATGGAAAGACTGGGAACCCTGACCTCCAAAGAGGACCTGAGACCACTGCAATCACTTTCGTGAGGATCAGAGGGGTGCTAGGAAGGCCAAAAGGGTGAACCGCAAACCGGATTTGTTCCTAGTCCACCATGAATCGCAGATACCACCTGTGGGGCTGCAGGACACGAATGAGGAAATAAGCGTCCTGAGGTCCAACACTACCATCCATTCTCCGGAGTCAAGGGCAGATAAGACCTTGGCTACGGTGAGCATTCTGAATATGTCCTTCTGCAGGAAGGCGTTGAGAGAGCAAAGATCCAATATCGGACGGGGGCCTCCGTCCTTTTTCTGCACCAGAAAGTAGTGGGAATAAAAATCCTACTTCTGATGATGTGTACTCTATGGCACCTATGGCCAAAAGAACCTTCCCTTTCTTTCATAAAAGGGACAGATGGTCTTCCACCAGCCGTTCTTGAGATAATGGCAAGGGCAGTGGGGTATCCAGGAATGAAAGGGCATAACCCAGCTGACCGATTCGTAATACCCAGTTGTATGAGGTGATGGCATCCAGTGTCGGATCCTGCCTTCGGCTGGGCGGCTGTTTCTCGGGAAGGACATGTCAAACAGGCTTGGGGCTACGGATCCAGATGGCTGGAAGACTGGGCCGCACGTTGTCCATGTGCTCTGTGGGCCCCCCCCCTTGTCCGCGCAGCCATAAAAAGGCTGAGATGGCTGCTGAAATAGCAGCATTTGGTGGCAATGCTGAAATTCCCTGCCAACGCCACGGAGAGGGCAAACGAGGGGAGACGGCTGAGGTGGTAGGGCAGACAGCCAAAGGAAGTGGGCCATGGGTCTGCTATCCTTGAAACATTCAAGCACAGAAGCAGCCTTGCCCAGAGTCAGGAACTATCAAAGCGCATGCATATCCAGGATGCTGAATAGAAAATCACACACAAAGCCAGTAGAGCGCATACAACAGCACCGTGAAAAGTAGCCAGGGGCGCCACGAACAGATGAGCACACAGTTTGGGAATCAGTAACAAATCGGATGTTGCACTTATGTGCATCTAAATTCAACACTGATCCGTGTGACCAGGCCTGCAGTGGTTGCCCTGGGCCACAAGAGGGCAGTGCAACCTCACTTTCAAGGCGTCTGGTATCAGGACAGGAGGGAGACGAGGATATTTCAATGCATTTGCTTTCGCGCTGTCCTTTGAGGTGAAGCTCGCTGTCTGACCGACCGAGAACTCATCACGCAACCTGTGGGTCTTTTTACCCTCAGTAACGCATATTGACATACAGTGGGAGACATTGGTCTTCACTGAGCTCAGCTGTAGGCGACAGGCTAAACAGGAATTGCAGC
The DNA here is from genome assembly GCF_964263255.1 of Lissotriton vulgaris. Taxonomy (NCBI): domain Eukaryota; kingdom Metazoa; phylum Chordata; class Amphibia; order Caudata; family Salamandridae; genus Lissotriton; species Lissotriton vulgaris. The sequence continues at coordinate 1,800,787,428 of NC_141694.1, read as the reverse complement.
ATAGCTCAACCCAGACTCTACTAAGGTCTTCAAAATCTTAAACCTGCTGCTGAGCGCTTAGCGCCAGAGATGGGCAGTAAGATAAAGTATCTCTATGCAAAGAGGCACATGTATTATTTATGAACGTGTTCAGAAAAAGGTGGAGGTGTGGAGCAAGGGATATGAAACAGCGTGACTTACAGGTTACAAAAAACATGCTCCGATCTCAGATAGATAACTCAGAGGGTTGAGAGCCTGCTGCAGTCATAAGCGTGCAACAGACCTGCAGGTCACAAGTGCAAATGCCAGTAGAAACCTTTTGGATTAACGTTAAATTAACGAACAGCACAATATAATATTAGTTTTTACACTGCTGTTTTTTTATTTCAAATATTTACAATTTAGGGAGCTTAGAAACACAGACGTTTGTCCACAATTGCATGTTTTTTGAGCTGATCGAAACCAGGGATAACAGCCAGGGCTCTAAATTCCAAGGCTGCTTTAGGATTTATTTATTTTAGGTGAAAAAAATCTGCTTATTCACTTTAGAAAATAAGTTTCTGTTATGCGCCTTTACAGTCTGACATACGATTGTAAATAAACAATTCTTCCTCACGCCTTGCCTTTGGCTCCCTATTGTGCCCTTCTTATTCTCTTTCCTGAATCTAGAACGATCAACAGGAAGGAGCCCAGCACACAGAAGCAGCTGTGACCATCAAATCAAATGAGATAACATGGAATTTGCAGGAAAACCACGTGCATCGCCTGCGCCCTATCTAATGTTTTTTATTTGCCTTTTCTGTTTGACAAAAATTGCTGCAGACTTACTCCAAACCTTAATTGTGCTAGACTGTGTCTAGATCATGTTCATTTAATTTTTTTTTTTATTGTCCTCATTTTACACATTTTATTTAAAAGGAAATGGGAATAAACAACCAGAGAACAGTGGTCACTATCAATTGTATAATCCAATGTATATTTGTTTGCAAAAGAAAGTGAATATTTAGTTCGGCGAGCTATGGTACATTCTGTGTCTCACAAGCGTTTGTAATTCATTTGTCTGTCCAACAGGCCGTGGTGCGCATGCCAATGGGTTGCAGGCATGCACACTGACGTGCATTTACAGTTCACTTCTTTGAGAACACTATGTCCCTCCAATGAGTCCGATCAGTCGTTGACACAGCATGGGGCTCTGCAGTGGCCAGAATAGGATTACATCTATGATATATAATACCATCATCACCTTCAGCCCAATTATTTTCAGGGAAAAACTTCAAAGTACTACCGACAATGAGCTTACATTCACCACCCGCCCAAAAAAGGTAAAATAATAGGGAGCCGCGGCCATCAGTCAATAGGTAAAGGGAGCCGCAGTTCGGAAAAGTTTGGGAACCACTGGCATACAAGCATGTCTCGAGGTGGCAATACTGGTACCATCAGTTCTGTCAATGAGCCGGTAAGCAGTGTTAAGACCGCAGTGAAATGTAAATTTAGCAATCCTTTATGGTCACACAGTCCAATACAGCATGGTAGCGGCCCAAGAGTCATGTGGTATTCACTGAACACAGGGTGAGACTGTTGGAAGAGAAAATACTGCATCCAAAAGCGTCAATCCTTTTCAATTTCCTATCTGGAGAGAGGTAAGGGAACGCGTATTGGGGTTGACTTTAGTGGCCGAAGCCTGCACCACCAGAGGAAGGATATTGGTAAGAAAGTCAGGGTCCCCAGGTGCAGGATAGTGACAGCGGGCATTCTGGCAGCTGATTGGGGCTGCAGAGCAGGGCTTGGCCCAGGTCCTCAAGAGATCATCAGTCAACGTCTAATTATGAGGAGGGGCTCTGAAGAGGGTTGGCCAGGCTGGAGGACCTCAGTCAGCACATTCGTGTTGACACCTTGTGTATAGGGGGGTTGGGGGCTCAGTGTCGAGGGACAGAATAAGACAGCGTTCAGAGAAGTATCCAGACTACTGGCCTTTTGGAGGCTATCAGAACAGGCTCTGGCCAAAAGAAGCATCATGCTGACAAGTGCTTTGATTTCAGCAGAAAAAAAACATTAGCTGTACTAAGCCGCTCTGTAATGGGCCATCACTAACTTCTTTTGTCATTTATATCCTGGCTGGGAGTATGTGTCAAAAGGGAAGGGACTCCAAATATTCTTCATAGCCCCCACCCCCATTTTCTATTAATCACACTGTGGATACGTTTACATGTTAGTAAGGCCTGTCTGACCAAAAAAGTATGTTTGGCAATCATGAATTTGATTGCATTTTTAAAACCGTAACAGAACTTAACTGCAATGTTTAAATAAGTCTAGACATAGTTAAAAATTGCCAGTTTAATAGAATAATTGCGAAACATTTTGAGGGGGCGTGTGAGCATATGAATGCGGGTTTTGGTTGTTTGACCAAAAGTGTGGGAGTGTACAGTGCGGTTTATGTGGACATAATGGTTGTTATGTGGTAAAATATGGTGTTGTGAAAAATGGCCATATGATGCTTGCTGAATTTTTAGAGACATTGTGCAACAAATAGGTAAAAATACAGCTAAAGTCTCTACAAACTCAAAGTGTACTTACCTAACATGCAGAAAGTGTTGCCTTAGTACATCAGATTACACCTCTGCATTAAGAGGCATTTATTAAACGTTTTCAAACATGTACTGAGCAGCCTTAGCTGCTTTTATACATGAAACAACATTATAGTCTATTAAATCAAACACAAGGGGTTTCGTACAGTGCACATCCTAAACTCATTTATTGAAGCTGCTCTTATTTGTTATAATGAAGACAGAACAGGCACAGTGAAACAAAACAACTACCTAGGACTACGCAATTTGATCACGTGTGAAAGCCGGGACCGATTCCAGGCATCTGGCTCAAGCTTGGCTTGAGCCTTCAGAGGCTCGTCCACCTCTATCATAATGTCAATTAAAAGGACTCAGTCATAGGAAGTTTATGATGTGACCATCAGCACAAGTTTGTTGAAGCAGGAGTACAGCCACAACAGTGCAGAACTCCTGGTTTCAAGATTCATAACTTTTTTACTACACCACACGTTAACGAGTGAACTAGAAGATTGAATATTCTCTTCAGCGAAGGCAAAATCAAATGACTGAATTTCAGTCCTGTTTTCTTATCACATTTTTAATACCAGGGTTTAGTTCGATTTAGGGTTTTCCTATAGCTGATAAAAAAATAAAGAAGCAGAGAAATGTTATGTTTAAACATATTTATTACTCCTTCCGTGCTCATGACGAGCTGAGGTTGTCATGAGCCGTGGAACGCTCACACGCTGGGCTAATTCCCCCGCTGTGCTTAGCGTTCCATTAAATGGGCGCAGTCATGACGAGCTCAGCTTGTGATGAGCACAGCGCCACCGTGCTGCGTGACGAGCTCAGCTCATCACGCGCAACGTGGAGCTGTGCGTGCCCCCGCGCCCAGCGGGGGAATTACCCCCGCTGCGAAGGGGTTAAAGCGCACGTACACCAAATGGCGCTAAGGCTGAAGGGGACCGAAAGCTTAGTCATAAACAGGTTTGTGGCCTATGCTCAGAAAGTGATTATTCAATAGAGCACAATTTGTCACAAGTGGAGGTGGAGATTAATAAAGAAAAAAAGAAAATGCCTTCTGGTTCCACAGTTTATCTTGTCTATTACTCAACAACTAGGATGTGAGTGGTTCTGATTGTGAGACTCAGGGACTAGTCTCAACAAAGAAACGCCACTGTACAGTGGCACCTGCCCAGACTAAATACAGACTTCACAACCAGTATATTTTCACAAAGCGATGATTAAACGACAAGTCTCACAGTGCCATAGCTAAAACCTTCCCACTGTCCCATATCTGGTGGCTGAGATTGGGTCTTTGTGTGCGCCCCCTCACTAAATTGCACGCCTTGTTAGGGGGTCTTTATCAAGGATATTTGACATCACTCACTACCTTAACTGTGTCCGTTTCTATGCACTACGAATGTTTACAGATGAGACCTAATGCATAATAAGATTGTGGCCTAACATTATATTTAATCCCGATATAATAATTAAGTTCATTCTATTGTACACTTGACTCGCCAAAGGTAGCGATAGCATGCAAAGAAGGCTTACTGTAGGGAGCTGCAGAGGGACAGCAACTCAGATACTGCAGAACACAGTACTGTCATGTATGATTCTTCTATAGAGTAGGGGGTTCATTTAGAGGGCAGTATGGAATTAAAACCTCAAAATAACTCACAAATCAGTGTCCATACCATGTAAATGCCTAACTTACTCTTATTTCTAGCTGGGACGCTTTCGGGCAGCCATGCGCTTTATAAATCTAATTTCTTCTTCTTCTTCTTCTATTTCCAACTTAAGCAACCCTCCCACACACACACACACCAATTAAACCCTCGGCATTTACCCGGCAGTCATCAATGCAGCCCTCAGTCACATTACAGACTATTGTTTATGGTCCATGGGAAAATGTTTGCGAGTACCAATGAGTATATAATGTTATTGATTCTGTTGTGTAGTATATGCTAGAGGTACGAGCTAAGGGAGAAGGCAGTACCCTAAATTGAGATTTTCTTGATTTTTTTTATTGGCAAGTCAGTTACCATTTTATTCAACCTTAGCTCCCGTTCCACTTTAATTTTGTCGTGGACCTTGTTTTCCTAATAAGTGAAGTGTTTTAAAAATACTTTAAACAGGGCTCATATTTTTTCCAACGTTCATTTGATAGTTGAAATCAAAATTGGAGAATTCAAAGTTAGTGATGCAGTGCAATTAACTCGGTATCTGAGCAGAAACAATCAATGTACTTAATTTTCCTGCCATTTCTTGTTAACACTTGAAAGGGAGACAATTATTTTGTTTTTTTTTATTTAAATACGTTATTGGTGTAATGCTCTTCTGCACAGTAATTACGGTAAAACGTAAGTCTACACCATATCTTTTGCTTAATGTTTTATATTTTACTCACAACTGAATGCAAATGTTTATTTTTTTAATGTATAAACGCTTGCCAACTTCAAAAGTATTTGTTTCTAAATATGATCCCACCAATTTTGTTTGCGGTTTGTAGCACAATTTAAGTCACGTGTATAGCAAGTCAATAATGAGTTGCTGTTTTTACAAATAGCCTTTTTTAAGAAAAATATTTTCATTGACTTATAGAAAATGGAGCGTTCCTGTCACAAGTAAGAAAACTAGTTACTTACCTGTAAGAATAGTTTTGCAGCATAGACGTTTCCTAGATTGACATACTGTGCATATTCCGCCATCTAGTGGTTGGATCGGAAAGTGCTTTGCTTTTTCCCCCCCTCTTTGATGGTTGTGAAACCTGATCCCCGTGGTCAGGCTACAACCCCCCCGTGTTGTTGTACAAGCTCTCAGATTATTTTTCCCGCCCTGGAGATCGGAGGTTCACGGACGATGTCTGAGAAAACACAGCAGCAGACGCAGGCAAGGAGGAAAACCCACCAGAAACCCTGGAGAGAGAGGTGGCACCAAGGAAGTTTGCATGAAACGGAGCATACCTGTCAGAAGTAAACAGTGTTATGGGGACCCATTTGATGAGTACTACTTTGGATATATTTCCCTTGCCAGCATATGATTTAACAACAGACATTGGTTTTGAAGAGAATGTTAATTTTACTGGCCGTGTTATTGCTACATGTATACGTAATCCACGAAGTGCTGTGTATGGTGCATCTGTCTATCTACCTAAAGATTTGTGAAAGCTAGCAAGAAGGCATAGGGTGCTGGACTACCTTATAGACTGAGGACGTCAAAAGACTGGAGTCCTCCTAAGGGAAACCTAAAAAACCCGGAAAGAATGGCCTTCAAGAAACAGATTGAAGCAGTGCAAGAGTGGTGTGGTTCCCCCTCACATTGGCGGTACAGCACAAGAGATCCAGAGACCGACGACTGGGCATATCAGCACCTGGCAATGCTTTGAGGGGGTAAAGCATGACAGAATTAGAATAGGAAGATTTAGCACTGATTTTGGCTTGAGCTGCTTGTTTGCAATTATGTCACACAATAATTCCAACGTGTATGCTTAGTGTATAGTATAGGCCACACCTTGCTGGGACTAAACACTTGGATGGGAGTGGATGAAAAGTTTGAGGCAAGGAAGGACAAATGGAGTCAACACATTTTGGAGAATCAAACCCACTGCTTTTACCTAAAGCACATGGCAGAAAGAACACTACCACTCAACAAATAAACAAGCAGACACGTACAACTAGGCCTAACGAACACCAAGATCTGAAGTCTACTCACCACTTGGATTCCATAGTGAATGTGTGCAACAGCAATAAAAGTCGTTATTGCGAAGAGTAGAACTGTCTCGCTGTTCTGGGCAAGTCCTGTTAGGACGATGAGGACGACGAGAGCCAGTGGCAGCAGCAGCCAGTTCAAAGCTTGGCAGCGGGTGTTACTCATCTGACACACTATCAGCTTGCACTGCAAAAAGAAGAGGAAACATGCTCAGTGTTAAAACCCGCGACACATTGCACTATAAGGGGACTCTTTTAAATTGGCAGAGCCTCATAATGACTAACAATGCAATCCGCACTCACAATATTAAAGAAGCTTCATCTGCATTTTATAACCGAGGTTACTGACCTGTGGATTTGTCACTAGACCAGGATAGCGAGACATGTGATGTAGTTGCACCACTAATAAAATGTATGTTGCCTGGAGTGGGTCACAGAACATTCACATTTCTGAATGTAATGTTCTGTGGTGTACTTTTGTTTTTTTTGGTCACCGATGAAAGCTTCTTCCCTATGATGATCAATATCCCTCTAGATCAGAAGCGTGCATATACTACCTGTATACACATGAAAAGATGCTCAGTACTAAGGAGTTGTGCCTTCTGCAACAGTGAGATATCTGGGAGGCGTCCCACATAAACCACTTTGTGGATCTCTGATGCCAGCGGATGCAGTGGAAGAGGAGCGAAGACCCTGGAACTGCTGATGGTTTACAACAAATAGCCGCAGATAGCTGGGACTTTTACTGCAGAAAGTTAGCCTTAGACCGGTCAGCCTCAGGGTAGCCTTCCCCCAAACGTGTTGCTTGCCTACCCTCCTCTTTTTATTTATTTATTCATAAAGTTTTATATAGCGCGAACAAGATCCCAAAGGATATCAGAGCACTTTACAGTACGTTGGTGGAGAGGACAGAAGGAAATATACACAGCAATTGTGGGGAAAAAACACCCAAAAAACAATGATAAACAGTAAGCATGGTCCACAAAAAAGACTCATTCACACACTCCGGCCTCTCTCAAATGATACCGGCATAACTAGCACCAGAGAAGTCCCATCTACATCATGTCCATTCAGAACACTGAAGTCGGACCAGATCTACTTTGTACCGATAGGAACACATTATGCTTGCTTGCGTTCAAGGCTGTACGCTTCCTCACCAGTCATAAGAATTATATCTTTCAAAGCACTTTGCATTACACAATAGGCAGTACAGGGCATGCAGCACTGAACATCCCACCTACGCAAGTAGCCTTTCAAACATGTCTCAAGCCGGCCATTGCAGGGCCTGTGTATACAGTTTATTGCCACTTCAATTTGGCATTTAAGACCACTAGCCAAATCTTAAGCTCCCATTTTATTACAAGCAAATTACTCCTAAGGTAGACACTAGGTAGACCATAGGGCAGGGTGCTGTGTAAGTAAAAGGTGGTGCATGTACTTTTAAGTTTTGCATTTCATGGTAGTGACTAACACTCAAATATGTTTTTCACCGCTGTGAGGCCTACTTCTCTTATAAGTTAACATTTGATATTCCTTAAAACTCTTTTGAGCTGTAATTCCTAATTGGAAAGGAGTGGCTGCATCATGCTTTATATCTTTGCAAAGGTAATGATACATCCTCTTTACTGGTAAAGTTGGATTAAACACTAATATTTTAGAAATGCCACTTTTAGAAAGTGGACAAGTTTCTGCTCTTATTGCTATGTGTGCCTGCCGTCCGTCAAAGCCTAGAGGTCTTTTATTATTATAAAAGCTAGCTCCTAGCAAGGGGAGGGTGGTACAAGGCGCTATAGTCCTGGTTCCACTGTCATTATGGATTTGTAACAATGCTGATTATTATGCATCTTTTTATTAGTATTGGCGAAAGTACTGCATCTTAGAGCACTTAACGACTGGTGTTTAGAAGTACTACGTTTTTGTGAATTCATGAACCTTACGGGCCATTATGTGCCTTTGAGCACAGTCCAAGTGTTTAAACTACTAGTCCTGCTTCACAAGTGGAATTTGTGGCTGATACTGTTCTAGTTCCTTTGATCGTTTTGATGAATTAGGTCTGATTTATGCAATACCTAATATTGGGTTAATATTACTTTACAGATAGACTTTACCCCATCACCTTCTCATTATATGGTTACCTTGCCGGGTTGGAATTAACCCCGGATGTGGGGTAAGAATCTCCTTGATATGACGCTTTGCCCTCTCGGGCGTTACCCTCACCATATATACTGGCGGCAACTAAAACCATGCTCTTTCTGTTTTCTCCTCTTTCCCCCGCCGGATTTTCCATTACATGATTAGCCCTAATATAAGGATCCAGCCATCGAGGTAGCCTGTAAATATATTTTTTTGAATAAATGAGCACTACACGTATGGGGTTGCTTGCGGTTGATCTGTCACGCCGCTTTCTCTAGTTCTATTTCTTGTTTAATTGTTGAAATCCCATGGAATTTGCTTATGTATTAATTAAATCTTGCATTTGTTAGAGGAGGTATTCATGCTATCATGTATGAATTTTCCGTATTAGAGTTAACACAGGTGTCTTTGCACTTTTCCTTACCACAACGAACAATATTGTTGTCCAATTAAATTATATACTTATTTATGCATGACGGAACATGACTTTCATATCACTTATGGGTTCCTTATGACATGGTGTTGTCATCTTTCAAATTCGGTTTATGTCTCATCTATTTGCATTGTGGCACATAGATTATAAAATTTCTGTTAACATGGTCACTACAGATCATATCTTTCTGTATTTTTCCAGCCCTGAAGAGTTATTGCATCTGTGATTGTACAGACCTATAACGAAACACGTGTCGGCTGGCTGTAAAATTACCATTGACGTGATGATCTAATAAAAAGAGATATACACCAAACTCCTGGAATCTACGCTTGACATTTGTCTCTTTTAAATTACATTTAGCAGTATTCTACTGGTTATATTGAATTTGAGTGCGCAGGATTTTGTGTTTAAATCTTAGAGCACGTAGTTAAAATAAAAATTTTAAACCAGGGGTTTTCAACTGGTTGATCGGCAGCTACCGGTATTTATTTATTTATTGAGTTTGTACAGCGCATCAGCTACCCGAAGGTTTCCCGGTGCTTGGGATCGCTAAAATACTGAAGAACAAAAAACATTAACAGAATTATTGATTAAACAACCATGTTTTAACTTCCTTCCAGAATTTGAGAAAATATTGCTCAGTGCGCAGATGAAATGGTAGCGAGTTCCAAATCAACGGAGCCAGACAGGAAAAGGAATGTCCGCCCATTCTTACTCGTCAACCCTGGGAACTTCAAAAAGATGCTGATTGGATGACCGGATCATGCGAGATGGGCTGTATTGATGGACCAAAGCCTTTAAGTACTGAGGTGCATTGCCCGACTTAATCTTGTGCATATAGCACAAAGCTTTAAACTTCGCACGATTTTCAATCCGAAGCCAGTGAAGATCACATAGTGAGGCTGAGATCGGGGTTCTGTAAGGATGTTTACAGAGTAAACGGGCAGCAGAATTTTTTACAACCTGTAACCTATGTAATACTTCCTTACTTGCCCCCAGAAATAACACATTACCATAGTCCAGCCTAGATGATATAAGGACATGAACTACAGTTTTCTGGGTAGGCTGAGGAAGCATCCATAGGATTTTACGTAGCCACTTAATCACAAAACAAGTAGAGGCTACTTTAACAGCCTGTTGCTTCATCGTCAGCTGATCGTCAACATTGACGCCCAGATTGCGGGCGGAATGCACGGGAATAGGAGGTAGTCCCAGCTTAGTGGGCCAATGTTGAGGGCCCCAGAGGGATTTGTCATTGCCGAAAAGAGGTAGTTCGGTTTTACCCCCGTTAAGCTTTAATGTTTATTAGCATCCATCCAATCGGCAATGCTAGTCAGTCCAACACAGAGTCCAGAAATATCATGCTTGGTTTTGGCCGAAAGTGAAAAAATAATCTGGGTGTCATCGGCATAAGAGTACACCGTGAGCCCAGCTTGCTCCGCAATTCTAGCCAATGGGCTTACATAAATATTAAAAAGTAAAGGGCTGAGTATGGAGCCCTGAGGGACTCCATACCGAGAAGCATGGATTTTGGAGCTAGAAGTGGCCGAGAAAACTTGAAAAGTTCTCTGCCATAAAAAGCTAGCTAGCCACTCAAGTGCCAATCCAGTAATGCCATAAGATTGGAGGGTATTAAGCAGGATGGAGTGAGAAACAGTGTCAAATGCGGCACTTAAGTCAAGAAGAATAAGTGCCACAGTTTCACCTCTATCTGCTAATAAGCGGATATTTTCCGTAACACCCAGCAGAGTGGATTCCGTGGAGAACCCTGCCCTGAAACCAGATTGTGAGGGGTGAAGGACATCATGAGACTCCACAAAACTAATCAGCTGGGTGTTGATATGCTTTTCCAGGATTTTTGTAAATATAGGGAGAAGAGAAATCGGACGGAAATTAGATGGCTCCTCAGGGTTTAGATTAGCTTTCTTTAATAAAGGCACAATCATGGCATGTTTCCATGCTCCCGGGACCGAAGCTTCCGCTAAAGAAATGTTCAATAACTCTCTAATGAGATTAAGTGAGGGCTGATTCAGAGCTTGAAAGACTGACGGAGGCAACGGATCCTTCGGAGATCCAGATTTAATGCCCCTTAAGATGTTGCAAAAAGTGGTAGCATCAAGTGAAGGGAGTAGTTTCTGTCCTGTAACTCCAGTTCTGTAGTAGGGGTATCTCTGTTATAGTCATAATCTAGTGAATAGTCCCGCCCATGTGCGTGGACCCCGGCAATCAAAAAGAATCTCTTAAGTTGTCAAAATCATGCAGAAACTGCAAAGACACTTAAGAGAGAATTAAAGACAAATAATGCAGCCTGTATCCACAGGCTACACTGTCCAGTACTTCAACTAGAAATTCCACCAAATACCACCACACATAATACAGCCAGCCCAGTTTCTACCATAGAGAAACTTGCCTCCACCATTAAAAAGACTCTGGAATGATAGAGAGGAAGGCATGGACAGACAAGCCCCATAGGCTGCCATTATGTGGCTTAAATAGGATACTGTGCCTTTAAGAGAGCCTTCTAGAACTTTCTCCCAGTATCCCAGAATGCATAGCAGGTCCCTCTACTTTCAGTTCTTTTTGACAGGCGTAGCACGCCAGACCTGTAGCATTCCTTACATGAATATATATATATCGCCACCGGGGAGGAGGGCGGGCGCTTAAGACTATAACAGAGATACCCCTACTACAGAACTGGAGTTACAGGACAGAAACTACTCCTTCTGTAGTAGGGGATCTCTGTGTATAGTCATAATCTAGTGAATAGAATGGCAAGCCCATCCCCACACCAAAGCGGCGGTGGAGAAAGAAATTAACGCCACTACAGTGCGAACATGTTCCGCAGCGAAGCCTGCCCAACCAGAGCATCTGCTCTGGCATCAGTGTCCAGACAATAATGCTTAGCAAAGGTATGGACCGACTTCCAAGTGGCTGCCTTGCAGATTTCAGCAATCGGCATGTTACCGAGCAAGGCCGTCGTGGCAGCTTTGCCCCTGGTGGAATGAGCCTTAGGCTTACCTCCTAAGGTCTTATTAGCCTTTTGGTAACATAATTGTATGCAGGACACAATCCACCTAGAGATGGACTGCTTAGAGGTAGCAAGACCCGTCCTGACTGATCCATAATTAATTAACAATTGGTCAGACCTACGAATATCTTTGGTTTTATCCAGATAAAATTTCAACACCCTCCTAACATCCAGGGAATGGAGAGACCTTTCCGCTGGAGACGAAGGATTCTGAAAAAACGTAGGCAAAGTTATGGTCTGGTTGACATGAAAATCAGAAATAACCTTGGGAAGAAATTTAGGGTGAGTACGCATAACAACCTGCATTCAAGGACCGGCTGGACAACAACGCACACAACTGCAAGGAACTCTTCAACATCGTGAAAGAGCTCTCCAACCCCAACGCCGGAAACAACAACATCACCCCATCGCAAGACCTCTGCAACTCCCTCGCCTCCTACTTCCACAACAAGATCGCGGACATACACAACAGCTTCAGCACGCAACCGACGCACGCCACGACCGAACCACCGCCCCCCACCACCACCCTCCGCGCCTGGACTCGGATCAGCACCGAAGACACCGTCCGCATGATGAACTCCATCCACTCCGGATCTCCAACCGACCCCTGCCCTCACCACGTCTTCAACAGAGCCGACGCTGTCATCGCACCCTACCTGCGGGACATCATCAACACATCCTTCGACACCGCCACCTTCCCGGAGAGCTGGAAACACGCCGAACTCAGCGCCCTACTCAAGAAACCTACAGCGGACCCCACCGAACTCAAGAATTACCGGCCCATCTCGCTCCTCCCGTTTCCAGCCAAAGTCATCGAAAAGACAGTCAACAAACAGCTGGCCGCCTTCCTCGAGACGAATGGATCCCTCGACCCCTCACAGTCTGGCTTCCGAGCCAACCACAGCACCGAGACCGCCCTCATCGCTGCCACCGATGACATCCGAGCCCTGATGGACAACGGAGAAACAGCGGCCCTCATCCTCCTAGACCTCTCCGCGGCATTCGATACTGTCTGCCACCGCACCCTAGTGCAGCGCCTCAGCAACGTCGGAATCCAGGAGAAGGCACTGGAATGGATCATCTCCTTCCTCAACGGAAGAACGCAGAGAGTCCGTCTACCACCGTACAAGTCAGAGGCCACCGAAGTCATCTGCGGCGTCCCTCAAGGATCCTCGCTGAGCCCCACCCTCTTCAACATCTACATGAGGCCCCTCGCGGCCATCGCACGCCAACACAACCTCAACATCGTCTCCTACGCTGACGACACCCAGCTGATCCTCTCCCTGACTAACGACCCCGCCGCCGCCAGAGCTAACCTTCACGAAGGGATGAACGACGTAGCCGAGTGGATGACGACCAGCCGCCTGAAACTGAACTCGGACAAGGACGGAAGTCCTCATCCTGGGCTCCTCGCCCTCCGCCTGGGACGACTCCTGGTGTCCCCCCGCCCTGGGCACCGCACCCAAACCGACAGACCACGCACGCAACCTGGGCTTCATCCTGGACTCCTCCCTCTCCATGACCAGACAAGTCAACGCCGTCTCCGCGTCCTGCTTTAACACCCTGCGCATGCTACGGAAGATCTTCCGGTGGATCCCCACCGAGACCAGGAAGACGGTCACCCAGGCCCTCGTCACCAGCCGTCTGGACTACGGCAACGCCCTCTACGCCAGAACCACCGCCAAGCTCCAGAAGAGACTCCAGCGGATCCAGAACGCCTCAGCCAGACTCATCCTCGACATCCCCCGACGCAGCCACATCTCCGGACATCTGAGAGACCTGCACTGGCTCCCCGTCAACAAGAGAATCACCTTCTGTCTCCTCACCAACGCACACAAAGCCCTACACGACCAAGGCCCGAGCTACCTCAACAACCACCTCAACTTCTACGCTCCCAAACGCCACCTCCGATCGACCAACCACGCCCTCGCCGCCGTCCCCCGCATCCGAAGAGCGACAACAGGAGGAAGGTCCTTCTCCTACCTGGCCGCCAAGACCTGGAACTCCTTCCCTCCCGACCTGCGCATGACCCAAGATCACCTCTCCTTCAGGAAGAAGCTCAAGACCTGGCTGCTCGAGCAGTAGCAGCACCCCCCCCCCCCCTTCACCCCCCCCAAGCGCCTTGAGACCCTCAGGGTAAGTAGTGCGCTCTACAAATGTCTTGATTGATTGATTGATTGAACCTTAGCAGCATGAAAGACAGTATAAGGTTCAGTACAACACAACGCCTGAATTTCACTCACCCTGCTGGCCGATGTAATGGCCACGAGGAACGCCGCCTTCCAGGACAGGTGCTGCAACGAAGCCTTATGAATAGGTCCAAAAGGCTCCTTCATGAATCTGGACAGCACCACATTCAACTCCCATGAAGGCGAGGGAAGCCTGACAGGAGGGAATACTTTCTTCAATCCTTCCAGAAAATCTTTGATCACAGGGATCTGGAAAAAGGAAGTCTGAAGGGCATTTCCTGTAGGCAGTCAATGCAGCAAGATGAACCTTAATGGAATGAACATTAAGGCCAGACTGCGCCAAATGTAAAAGGTAAGGAAGGATGACATCTTCCTTGCAGGTCGTAGGGTCATGGTTCTTAGACTGGCACCAGATACAAAACCTCTTAGCATATGAAGTCCGAGTGGAAGGCCTCTTAGACTCCTTCAGTATGTCCATGCAATCCTCGGGCAGATTCAGATGGCCATATTGCACTCTCTCAGGAGCCATGCCGCCAAACTCAAAGACGAGAGGTTGGGGTGTAACATCCGTCCCCCGAACTTCGTGGGGGGGAGAGACCGGTGAAGCAGGTCCGTGAACCACCACTGCCTGGGCCACTCCGGGGTAATGAGTATCATCCGAGCCCTGGACCGGGCCAGCTTGATGAGCACCGCCGGAATCAGGGGAATGGGAGGAAAGGCGTACAGAAAGCTGTTCGTCCAGTTGATCCATAACGCATTCCCCAGCGTCCCCTGCTGGTAGTACCTGGAGGCGAAGTCTCTGCACTTGCTGTTTTCGGCAGTGGCGAACAAATCTACGTCTGGAGTTCCCCACCTTGCGAAGACTTCTCCTAGTACTTCGTCGTTTATGACCCATTCGTGGTTTTCCTGAACCAGTCTGCTTAGTGCGTCTGCCTGAACATTCTGCACACCTGGCAGATGGGTAGCCGTTATCGTCAGTCCTCTGGCTAGGAGCCAGTGCCAGATCGTCTGCGCCTCCTGTGACAGAGTGCGTGATCTCGAGCCCCCCTGCTTGTTGAGGTAGTACATCGTGGTAGTATTGTCCGCCTGTACAAGCAGGGAGTTGGTCTGGAAGGACGGAAGAAAGGCCTTCAGTGCCAAGTGAACAGCTCTGAGTTCCAGGAAATTGATGTGATACGTGGCCTCCGTCGGCGACCACGTTCCTTGAATCTGTAGGTTCCCGGAATGCGCTCCCCATCCCAGGAGAGAAGCATCCATCACGACAGTCTGCGAGGGAATGTCCTTGTGGAAGGGAACCCCTCTCAGTAGATTCTCCGCCGAACACCACCACTTCAGAGACTGAAGAGCATGCAGAGACAGTCGTATCCTGTCGTCCCAGGATCCTTTCCTCTGATCCCACTGGTCTTCCAAGCACTCCTGCAGCGGTCTCATGTGCAGTCGTGCGTGTGGCGTCAGGAAGATACAAGAGGCCATCGATCCCAGTAGAGAAGACACCGTCCTCACTGTTGTAGATGGAGTCGTCATAAGAGCCTGAGCCTTCCGAAGGAGAGATAATCGTCGCTCTTCCGAAGGAGACACGCTTGCTGACAGCGTATTGATGGAGGCTCCCAAGTACTGTATGCATTGGACCGGAGTCGGGACAGACTTGGCCATGTTGATGTGCAACCCCAGCTTGTTCAAGAGAACGCACGTCTTCTGGAAGTGTGCTCGCGCTTCCAAGAAGGAGGATGCCTTGATCAACCAATCGTCCAGGTACGGGTAGACAAACACCTTGTTCTTCCTCAGGTGTGCTGCTACCACCGCCATGCACTTCGAGAATGTTCTCGGCGCAGACTTCAGTCCGAATGGGAGTACTGTGTATTGATAATGATTGGCGCCGACTTGGAACCGCAGGAACTTCCTATGTTTGTGTGCAATGGGCACATGGAAGTAAGCATCCTGTAGGTCAGGGGTCTCCAACCTTTTGTGTAGTGAGAGCTACTTCTGACCAGTGAACATAGTCGTGAGCTACCGAACCCGAATCAGCTTGTGCATTTTTCCGCGAGACCCCCCCACGCCTCGTTTCATTGCCTTTAAGCCTAATTTCATCAGAGCCCATACTGTGGTTTGAACAAAATACCCAAGACAGGCCTAGAACACCAAAAGGAATGACTTTGGATTTGTGACGCTTCAAGTCATTTCAATTAATAGGTCCAAAATTAAGGTCCAAAATTAAGACCTTCCAGTAATAGTGGTCATTGAAATAATCATTGTAATGCGGCTCAATTAACAAACATACATGGAAAGCGATCTTAACTTCAATGTGGAACTGATTCGTTTTTATGCTGCAAATAATCATTTGGAAACGTGCTCAAGATTCTTCTCTCCAGCTAAGTTTTATTGTGTTTGTAATACAGGCCTGCAGTACACATTGCATTGTTCTTGTTCAAATACTAAAAAAGCTTTGCAGGAGGCTGAAGATTCTTCTCTGCAGCGACTTTAATCTTGGTTTTAATAATTAAACAGATTTGTCATTTCCCCAGGAAGTGCGACTGAAGAAGTATTGATTACGACTACATACAAATAATTTCAGTGAGAGACTTGACACTGAATGGTGTCCAGTAATGCCTTGTAATCTGGGGTGTAGCTTGAGAGGGCAACTCTTATGGAGTCATTTAAATGTTCATCAGTCAGACGTGTGCGAAACTTAGATTTTATGAAGTTCATATCGGAAAATGCAGATTCACAAAGATAGGTAGAGCCAAACAGGGAAAAAAGTTTCAATGCAGCTGTGTGGATGTTCTTAAACTTTTCTGCATCCACAAGACTCCAGAAATTAATGTCAGATTGCCTTGATTTCAATTCAATGTCATTTTGAAGTGAGACCATCTCCATTTCCATGGCGTCAGAGTCAAGGTTCAGAAGAACACAAATTTTCTCTGAAATGTCACTAAGATCCACTTCCATGAAGGGGTTTGAAGTGAACATCACACAGGGCTCCAGTTGCTCAAAATCACTAAACCGGTCACTGAACTCTTGATTAAGCCTCATGAGGAGGTTGCTGTATTTTTGTATGTCAAGGATCTCAGCCTCAGTTTTGTTTTCTGACAGGATTTGGAGCACAGAGGGACAGAGCTGCATCTTTCTTTTCTGTACATGCTGTATGAAAAGATTAAGTTTTGTTTTGAATGTTTTCACAGAACTAATCATGTTGGCTATTGTCTTGTTTTTGCCTTGCAACTCGTAGTTCAATAAATTTATTTTCTCTGTGACATCTGTCAAAAAAGCTAAATCAAGCAACCATTCAGTGTTTGACAGATGTGTGGTATCTTCATTTCTAGACTCCATGAAAGCTTTGACTTCTGGCAATAGGGAAAGGAATCTTCGCAGTATTCTTCCTCTGCTAAGCCATCGGATCTGAGTGTGCAGTAAAAGGTCACCATACTCAGCTGAAAGTTCTTCAAGGAACAATTTGAAGGTTCGGTGCTGCTTGGCCTTTGCACGAATTGAATTAATAATTTTAACAACAGGAGTCATCACATGATCAAACCCCATTACCTTTGCACATATTGCCTGTTGATGTATAATGAAATGGTAGTTTAATAACGGAGGGAAATCAGGATCTGCTTTACAATTGGCAATGAAGCCAGAATGACGCCCTATCATTGCGGGCGCACCATCAGTTGTTATCGCCACTAACTTTTTCAATGGTACATTTTGTTTCGCAAAATAATTTTTCACCTCATTGTGGATGTCAGATCCTCTGGTTGTGGTTTTCAGAGGCAACAGAGTTAAAAATTCTTCTTTAAACATGAAATCTTCAAAAACCATTCTAACAAAGATAGCCAACTGTGCAATATCGCTTGCATCAACAGATTCATCACATTGCAGAGAAAAATATTTACATGTCTTTAAATCCCGCTCCAACTGCTCTGTCATGTTGCCCGATAATGCAGATACCCTTCGTACCATAGTGTTTGCCCCCAACTGCACATCTGAAATGCCAGACATAACTTCAGGGCTAAATTTAAAGTCTTTGAATAAGGAGTGGGCCATTAGAAGCATTGCTTCCTTCATAATTGCTCCATCTGAAAATGTTGCTTTGTGCTTGATCAAGTGATGAGTAACTACGAAGGATGCTTCAGTTGCTGCAGTGGCTTTCTTCGTTGGCTTTATGAAAAAAGATTGCTGTGTCTGCAATGCAGATTTCAGTTCATTTACTTTTTGTAACCTCAGCCTGCTTCCCTTAGGGAACTTCCTCTCAAAATGCATGTGCTTTGTTGTAAAATGCCTCTCAACATTGCCCTTTTTCCCCACTGCAACTTTTGCTCCACAGATTAAACACACACAGTTGTCTTTGATTTGTGTAAATAAAAATTCGTTCTCCCACTCTTGATGGAAGTTGTAAGTCTTCTGCCTTTTGGAGGGACCTGGCTCTTCACCCATCATTGGCTGTTGATGCTGTAGCAAGAGTAAAAATGTTGATGAAGTCCACATTCAATCCACAAAAGGCAAGAATACCACATGGACAGTTTTAATAATGCTGTAATCAGGGGCGGCTGGTTACATTTGAAAGTGATGAGGCGTAAGTGATTGTGGTATTGCACTGAGGCGAGTGAGCGACCTCTAACAACCAACAAGGAGTTGGGGGGGGGGAGAAAATTTTGAAAAAAGAGTTTCAAGCAAATTTGAGGAAGCAGGAAGATTGATAAAGCACTTGCGAAAGTGTTATGACAGGATCTGTAACAACATCTTTATATCCATCAACTTCACCCCAACACAAGTACAAACACACACTCAAACACTATCAATTACACACATAAAGCAAGATTTCAAGAACATTTGTTTAGGCTTAAAGACCTGTACTCAAAAAAGTACACAGAGGCTTCTGCAGTGGCAAGCAGACGCTGAAATACTCGATTTGCTCACATGGTGACAAACACAAAACCCGAAGCCAGACATACTGCGCCCTGTGCCACCTCACAAGCACCCCCCTGGTCACACCTTCCCCTTTCTGGGAGCTTCCATGAGACTCACTGGGCTGGATGAGGAAATACTGAGTGCTTGTCCCAGCAAGTCGAGTGTCTACTTGTGTTAAAAAATGACCACCTTCCTTTCTCTGCATCACATATTTCTGTGTTTCAGTGTCTTTGTGTCTCACACCCTTCACCATCTCCGCCACCCTCTCTCATCTGCATCTCTGTCACACCCTCTCATTGCCACTCGTTCCCCTCCCCTCTGTCGCTTTCTCCTCTGTGAACTTCTCTCTCATCTCCATCCCTGTCACTCTCCTCTCATGTGACTCTTTGCACTCCCCTTTGCTCCCGCCCTTTCCATTTCTTACTTCTTCCCACTCTCCCTTTCCCTCTCTCTCTCTCTCTCTCTCTCCTCTTACCCCATTTCCCCACTCTGCATATAACATGTCACTCCCTATTATGTTTACATTTTGTTTCTTCATCTACTTTTCTCAGTCGCCAACTTTTTCACTGACATTTTTTCTTCTGTGCCTCTGCTGCCCTATTCCTTTCCTACATCTCCTTGCTTTTCATCTCTCAGCCCAATTCTTTTTAGTCCGTCCTCATCCCAGCTGCATCTCGGTCAACCCTGATTAGTCAAAGTACACCTTTATAAAATCTTCGCTTTATAGCCCGCAGGACAGCTCATGCTGGGACTCCCAAGCCCACATTTCTGGCCATCCAATAATGGATTGCCTGCCCCAGGTGCGGTGTCTGCTGTAGTGAACGTAATTCATTTGGTTGATAGCTTGCGTGTGTAAGTAACATACCTACATGCACATGCTACTTTGAACAAGGCAAACATACAACTAACCACAAACTACCCAATGCTCAGAAGCCTTACCAAGGTTATACCACTCACTAGTTCGATATAAACTGTGCAATCGAGTGCATGCATTACAAAGGAGCAGAACTTTATGGCACCAACTTGCAAAGTTATTAATAAATGCGCAGTACAATAAAATAACAATACGCCTTGTAAACAAAAATACATTTCACTCAAGCCTTCCTCATTAGGGGTATGTAATATGAAAAACATGCAAATGAAGCCCAATAAATGATACAAAAGCACACTAGTTTACTTTACAGACGGCTCTGTGTACAATGTGACTATAAGGTGAGGGAACAGCAGCCCGGGAAGGGAAGAGGAGCGGAGGCAAGGAGGAGGCCAAAACAGCAGCCTGGGCTGGGGCAGAGTGAGGGGGCCCTGGCTACTGGGAAGAGAGGGAGCGGGGCATGGCAGGAGAGCAGCCCGAGCAGGGGTCAGCGGGAGGAATGTTAAGGCTTTAAAGGTGTTTAAAAGCATGTATAACAAGGCTGATTATTTATAACCACGGCACCCTGCCCCAGCCCCATTGAGATCACTTCCCATTTCAATCACAAATACTGCTCTCTGGGGTGGGGTGGGTATTGATTGCACGGCTACTATTTGTGCGCTGGTGCAGGGGAGAAGAATAGAAATGCTTGGTATCTTGTAGATACGGCGCATTCCTGCCCTTTTTTTGTGCGCATGGTAGTGCAGCAGGAAGGCTCGCTGCACTGCTGTGCCCGTCGAAAGATTGTAAGGGAGGTTCAAAATATGTATTACACAGGAATAATTTCAGGAAAATCCTGATTATTGGGTTCCACATATTTAGCAAAATTAATAAAATGTATTGCGGTGATTTACTCTAGCAAGAGACTGGTTTGAGCAGAAAACATCTGGTGGGAACTTTGACACTGGATGTGTGCCGTGGCACCCTGTGCTGAGCTGGCAACATGGAAGCTGTGCGGCCAAAACATGGAGCAGGCAGCCTGTGTGCCTTTTGTACCCAAGGGCAATCTTTGCTATGATTTTACACATGGACAACTGCCCCACAGAACGCCACGTAATACTCTAGTTCTCACGAGAGTTTACCTGGTGCATTATACATAGAAAAAACACAATTTCACCAGACTTAAATACTGAGGTGTTAAGCAGAGACGCTTTAAGCACAGGCACATTTCCAGGACCCCCAACTTCCGAGGCAGGAGACCTGAGCGAGGGTCAGCGGGAGGGGGTCTGGCGAGGCAGGAGACCTGAGCGGGGGTCAGCGGGAGGGGGTCTGGCGAGGCAGGAGAGCAGCCCGAGCGGGGGTCACGGGGAGGGGGTCTGGCGAGGCAGGAGACCTGAGCGGGGGTCAGCGGGAGGGGGTCTGGCGAGGCAGGAGAGCAGCCCGAGCGGGGGTCACGGGGAGGGGGTCTGCGAAGGCAGGAGAGCAGCCCGAGCGGGGGTCACGGGGAGGGGGTCTGGCGAGGCAGGAGACCTGAGCGGGGGTCAGGGGGAGGGAGTCTGGCGAGGCAGAAGAGAAGCCCGAGCGGGGGTCAGCGGGAGGGGGTCTGGTGAGGCAGGATAGCAGCCCGAGCGGGGGTCAGAGGGAGGGGGTCTATCTGCTGGGAAGAGAGGGAGCGAGGCAGGAGAGCAGCCGGAGCGTGTTCAGCGGGCGGGGGTCAGAGGGGCACCAGATGTGAGGGGGGGGGAAGAGGCACGAAAAGAACGAGCTTACCTGCAGCAGTGGCGGCTTCTGGCGGTGGAAGTCACTCTACAGCTCCGCGCTGGCACCCGTCGCACAGTGGCAGAGAGTGCGATGCCAGCGCGCGTTTTCAATTGGCGATGACGTCAGACTCTCACGAGAGGAGTCTGCAGCTCCCGGAGAGGAGCGTCATCGGAGGAGCGTCATCGGGTCATCCTCTTCGCCCGGCCCGCCCCATCCACAGATCTGCTCCAATCAGAGCAAGGGCCAGGCGAGCTACTCCCGGGGTCTCCGCGAGCTACCGGTAGCTCGCGATCGACCGGTTGGAGACCCCGGCTGTAGGACTATAGCACAAAGCCAGTCTCCCTGTTGCAACTGAGGATAAATCTGATGCAACAACAGCATGCAAAACTTTTCCCTGCGAATCCATTTGTTTGCCTGTCGCAAGTCCAGAATGGGCCTGAACTCGTTCTTGTCCTTCTTGCGAACCAGGAAGAACCGGGAGTACAGACCTCTTCCTCTCTGGGACAGAGGTACGTCTTCCATCGCCCTTTTCCTTAACAGGATATCTGCTTCCGCCTGAAGCTCGCGCAGCTGAAACTGCGAGCTGACCGGAGGGATCGCTGGAGGCGGGCTTATGAACCGAAGACTGTATCCATTGCAAACAATATTCAGCACCCACTTGTCCTGAGTAATTTTTCTCCACTCTGCCAGAAAAAATTGAATGCTTCCCCCTACCGGAGTGGGTAACAGATCCGGGGGAAGTAGGTTCCTAGGGCCTAGACCCAGCCTGGCCCTTGGGCGCCGGAGCCGACTGCTGGCCTCCTCTGCCCTTCTGGCGCTTCTGGAATGGCTTACGGAACTGTTGTTGGTGTTGCGACTGTCCTGAAGCCTGGCCACGTCCTCTGCCTTGCCCACCAAACCGCCGTTGGAAAGGGCGGTACGTCTTCTTCGTATCTTTAGGCTTCTCCAGGCCCACAGCCGTGAGCGTCTCGGCCTCCGCCTTCATGCGGGCCATCTCATCGTCCGCATGCTTCCCGAAGGGGGTCTCGCCGGAGAATGGCAGGTTGGCTACCCTCTGCTGTGCGTCCGGTTTCAGGGATATAAGACGGAGCCAGGCGTAACGTCGTTGGTTGACTCCATGGCAAAACCCATGAGCAGCCAACAGGGAAGAGTCCGCTGCAGCGCTGATAATCTGGTTCGGCACCAGCATCCCTTCATTCAGCACTTCCTGGAAGTCCTCGCGCTTCTCGCGAGGTAAGTGCTCCGCAAACTGCTCGAGGGAGTCCCAGAGGGCGCGGTCGTAGCGGCCCAACAGCGCCGTGGCACTCGCAGCTTTCATAGAGGTAGCGGATGTTCCACACACTTTCCTCCCTACCGAATCCATCCATCTGGACTCCTTATCCGGGGGAACCGTGGATGACGGGGTGGTGGCATGTTGTTTGCGGGCCGCCGTCACAATTACAGAGTCCGGAGGGGGTTCCGCCCTCAGAAAGGCCGGATCTGAATCGGGAGCCCGGTACTTTTTCAGCAACCTCAATGGGGCCGCCTTCGACACCGCAGGGGTGAGAATAAGGGCCATAGCCGGTTCCTCCAGGCCCGGCACCAGAGGCAGGAGTAGACGAGACAGGTGTTTCTGATGCAATGTCTCAAAATGACTGAAGTCTTAGGGGTAGGCACCGTCAAGGATATGCCCAACTTCGCAGCGCCCCTCAAAAGGACATCATGAAAACGCCACCAGGTCATCAATCGGGGACACCCTCGTGTCTGGTGACCCCGACAAGGTCGGAGACTAGTCCCTTGTACCAGAGGGCCTTGTGCGAGAGCGAGAGTCGCGCCTCCTATGGCAGCGTCTCGACCGCGTGGAGGATCTGTGTCTCGATCTCTCCCTCCTCCCAGAGCGAGAGTGAGACCTGCCAGCCCGTGGCCGCTCCACCGGTTTCCGTGGTGGGGTCTTCCTTGGTTCCTCTCGGGGTTTAGGTTTCGGGGTACCCTTAGGAGGTACAGGTAGAGACGTCGACCTCCTCTTCTTCGACGTCGAACGCCGTCCCCGTGACGTCGACCTCTTCCTCCGTGACATTGTACGCCGCCTCCGCGACGTCGAACGTTCCGTCCTCGACGACGAGCGTCGATACCTCCGTCTTGATGCTCTCGACGTCGAGGAGCCCCTCGACGTCGACCGGTGCTTCGACGGCGATCGGCGGTGTCGCCTCGACGGCAAGCGCCGATGCTTGTCACTTCGTCTCCCACGTAGATAGGATGACCTTGACGTCGACGGTGGCTTCGACGGCGACCTCTCCAGGCCCTTCGACGTCGAGCCGTCCTGCCGTCTTGACCCGGAGCCCCGGGGAGAAGGGGAGCACACCGCCGTCATCCCTCTCGACGTCGACTGAGACCGGGACCGTTTGCTGGACTTCTTGCCTCTGGGGAGCCCCCCAGAGGCCTCAGCAGAGGCAGAGGGAACCTTTCCAGCCTGCCCAGACCCACCTGCAGCCTGCAGACGCCTCTCCTCAACGCCAGAAAGCCTAATCTTCATCCTGTCCCTCAGAGTCCGAGCAGTAAACTGCTGGCAGATGACACAGTCCTCAGGGACATGATCTTCAGGGAGGCAGACGATGCAGACATCGTGGGGATCACTCTTGGCCTTCTTCCTCCCACATGCTGGACACTTATCAAAAAGACCAGGCATTTTAGAGCCCTAAAACGCCTGAACCAGCATACAAAAGAGAAAGAGAACACCAAGAAAGTAAACTGAAACACTTTTAAAACACAAAAGTGCCAAAATATCCAATAAACCCTTGAAACAAGGGAGAGCTCAATGCCAGGGTCCTGTAAGCAGGAGCCGGAAAAAAGAACTGAAAGTAGAGGGACCTACTATGCATTCTGGGATACTGGGAGAAAGTTCTTGAAGGCTTTCTTAAAGGCACAGTATCCTTTTTAAGCCACATAATGGCAGCCTATGGGGCTTGTCTGTCCGTGCCTTCCTCTCTATCATTCCAGAGTCTTTTTAATGGTGGAGGCAAGTTTCTCTATGGTAGAAACTGGGCTGGCTGTATTATGTGTGGTGTTATTTGGTGGAATTTCTAGTTGAAGTACTGGACAGTGTAGCCTGTGGATATAGGCTGCGTTATTTGTCTTTAATTCTCTCTTAAGTGTCTTTGCAGTTTCTGCATGATTTTGACAACTTAAGAGATTATTTTTGATTGCCGGGGTCCACGCACATGGGCGGGACTATTCACTAGATTATGACTATACACAGAGATCCCCTACTACAGAACCCATTTATCTAAAACCATAGTATTAATGGTTGATGTAGGAGCCTGCGAGGAAAGGTCCTTACGGGAGTCGTAGGTACAAGAGCTTGTAGAAGATATATCAATCTGTTTATCAAACTCATCATAAATATTATCTATTTTATTAGTGAAGAACTCAGCCAGCTCTTCACATTGTTTAGAGTCCAGATGGGTGGGCTTAGGCTGACAAGCAGCTCCAGAGAGTTCTTTAACCACCTTAAAGACCACCTTCGGGTAGTTTTGAGCTTCCAGGATAGTCGAATTTACGTGCCTTGTTCGCGCTTCACTACAATGTCTATGGTAGGCACTAAAGGCGGATTTATAAAACATTTTAGTTTTGGGATCATAATATTTGCGCCATTGTCTTTCCAGATTTTTACATCTACTTTTTTCCAGCTTTAAAGTCTCAGAAAACCAAGGAGCCGGTGGAAGATAATGAATGCGCTCTTCTTAACGGAGGGGAGACAAGCATCAGCAGAGGAGCTAAGCCAGTGATGAATGGCCGCAGCTTCCTTTAGTGTAGTAATAGTAGATACTGGTCTTGTATTATCAAGGCAGAGATTTAACTTATTAGCGTCCAGATTTTTCCAATTTTTGCTATTTTTAGGCACTGACGAAACAGAAGAATTATCAAAAATCAAGAAAGACTAGCTAAGTTTATGCAGGTAAGACTCAATGGAGTACGTATGTCAAGGAAAACCAGTAGGTTTTATTAGAAAGCCCTCACCCACCAACCTAGTTGGTGGCATGCTTCATCATCGGGCCCACCACAGTGGCACCTAACGTGCCCCGGGTGTGCTTCGACGCCAGATTACTGCGGAGCTGGTATAATTACTGAGTGTGCAGTGTGGTGAGTATGAAGGTGAAGATTAAAAAGCCATACAAAAGTCCCAGCACCCGAGGGTAAAAACTATTTTAATAAAACTGGGTATCTGTTGGCACGTTAAAAAGGCAAACGGACACGGTGGAGTATGGATTATGACCTCCAGTGTCCTGTGTGGTCTACATGTTTCAGCCTGGCCTTTCTTAATTTGAAACAGGCTTTCCTCAGGACCAAGTGAGTATGTGTGGGTTTATAAAAATAATTTACAGTGAGTGTTTTTTGGATTTTATGTGTAGCACGCACTAAGGTGCTATATGGGTGAGAAGGGGATTCCCTCTCGCTTTGACAGTATTTAGCTGTTCAAAGCCTCCTTGGGTCGCCTGGCAGAGAAAAAGACCGAAACTGTCGATCTGGTTCCTCCTTGGACCTGTAATCCTTCTGCGGGCGCCGCAGAAGGATTACAGGCTTGTAATCTGCCACTCCGTCTGCCCTATCTAGGTGAGGTGCCAGTGCCACATTAAAATCGCCTCCCCAAATGATATGTTGGGATCCTGCATCGAGGATCTTACCCCACAATGTGGTAAAGAAAGTCGGTTGATCTATATTAGGTGCATAACAGGTTACCAGTGTAACAGTTTCGCTTCCAAGACGCCCCCACACCACAACAAAGCGACCTTCTGCATCCAAAACCTAACCAAACATTTGAAATGGTAAGCTGCGTCTCACCAGTATAGCTACTCCCCTAGCGTATGTGGAGTAAGACAAAAAGATGCGGATACTGGCCCATTTGATTGCGAATGTGGTGCGTGTCTGAGGTGATATGTGTGTTTCCTGTAGCATAGCGATTTGGACGTGGTGACGGTCCAAATAAGCAATTACATTTCTACATTTTCTTGCAT
The DNA here is from genome assembly GCF_964263255.1 of Lissotriton vulgaris. Lineage (NCBI taxonomy): Eukaryota > Metazoa > Chordata > Amphibia > Caudata > Salamandridae > Lissotriton > Lissotriton vulgaris. Next base: position 1,800,760,909 of record NC_141694.1, on the reverse strand, counting down.
TATTAAGACCCCTGACGTTCCAAGACAGACAATTCAATTGCGCATCAGGCCCTATCCCCGCCATACATCAAAAATCATATCATGATATCTTAACATGCCACAGTGTAGTCTGTGATATCTTTCCTCAGGCGAGGTGTACCACCTTACAGTCCATACAACAGGCCCTGCCCCTCTGTAAAGAGAAAAACCTTTAATAACAGAACTCCAACCCCCTCCCACTACTGCATCCCAATCATGCCAGCACCGCCTGTACCCTCCCAGTACCATCCCTCCACTCTCCGTATCAGCCCCAAAGCGCCAAAGAGGAAACTCCTACCCCCACCCGCATTCCCTCCCAGTCCGTCATTCCCCGATAAGCAAAACCCATATGTGGGGTATACCCGTAGGGGGAACAGCATAGAAGGGCGCACAACCACGACTCCCTCCTCTTACCTCTGAACCTGTACCGCCCTCGAGTGGGGCTGAGGAGGGTTAGTGGACCCTGGAGTACATTACCACTGGAAGTATGCCACAGCCCCACGGCCAAGCATCAGTTCTCGTCCGTCATGTACAGGAAGTGTTGTCCCAACGATTCAGGGTCGTCGTATATCAACCGGTAATCGCTGCCACAAGGATAGGTCAAGCGCTGTCGTCCGAGTCGGGCGGGTTGTCTTCACGTGCTGCACCATGATCGCGCGCCCCCCTCTGCGCCTTCTTGATTGCCTTTAAGTATTCTGCCACTTTTTGAGGGTTAGTGAAGAAGCGCTGCTTCCCCTGGTGTGTGACCCTGAGTTTCGCTGGATAAAGCAGGGCATAGTCTATCTGCGCGTCTCGCAGTTTTTTCTTCACTTCGATAATAACTTGCGTCTCTCATCTTGGACCATTGGAGTGAAATTGGGGTAGATAGAGAAATTCACCCCATTATAAGAAAGGTTTTGCTGGGTGCGCGCAGCTCTCAATGCAGTGTCACGGTCACGATAATTCAATAACCGGGCTATTATAGGCCTTTGCGGCGCACCTGGCTTGGGCATCGGCCCCAGAGATCTGTGCGCCCGTTCAACGATGAACTGAAATGAAAAAGCACTTTCTCCAATGGATGTAAGTAGCAGCTTCTTCACATACAGTTCCATTCTGCCCGAGTCTGTGGATTCCGGTATGCCCGTGACGCGAATGTTGTTGCGTCTGCTGCGAGCCTCCAAATCCTCATTCTTAGTCGCAATGACCCGCAGCAAGTTGTCCATCCGGGCAAGTTGGGTGGCATGAGATGCTGTGGCGTCGTCACTATCGGAGATACGCCGCTCACCAGCCGTAATACGCTCTTCATGTTGATCAACTTTGTGCACCAGGGTATCCATCCTAGACGCCATCCTGTCAACTTTGTCCACTACTGTGGCAAAGCCCTGCCGCACCTCCTGCAGGAGCTGCTGCAGATCCTGGCTGTCGGGGGGAGGGGCACCACTGGCTGCACTTGCATCAGCCACACTGGGTCTCTCAACCGTCGCTTTTTTCCCTCTCTTCGCGGCCTCGAAAGAGAGTTTCTGTTGGCGGTTGTCCTGCCGAACCATCTTGCCTCCACACAATGCCCAGTAAACACTCTCCCAGTCCGTGTGCCCACTTGATCCCACCAAAATGCACCTTAAATCTGGAGAAGGGCAGCCACGGGGGTAGCCGCCGCGATAGCGTGGGGGGCTCTGCTCGAGCCGCGGGTACTCAGGCAGGGAGAAGGAGGTGTTCGTGCCAGGTCACCAGGTCCCCTCACCTTGCACTCCGCTCGACACTACCAGCAATTCGAAATACAAGGACGTAGCACTGTAATCAGGCCCTCCGCCAAAGCCGGTACTGGGTGGCGCATGGGCCCAGCAATGCGAGGTCCGACGTCCCCAGTGAGTAGGTCCAGTTGCGAGTTCAATGCAACTCCACAGCGCCCCAGCACAGCCTCTCAATTATGTCCCCGGGACAGTATTACCAACCATGAAAGCGGGTCTCCGCAGACACCAAAGCGAAGACGCGCGACAGGACACGCACAATGATGGTGGCAGAGGTCTTCTATGGCGCCGTGGAGACACCACCAACGCCGTCGGCCGGCACAATCCCTGGGGCACCCTCCGGGAAGAACAGACGCCGAATCTCACCACAGTTGTCCCCCGGCTAGACTCGCCGAGATCACCAGCCGGTTTTCCGGCAGCAGGGGGTTGTCGGCGCTTCATGGACCGCAGCAACACCAAGCAGATCTCCGGGACAGCAGGAGCAGCGCCCGTCGCGCTGGGAGATAGGTGAGCACCAATATCGGCAAGCAGTCCAGAGCAAGGATCAACGCAACCACTTAGTGCCCAGGAAAGTCGTGCCGAGTGCGGTCTCGACCAGGGCCAACCACCGAGGCCCACCGCCTAGTGGCAAACCCCGGCCTCGCCTGATCACAGCAACCCGGCCTTCCTCACAAGGCAGCTCCAGTGGCAGTACCGGGTGAAACAGTCGGGGCTCAGTGTGCATGCGCCGCTGCACGGGCTCGCTCCAAACTTGAACTGAGACGGGAGGATCGCTTTAGCAATAGATACAGCAGGTCGTGAAACCAGTCAGACCCCAGTAAAGAAGGATAAATGCAGGATGTACGCTCCAGGGTACAGGAGCCTCACCGTTAGGCGGCCATTCTGTGTACGTGCCCTCTAGCGCCCCCACTCAAACTACAACTTTGATGTGTTTTCAAGCAGCATGCAAATTAAAACTCAAACTCCCTTTGACTGCAACTCCACGAGTAAGAGTCTCCTAAATTCTGCTGCAACAATCCTGGAGCACACATTCGGACCTCACACAGGACAACAAAACTCAAATGCAAAAGTTGACACTGCAATCAACATTCTCTCATGGAGTAACAACCTACTTAACCAACTGGAAAGCATTATAGAAATACTACAATACAATGGTCCTGGGTGACTGTTTTTAAGTCTATGAGAAAGCCAGTTGCAACATACTATAGGTTTTCAATAAAAGAATGGTATAATCTTACTGTGATGTTAGCGAAGGCTGTTCCGACCATAAAGTAGAACACTCTGGGGTGAAGCTCGAGGATGTTTGATGGAGATAAAAAGACCCACACGGTTGAAAATGTGAAGAGCAGCAAGGGTGATATGAAGGGTAGCATGGACTCATAAAATGACGTATGCTTCAAAGTGTTACTTCGATATGATCTGTAAGTAAATAAAAACACGATAATATAAGAACGTGTTCTCTTAATATCCCCAATGCTGACAAAGGAGGAGAAATGTTTTGAAAGCTTTTGAAATGAGTGGCTTTTATAAGCAAACAATGTTGCTTCCCTCAATTATTCAAAGAGTCATAAAGTCGGCAGTTACAATAAATCGCTCCAGAACCACCCATGCACAAGCCTCCTTTTCCATGCCATTGTAAAGGAGAAACCTTAATTTCAGAAGTTACTATGGCGAGGAGGGAACAATAGCGTGTAGGTAGGGGTAGATCCAATAAGTAGTGATAACTGGGTAAATAAATGTTGAGAATGAAATTCCAGTTTCTTTATATTATGAAGGGAAATCATACCTGGTTGGTAAATCGAGTGTAGGGATTTTCTTTGGCAAATATTTACTTCAATACCTACAGCCCAGACCAAAGATTTGAGCAGACACAAGAATTTTCACATTCTGTGGAGAAAAGGGCAGGATGTGTTGTCTCTTTAGAGTGCCCCAATGAGCAGACAGAACAATGATGACTGGCCCTCTAAAACACTCCGGCAGCTTGTAAAGTAGAACTACAAAAAATACCAGTCAAATGCTGGTTTTAAAAATAGATTTGCTAGGACTGTGTGTGTGCACCTCATCCAACAGCCATTAAGGAGGCTTATATGAAGCGCAAGGGAACTCCAAGTATCCATGACAACTATTATCTCCTAAACGAGCACAATTTCACTTCCACACTGCTTCACTTCTCTATGTCATCCCAAAGGGAATGTGCACATATAGGGCCAGATGCCCAGAACAAGATCATTCCACCTACATTCCTTACCCAATCCATGCAAAAAGTGATAGTTTGAGGTGCACTTTGCACACTTTACAGTGTGTTATGATTAGATACAATTGTACACAATAACATATTTTCGTACTAAAAGGAGCAACTGCTATAATATTGAGAACTGTCACTGTTAGTATCAGTGTTTAGTTTAGTGTCTCTGACCTTGTTTCCCCTCCTGATTCAGGTGAATATGTTACTTTTGGAAGCACTGTTTGTGGTGTAAACTCAAATCATAGATTCCTCACCATGTAAATTTTCCTAAATACCAGACTGGATTGGGAAACTTTTTACAATAGCTCCTACACACCAGCTGCTGGCACCATCACCATCAGCCTCTATTGTGACTCTTTCCCACCTCCAGACAGGACAACACAAGACGAGGAAACACCTCTGCAAGCTGAAATCAAATGATCTATCCTGGCTTTGGCACCCTCAGACGTGTGGCACGGCAGACAGATAGAAATGAATCTAGTTTTGAACCTTATTCCCTAAAATCCACTCCACAGAACAGGTAGTTTGTTAGGTGGCAAGCAATTATTGCTTAGATTAAATATTTACCAGAAAGAGCGTTACTGAAGGTAAGTAACTTACTCTTCTGAGGGATATTGTGAATCAAGACCACAGTAAAGGAAAATGCTACTTTCCAGTATGCATCTGTTCTTGGCATGTAGAGCTGCAGAGTTACACACTGTGCATAGATGGCCACCTAGTGTTGGGCCCGGATGTTTACAGGTTGTTTTGTTGTAGAAAAGTCTTTGGAAGTCACAGGATAGGTGACTCTTTCTTTGGATGATACTGCGCATGGGCATCGGCTCCATCCCCAGATTGTTTTTCGCCATTAGGGAAGTGAATGAGCTGTACAAGAAGTAGTGATGTTCATGTGATTTGAATCAAATTAAGATAATACTGGAACAGATACAGGTAGCCGGGGAGGCGGGTGGGCGTTTGTAACTCAGCAGCTCTACATAGCAAGAACAGATGCATACTGGTAAGTAGCATTTTCCGTTCGAGGCATATGAGCCGCAGATTACACACTGTGCATAGATTGTATAGAAGTACCCACACCTAGCGGCGACCACCAGTATCTGTTGCAGTAGTTTGAAACAGAGTTTTTAGTACAGCGTGGCCCACAGTGGCTTGTTGCTTAGTTTGCACATCTACACAATAGTGTTTTGTGAATCTGTGCGGTGTAGACCATGTAGCTGCTTTGCATATATCATCTAGGGGAATGTTCCCTAAGAATGCCATTGAAGCCTCTATTTTTCTTGTAGACTGGGCTTTTGGAGGAATTGTTAACGTACGTTTGGCTTTCTGGTAACATATTTGTATGCATTTAACAATCCACCTAGCTATCCCTGATTTTGATATGGGGTTGCCTTTATATGTCTTAGAGATCCGTCCTTCTTTGGGATTAGAAAATATAGGGAGTATACTCCTTTGTTTTGCTGATGCTTTGGGACTATTTCTATTGCATTTTTCTTCAGGACGGATATTACTTACTGTCTGAGCAGTGTTAAATGTTTTTGTGACATTGGACGCTGCTTGGGTGGTATGTTTGGGGGGGTGGATGTTTGCTCTAGACAGTAACCTAATTGATTTATTTGAAGCACCCACCTGCCTGATGTGATGTTTTCCCAGGCTGGTAGGTATTGTTGTAGTCTTCCCCCGACCGGAGTGGAATGGGACGGGGGAGGGGAAGGGGAGTCATTGGGTAGGAGTAGAGGCAGAGCAGAGGAGTTGTTTTTACCTCTGCCTTTGTTATTGTTGCCCCTGTAACGAATATGCTACTTACCAGTATGCATCTGTTCTTGGCATGTAGGGCTGCTGACATTCATATCTGTGCATAGATCGCCGCCTAGTGTTGGGTCCGGATGATCGCACATTGTTGTCCTGGAAGAGTCTTCGAAGTATCACAAGATAGGTGGCTCCTCCCCTGGACTACAGTGCGCATGGGCATCGACTCCATCCTCAGATTGTTTTTAGCCATTGTGGCCAAGATGGAGTGAAACTAAGTGAATGATGACCATGCTAGAAGTATGTGTGACTACTGCTGCTGCTACGGGCGCCGGGGAGGAGGGCGGGCGATATGAATGTCAGCAGCCCTACATGCCAAGAACAGGTGCATACTGGTAAGTAGCATATTCGGTTCGAGGCATGTGGGCTGCTGAATTCACATCTGTGCATAGAATACATAGCAGTCCCTCCATTAACTGCGGCCGCCCGTGCCAGCTGCAGCAGTTTGGAAAAGTGTTTTGAGACCAGCCTGCCCTACAGCTGCCTGCTGTTTGGAGTGCACATCAACACAATAATGCTTTGTAAATGTGTGTGTGGTAGACCATGTGGCTGCTCTACATATGTCTTCCAAAGGAATCTTTCCAAGGAACGCCATAGAGGCCCCCAACTTTCTGGTGGAGTGGGCCCTCGGTGGAATGGTGAGAGTACGTTTGGCTTTTAGATCTGGATACATTTAACGATCCACCTAGTGGTGTGGTGCAAAGGCAACAAATAGTTGCTTAGTCTTCCAAAAATCTTTGGTCCTGTCGATGTAATACATCAGGGCCCTTTTGACGTCAAGGGTGTGGAGCATTCTCTCCGCCAATGACTAAGGATTGTGGAAGAAAACAGACAATTCAATAGTCTGGTTGAAATGGAATTGAGACACGACCTTAGGAAGGAATTTAGGGTTAGTGCGAAGCACTACCCTGTTAGAATGAATTTGAATAAATGGCTCTTGGATAGTGAGGGCTTGCAGTTCACTAACTCGCCGTAGCGATGTAATCGCTATGAGGAAAGCCACTTTCCACGTCAAGAATTGAATCTCGCAGGAATGCAGTGGTTCAAAGGGAGGACCCATCAGCCGGGTGAGTACCACATTGAGGTTCCACTCCGGAGCTGGTGGAGTCCGCGGAGGAATGACTCGTTTGAGTCCTTCTAGAAAGGCCTTAATGGCAGGCACTCTGAAGAGTGAGAGGTGCTGCCTATTCTAGAGATAAGCGGCCATCGCAGAGAGATGTATGCGAATGGAAGCATAGGCCAGATTACATTTGTACAGATGGAAAAGGTAACAGATGATATTCTGAATAGACGCATCTAGCGGGTTAATGTTGTGGTCTGCACAATAAATGATAAACCGCTTCTATTTCGCCGCATAGCATGCTCTGGTGGTGGGCTTCCTTGCCTCCCAAATGATGTCCATACAGTCAGAAGGTAAGTGCAGGTAGCCAAACTCTTAGACTTCAGGAGCCAGATCGCCAGGTTGAGCTGTTGCGGATCTGGATGCTGAATGTCGCCATGGCTCTGGGTCAGAAGGCTGGGTGTGAGACGTAGCCTCTGATGCGGTACCACGGACAGTTCTAGAAACGTGGTGTACCATGGTTGGCGAGCCCACGTTGGAGCAACCAGGATGAGAGTCATCGAGTGCTGCCTGAGCTTGCGTGCCACCAGCGGTATCAGAGGTGCTGGGGGAAAAGCGTATGCAAATTTGCCTGACCAGTTCATCCATATCGCATTGCCCTGTGACTGTGGGTGTGGGTGTGGGAACCTGGCGGCGAAGCTTTGGCATTTTGCGTTCTCCCTTGTGGCGAACAGGTCTATCTCTGGATGACCCCACATTTGGAAGTACGGTTGGAGTACTGATGGATGTATCTCCCACTCGTGCATTTGGTGGCTGTACCTGCTGAGCAGGTCCGCCATCTGATTGTCCTTGCCCGGGAGGTGTTCTGCCATGAGGAAGATGTTCCTTTGAATGGCCCACTTCCACATGCTCTGAGCCAGGTGAGACAGCTGCGGAGAGTGTGTTCCTCCCTGCTTTTGAATGTAGTACATGGCTGTCATGTTGTCCGTCCGGATAAACACAACCTTGTTGCACAGATGTACTTTGAAGGCTTTGAGTGCCATGAAGATCGCCATCAGTTCGAGAACATTGATGTGCATCTTCCGTTGCTGGTGCGTCCATAGTCCCTGCACCGTGTAATGGAGTACATGAGCTCCCCATCCCTGGAGAGAGGCGTACGTTGTCAGGATGATCTGTGGCACAGGCTCTTGGAACGGTCGGCCCTTGCAAAGGTTTCGTGGATTCCACCAATGCAGAGTTGTATGCCCGACCGCTCACCAACACTAGGTCTTTCAACTGCCCGTGAGCCTGAGTCCACTGACGTGCTAAGCACTCCTGAAGCGGGCACATATGTAGTCTTGCGTGCCGGACTATGGAAATGCAGGAGGCCATCGTGCCTATCAACTGCATGAACACTCTTGCTGGAAGCGAGTGTTGAGGTCTGAATTTTTGTATCAGCGATTGAATGCTGCTGACTCTCACTGAATTCGGCTGTGCTGTGGCCGCCAGATTGTTTATGGTCGCACCCAGATACTGCCGTATGTGGGCGAGCTGGAGGTGGGATTTTGGGTAATTCAGTGAGAATCCCAGATCGTGCACACACTGCTGGGCTGACTTTGCTTGGATGAGCCAGTCGTCCAGATAAGGGTAGACGTGGGTGTTCCGTCTCCTGAGATGCGCCGCCACTGTCGCCAGGCACTTTGTGAACACCCTGGGTGCCGTGGTGACACCGAAAGGCAAAACCTTGAACTGGTAGTGCTGGTTTTGTATGGTGAACCGGAGGTATTTCCTGTGTGAAGGGTGCAGTGGAATGTGAAAGTATGCATCCTTTAGGTCTAAAGTTGCGAGAAAATCCCCCCGACTGAGCAACGGGAGCACTTGCTGCAGGGTCAGCATATGGAAGTGCTCCGACAGGATGTAGTAGTGGAGTGGTCTGAGGTCCAGGATGGGCCTGAGGGACCCGTCCTTTTTCGGTATTAAGAAGTACAGGGAGTAGACCCCTGTGCCTCTTTCCTGCACTGGCACGAGCTCTATTGCTCCTTTTTGCAGCATGACGGTGACCTCCTGCTGCAATAAGTGCAAGTGCTCGTCCGACATAGGACGGTGTCTTGGCGGCATGTTGGGTGGAGTGGATGTTAACTCCAGACAATAACCGTATTGGATACGTTTTCTGACCCACCTGTCCGTGGTGATGGACTTCCAGACGGGCAGGAACTGCTGGAGTCTCCCCCCGACCGGTGTTGTGTGGTCAGGGGGCAGTGACAAGGCGTCACTGTTTGCTGGTGGCAGAGGATCTGGAGCTGTTATTTCCACGTCCTCTGCCCTTGGTGCTGTTGCCACGATATTAACCTCGACTCTTGTTGGTGTAAATGGTCTGAGTGTTGCCCTTGTAGTAATACGTGGACTGGGAGAGCTGGCCCGTGGAAACGCCTCTAGTGCTGGAGCGACGAAAAGACCCACCCCAAAACTGCTGTGACTGTAAGGCACCCATGGAGTTTGCAGTCTCAGTGTCCTTTTTTACCTTTTCTAGGGTGGTGTCGACTTCTGGGCCAAACAGGTGATCTGGGTTGACTGTTTGGTTAAGGATGGTGGTTTGGATTTCTGGCTTAAAGCCAGAGATTCTCAGCCAGGCATGTCGCCGCAGCATAACACTAGTGTTTATAGCTCTGGCAGCGGTATCAGCTGCGTCCAGAGCGCACTTAATTGAAGCGTTCGAGATTAGCTTCCCTTCCTGAATCAGCATCTCAGCCGCCTCCTTATATTCATCAGGCAGGAACTGCAACAAAGTCTCCAGTGTGTCGTAGTGTGCCCTGTCATAGCGCACCCGAAGCGCTTGTGTGTTGGAAATGCGCCAGATGTTGGCTGCCTGTGCTGCTACCCTCTTCCCCGAAGCCTCAAAGACCATGGATTCTTTGTCTGGGGAGGAGCATCACCCGTAGTCTGAGAATTAGCCCTCTTCGGGGCATTCGAGACGACAAGGGAGTCCAGAGGCAACTGTCAATTGATGTAGGTAGGATCAGTAGGCGCCGACTTGTATTTTTTGTCAATCCTAGGGTTTATCACCCTTGCCCTGGTAGGTTCTTTAACCCTTTCGATGCTGATGACGAGCTCAGCTCGTCATGATGCACAGTTGAGCTGTGCTGATGACGAGCTGAGCTCGTCATGAATCAAGCACTCAATCATTTTCCAGCACAGGGGGGGAAAACGCCTAGCAGCCAAGGTGTTAAAGATCTCAGCAGCATGCTTTAAAACACCTTTCAGCATAGGCAGAGTCTTAACCGTTTTTTCTGAGACTGAAAAGGTGTCAAAAAGGAAATCGACATCCACAGGTTCAGTATGTAGCTGGACGTTGTGATTGTTAGCTGCCCGCTCAATGAGGGCATTAAAAGCTGCAGAGTCTTCTGTAGGGGGCGTTTTAGCAGAAAAAAGTTGAGGGTCTTGCCCTGATTGAGGATCCCCAGGGTCACCACCAGCTGCCCAGGGTTCAGTGGTATCCTCAGGGTCTGTATAGACAGGATAACTGTATTCATCCTCATCATCCCCCTCACCAGCGTCCACATCCGAGTAAGTGGGCGAAACATTATGAGTCTGTGGGGAAAGTGGTTCCACCAAGATGGGAGAGCAAGCAGAGTCCTTCTTTTTCTTGAGAGGGATCTTTTAGGACTCCAGTGGGCGTTCTGGGGCGATTTTCCGCTTGAGGAGGGAAAGCTTGCCCGTTTCGGCGTAGATGAAGTGTTCCTGACGCTCGTCCCCCGAAGGTCGTCGAGGTCGCGGGCCAGGGACCACCGATGACACCTTCAGCGCCGATGAGACCTTATCGGGCACGCCAGCCACAGCCTTAGGAGCGAAGGCCTTCGGTGCCAACGTGAAGTGGATGGGCGTGGACGCCTTAAGTGGTTTCTCCACAGGTTTCGCAGGCGGAGGATCCTTTGAACCGACCGACGCGGTGCCGTCCCTGATGCGCTGCAGGGAGTCCGTCACCTTCTTGGTGAACGCGGCGGATGGGCGCGCCGGTTCAATGGAATCCTTCGAGGTCACTTTCGGAGTCGACTCTCGGGGCGCGGCGCCCTTGGCCTTGTCCTGCGGACGCGGGGTTGTGAGGACCTTCGGGTCATCCAGCCGCTTCTTCGGGTCACCGAGAGTTTTCTTCGGCTCGCCGACAGTCTTCTACGGGTCGCCAAGGCTTTTGCCGGTGTCGACCGTCTTCGGCGCCGACGCGCCCGGCTCGACCACCTTCACTTTAGTCTTCGGCGCGGCAGACTTCATCTCGACGCCCTTGACTTGAGCCCTCGGTTCGACAGCCACCTTCGGCTTCTTCGGCGCCGATGCCTCCGAGGCCTTGGAGCCGACCAAAGCGATGCGCACTTTCGGTTTCGAGGCTGGCACCTGCGAGTATCTGGCATCGAGACCGTAGGTTTCGCTTTCGGTTTCGTTTTGCCAGGGAGTGGCTCGGCCGCAATGTCCGTGGCCGAGCCCGAAGGCGGGGCCGTGGAACCCATAGCGAGATCTTGGGTAAGGCCCGAAGGCGATCCCTCGACCTGGGCATTATAAATTGGCACGGCCCCAGAGTAAGTTTGAGGAAGCTCCTCATCCGAGCTATCCTCCATGGCCCTGAGGGCCCCGTCGTCGTCCCCTACCTCGTCGACAACTTCTTCGCCCTCGAACATCTCAGCATCCGCGTCGTAGTCATAGTCGACGTCCGACGCAGGGTTCGACTCAGAAATGTCCTGGATAGCTTCGTCCTCGACATCCTCTGCATCGAAGATGTCCACAGGCGCCGGTGCAGCTTGCTGGGCCTCCTGGCGCGCAGCTCTTCGAAGCTTAAGCGTCTTCTTGGACCTGAAGCGTGAACAAGCCATACACTTGTCCTCATCGTGGTCCGGCGACAGACACTTGTTGCACACCGGGTGGACGTCGATGTGGGGATACTTTGAGTTGCAGACCGGACATCTCTTGAATGGACTCCGGTCCATGATGGACGGTCGATAGGTCTGGAGCGTCGACTGGGCCTTCCGGGCCGAGAGCACGCGGGAGTAGAGAATCCGGCTCGGAACCGAGCTAGAAGAAGCAATGCCGAATGCAAGACAATACCGACGTATTAGACTAAAGACCTTTTGGTCTCAAGAAAGTTTTCTATTGATTACGACAAGAGGGAATTAAAGACATCCGAAACCAATGGCGGAAAAAAACAATCTGAGGATGGAGTCGATGCCCATGCGCACTGTAGTCCAGGGGAGGAGCCACCTATCTAGTGATACTTCGAAGACTCTTCCAGGACAACAATGTGCAATCATCCGGACCCAACACTAGGCGGCGATCTATGCACAGATATGAATTCAGCAGCCCACATTCCGCGAACCCTCCCTTTTGGTAGCTCCTACTATATGTGGATTGTGTAGGGGCTTTGTGTGAGGTAGAAGGTGTGTCTGAGGAGTATCCCCTGATGGCGCCTCGATAAGATGAGCGGCGAAATGAACGTCTGGGAGCCCGAGACTGCAGGGCTCCCATAGATTTGGCTGTATCTGTATCCTTTTTCATTTTTTCAAGTGATACATCTATATTGGATCCGAATAAGTGTTGCTCATCGAAGGGTTGATTAAGTATAGCACTTTGGACTTCAGGTTTGAACCCTGATATGCGTAGCCAGGCATGTCTACGTAATAAAACACTGGTGTTAACTGCCCTGGAGGCGGTGTCCGCTGCATCAAGTGCACAGCGAATAGAGGTGTTTGTAATATTTTTCCCTTTTTGAATAAGTTCATTTGCTCTATCTTTGTATTTATCAGGGAGGTGTCACATTAGTAATTCTAATTCGTCATAATGTGCCCTGTCATATCTGGCCAATAATGCCTGTGTATTGGCAATACGCCACATGTTTGCTGCTTGAGACGCAGTTCTTTTCCCTGATGCGTGAAGTAGCTTAGACTCTTTATCTGGTGGGGCAGCTTCACCTGATGTTTGTGAGTTTGCTCTCTTGCGTGCGTTGGAAACTACAAGTGAGTCTAGTGGTACTGGACCTTTAATATAAGCTGGGTCTGAAGGGGCAACTTTATACTTTTTCTCTATTCGAGGGTTAATGACCCGAGTTCTGACTGGGTCTTTGAAGACTTCAGGAGCATGCTTAATCACTCCTTTAAGCATTGGTAACATGGATGAGGACCTTTGTGCATTATCAAAGGTATCCATTAGAAAGTCTTCATCTACAGGGTCTGAATGCATATCTACTCCATGATATTGCGCGGCTCTGTGTATCAACTGATTAAAACCCATAGTGTCTTCTGGTGGGGAAGGCCTTGAGGGGTATATGTCATCTTGAGGGACATATGGGACGTCTGGGGTGTTATAATCATCCCACGTATCAGGTGAGCCTGGAGGAATAGATGGATCATCTATGTTAGCCCCTATATCATCAGAGCTATCATCCCTATTGTCATGTCTGGTATGATAGAGGATGCAGGGGAATGTTGTGGTAGGGGAGCAGGTGGTGATGGTATATGTGGAGGAGGGGAAGGAAGTCTTAAAGGCGCAGTAGCCATGTCCTTTTTCTTTGAAAGAGGAGCTGGCGCTGGTGTATACAGTGGTCACTTTTTTAAAGCTTAAGTTAGCTGCCCAGTGATTGGGTCTTTAGCTAGAGTCTTTTATGCAGGGTCTGGATGAAATAAGTCCTCTGCAGGAGGTCGATCTTTTGGTGCCGAGGGAGGTTTCGGCACCGAAGCGGTCTCTTTTGGTTTTTAGGCAATGTCCTTAACCGGAGAAGCAGGAGTCTTTTTCGGCTCCGAAGATTTTTTCGGCTCCGATGATTTTTTCGGCTCCGGTATATTTTTGAGATCCAATGGTTTTTTCGGTTCCGGTGATCTTTTTGAATCCAAAGCAGGTTTGCTTGGTTCCGACCTGGGTTTCGGTGCCGAAGGAGTAGCGGTAGGCTTCGGCGCCGGTGGTTTGGATGTCGACGGGGCCGGTGGCGTTGTCTTTTTCGGTGCCGGTAGGTGTGTGCCGGCACCGTGGGAAGGCCGACTCGAGCCCAAGTCGCCTGAAGGCTTAGTTAGCTTCTTAGCCGGGCCCGAAGGTGGGGCAGTAGAAGCAGTGCGTCAGTGTGCACCCGAGCCCGAGGGAGAGGGTGTGACCAGGGCCTTCTTTGGATGTGTCGAGGACGGGTCGGGGTCGACGGTCTTACTTATGACCCGCTGTGCTGGAGTGATGTCCTCCACGTCTGAATCTTCTGCCTCGGAGTTGCTGTCGACCTCGTGTTGTTCTGGGACGTCGACGCCTTCTTCGAAGATGTCGTCCGGAATCGGACCTGAAGATAGAGCCATTGTTCTCCCAGCTCTTCGGTCCCGGATAGTCTTTTTGGAGAGGAAAGAGGCACAATCGGAACAGTCTCTGGCCTCATGCTCCGGGGAGAGGCAAAGGTTACACACTTCATGAAGGTCGGTGTGGGGACCCACATTGAGGACACTTTTTAAATGGCGTCCTTTCCGTGAGCTGGAGTCGAGGCCTAGTTAGGCCCAAAGGCCGTCGACTATGACCGGAATCAAAATCTTCGGTGTTGAAGAGTAGCGTCGACTGTGAAAGCGTTCGAAACTGATTTTTTGTAAGTTCATGAGGATTGCGCGCTGAAGGAAATCGGTTCCAACAGGGAGCGCTGGAAACACATCCGAGCCCGGTGGCGGAAAAAACAATCTGGGGATGGAGCCGATGCCCATGCACAGTATCATCCAAAGGAGGAGTCACCTATCCAGTGACTTCCAAAGACTTTTCTACAACAAAACAAACTGCAAACATCCGGGCCCAACACTAGGTGGCCATCTATGCACAGTGTGTAATCTGCAGCTCATATGGGGGAGCATCCTTTACAACGCAACTATTACCCCGCACTACCATTACAACGCAGGGATTACAACGAAAGTCGTTACAACGACTTTTACTGGAGGGCGCTGTTGGATAGGTAATAGTTTAATTTTCTATCCAACACCTTCCCTACTATCCACGGGGACTGGAGTTGGTATAGAAAATTAAACTATTCCACTATCCAGCGCCCCCATCGCAAGTCGTTGTAACAACTTGCGTTGCAATCCCCGCGTTGTAATGGCATGCGGGGTAAAAGCATGCGTTGTACTGACATACAATCGCTCATATGCCTCAAACAGTTCTTTCCAAGGATGTGGATATAAGGAGTGGGTTTTACACCTGGAAGCCCTACAGGACAAAAAGGACTTTGAAATTGATACAGTATCACCCGTTGAAAGTAAAGACAGATGACCATGGCAGGTATCCAAAACAGGAACACCAGGAACTAAAGCAGTAGATGCAAGATGGCCGTTTGGAAGATCTTTTTAAGCAACCCAACACTTAATCATAGAAGCAGTTCTCCTCTGTTCTATTAATGTGGAAAGTAAGAGCATGCCTTGGGTCCAATTCAGTGAAGTATCTCCTGTTCTCTGGGTACATGTGGCAGGGACAATGTTGGGACATTGATGGGCTGCCCACACAGAAAGGAACAACATTTTCAGGTGAAAGGATGCATGCTCCCAGAGTAGCAGTTTACCAGGTTAAAAAAATACAATACAGATGCTGATATGATTAAACTTGTAGCTTGCTGACGCAATGTGCAGAAATGATGGTATAAGACATACCGTTTTCAGTTTCATGGGCCTCAGAATACAACTGAGCATGGGTTCGAAAAACATCACACGTTAAGAAAGCCAAGACCAAATTAATTTCCTACAGTGGTAAAATAAATGGAGCAGAGAGAAACATATGTGAATGCTCCTGTAAGAAAACCATCAAAACAAGTGACTTGGATAAAGAACGTTGATCAGACAAATCAAGGAAGGCTGAAGGGGCCAAAAAATAGCCTTTAACAATGCTCACAGCAAAGTCTTACTTGGCCATAGACAAGACAAAGAACATAAGGCAGTTTATTGGGCATAAAATAGACTTGTTTTTCTTCACATCGTGTGGCGAATTTAACCAAATGGCCTGAAGGCAGACTTGGTGGAGGGGAGGTGAACCTCTGATTGACATGCATCACCTTCTAGTGAAAGATTAAAATCTCTCATTTGGTTCTGTTCAATAATGCTGCATGGAGATGGAGATTTTGGAGGATGAGGTCAAGTACTATGCCCTGCTGTTGGGACATTAGACCCTCCAGCAGAGGCAGTCAAATTTGACAGCATATGCTCAGAATCCAGATTTCGTAATACCAACTCCTCCGAGCCCAGTCTGTGCTCTCAGAATGAGCTGTCCTCAGCTTCGCCTTACCTTTTTGAGGAACCATTGGATCAACAGCAGTGGGGAGAATGAACACAGAAGACCATAGTACTGCGGAAGGTGTCTCTTAGAGACCCTTGGAGGAGAAAGGCTGATTTGCATATAATCATTGTCTGACCTAGGGTGGTGTGGAGTGCAAAAAAAACGATGGATTTAGGCCCAGATCCTTGTACTGGGGTGAATGTAAGACATTGTTCTGCATTCTGTCCATCAACTGTGTTTTTTGCAATTTTCACCCCGAGTGGGCTGGATATGGTCAGACGTGAGTCCCAGGCTCTCCACATCACTGGAGTCAATCTATCCAGGCAGAAACCGGTCCTTGGATGCTTGATTCCGGTCTGGGAAAGACATGGCTTGGTAGTTCGGGCTGGACTGTTCCCATGAGGCACAGGGTCAGAGCTGATTTGCATATAGCCATTGTCTGACCTAGGGTGGTGTGGAGTGCAAAAAAACGATGGATTTAGGCCCAGATCTTTGTACTGGGGTGAATGTATGACATTGTTCTGCATTCTGTCCATCAACTGTGTTTTTTGCAAATAACCAAAGATGGCAATGACTACATTCCTCATTCCATGTCTAAAATAAAGAAGTTGAAGTTTCTTATACACGAAGTCCACCACAACCGGAGGCATTCTTCCACCTACTGTGTAGACTTCCCGGAGCCATAGGGAAATGGGGGATGCAGAAGTGTATAATCTTGCGCCCTGCGTTTCCTGGGGATCGGTTCAGCTCTAATTCAGCCCTGCTGACCTATAGACAGCCTGCCCTCTCGGGAGGAGCACTGTAGCAGATGCAAATGATAGGGCAACTCCTTCTTTCCTCCACGTCAATTTACATCAGCAAGTGGTACATGGTTAACCACAGCCACCCCCTGGTCCTGAGCTGTCCAGGAGGCCATTTGAGAAGCAAACCTCTAGAACAGAACAAAACGCATGGCCAGGCAGAGGTAAGCCCTTTCCTGGAAGTAGACCTAGAGTAATTTACAGGGAACCTCTAAACCTAACTTCTAGGATGGGCTCCCAAATGGAAGCTCATTTTGACGTATACAAAATTGCTTCAGGCTCTGCATTAGCCACAGCTGAAGTAGCTCTAGGTTATATATATTGATTAGAGTCATGTACAATGAAACGTGAGTGCTACGACACCTGGAAGAGACAAGGAGTTAGGGGATTCCTTTGACACTACAAAGCAAAGGGATGTTCTTGGCAAATAGCATGACTAGCATGGTGCTATTTGAACCCCCCCACCCTTTTAAATTTCACTGGTTGGCTGGCTATCATGTAAATTGAATGCTATGGGAGGGGAGCACAGAGGAACACATGAGAGCTTGAGTCACTGATATGTGTTTCTAAGTTAATTTGTTACTTGAATTCACTATATCTAGAGATATGAATTAAGAATGTCAATTCTATTAAAACCTGCTCAAAGACTGAAGTAAGTTACCCACGAGGAGCCTACTGCCCCTCACATCCACAACTCGCACTGGTTGTAGCAACCTGGCCGTAATCTAAAGTGAAGTCAGTGGATTGACTAGTATATTTGCACACCTCAAGCATTGCAATGCATCCTCAAACTGTACGTAGGCTTGACTGGACATCCTCAAAACAGTCCCCTCTAGTTCCTAAACGCATATTGCATGTACTGCAGAGTGGATAGACGTTCAACTGTATTGACAAGCATATGAAACTGCAAATGTTATCTTGTTCTTCACTGGCACTGAGTGGATAGATTAGATTTAGCTTCCAGCATATTGACCTTAAAAATGCATTTTCAATTCAAACATTTAATGATGAAAATGTGCAAGGATATAGAAAAATACTCACTTGTAGACATTATACAAGCTCATGGGTAGAGTTACAGTAACAGCACATCCTAGAAGGGAAAAAACAAAACCATCATCTACTGGAGCAAAACATACCTGTTCATTGCGCATGTGCATGTTTTTAGAGATGAATGTTCATGTTTCACAGTAAATTGTAACTAATATACTAGGTACCAGCAACACAGGCTACGATAGAATACAATTACTTGCTGAAATACTAAACTGGTATAATCATTTCAGCACAATATTTTAAGTCAGATACATTGCCGCAGGCTTTGAGATGCTTAAAAACATCAATTTCCAATAGTGAAAATGTTTTAGCTGTTCTTTGTGTGTTGTATTTATCTGCCAGGTATAGTACCAGATGCTTGGAAGAAGCAATTCAGTGGCATTGGCTCTTAACCCAAAGTCGGGCTATATCTGCTCCAGGCAGGCTTTTCAATACGCTGCAGGTGACTGGTAATGCTCCCCCTGCTACTATGGATACTAACGGGGTGGGGAGTTGGAAACTCAGTTATTAGGTCACAGCAGCGGGTTGACCCATTTACACGTATGTGGTTAGCTGTGGTGTGTCCACCTACACCACTGGTGCTTAGCTTGCTTTTTACATAAATTAGGAGTCTTGGTGGTACCGAGGTTTCTGGTTAGTTGGTGCAGCAACGACAGCTGCCAAAAGGGCTATTAAAGACAATCACACCTTTCCTACAAGCTAAATACAGAGGTCCTTAATGCAACTTTATCAGATCCAGGTGTACAACTTTTAGTGCAACTATATCCTTCTTTTTGTGCATCTCATCCTTAAAGTTGATCCAAAAAGAGTAACGCCTGTCAAAGGGAGGGTCATATGTTTTTTGCTGCTCAAACCAGTTTAATACTTGGTTACGACTGCCACCCTATAGATTGGCGAATTGAAAATGTTCTGGCAGTTGCCATCAGCTCACAATCCCACGATAGCTGCCACAATGCCTATAACCTGGTTTAACACCAATAGACCCACACTGACCACTTCAGTTGTCTCTTTTCTCTAGGATGGTCTTCTGAGAACCTTGGCATAGATTCCTAGAGAGTTACACCTCACCTGGAGAACAGCTGAATTTGTAGCCAACGAGGTTGGGCAAGACTCGTATATTTTCCATCAGGCCCTGCGTTGTGGCCAGAGCAAGTGTAATGTCATTTGAACATTTTATGAAATCTACCTAGAACAAGAACATGCCTGCGAAGGAGCCCATGGTTGTACTGTCTCTACCCTTGCAAAAGATCTGGTCTGAGAGAAATCAAATAGATGCCACGATTATAGCTTATGCTAGGTTGGATAAGGCAGTGAAGAATATTCGCCTCCGGAATTTTGTTTTTTATGGTACTCTTAGTATAGTAAGGGTATAGGAGATTAACAGTGATTAATGCTGACAGGGACACAACAGGGACACAACAATTTGTACATTCATGGTATCAAGAGGAAATGTAACAATTTAAGCATCAATAGAATGTCTATGGTTGCAACGTGTCACCTTAATGCAAATGCTACTTACCAGTATGCATCTGTTCTTGGCATGTAGGGCTGCTGACATTCATATCTGTGCATAGTCCGCCACCTAGTGTTGGGTCCGGATGATTGCACATTGTTGTCCTGGAAGAGTCTTCGAAGTATCACGAGATAGGTGGCTCCTCCCCTGGACTACAGTGCGCATGGGCATCGCCTCCATCCCCAGATTGTTTTTAGCCATTGGCAGAGATGGAGTGAAGAAAGTGAGTGATGACCATGCTATGAGCATATGTGTATATGAATAAATACTGCAGCTGCTACAGGCGCCGGGGAGGAGGGTGGGCGATATGAATGTCAGCAGCCCTACATGCCAAGAACAGATGCATACTGGTAAGTAGCATTTGCAGTTCGAGGCATGTGGGCTGCTGAATTCATATCTGTGCATAGAATACATAGCAGTCCCTCCATTAACGGCGGCCGCCCGTGCCAGCTGCAGCAGTTTGAAAAAGCGTTTTTAGAACAGCCTGACCAACAGCTGCCTGCTGTCTGGAATGCACGTCTACACAGTAGTGCTTAGTGAAGGTATGTGTGGTAGACCATGTGGCTGCTCTACAGATGTCTTCTAAGGGAATGTTACCTAGGAAGGCCATAGAGGCCCCCAACTTCCTAGTGGAGTGGGCCCTTGGTGGGATAGTGAGAGTGCGCTTAGCCTTAGCATAACAGATCTGAATGCACTTTACTATCCATCTAGCAATCCCCGCTTTGGAGATTGCATTTCCCTTGTGTTGTGTGGCAAAAGCAACAAAGAGTTGTTTGGTTTTGCGGAAATCTTTTGTCCTGTCCACATAGTACATCAAGGCCCTTTTCACATCAAGAGTGTGGAGCATACGCTCCGCCAGCGTCTCTGGGTTTTGGAAAAACACCGGCAATTCAATTGTTTGGTTCATGTGGAACTGTGAGACTACTTTGGGTAAGAATTTTGGGTTAGTGCGGAGCACCACCCTGTTAGCATGTATTTGGAAGAAAGGTTCTTGGATGGTGAGCGCCTGCAGCTCGCTCACCCTCCGCAGCGATGTAATTGCTACTAAGAACGCAACCTTCCAAGTCAAAAACTGGAGCTCACAAGAGTGCAGTGGCTCAAAGGGAGGACCCATCAGCCTTGTAAGAACCACATTGAGGTTCCATTCTGGAGCTGGTGGGGTCCTTGGTGGAATGACCCTTTTGAGTCCTTCCAGAAAGGCCTTGATAGCAGGGACCTTAAAGAGTGACAGGTGCTGCCTATTCTGGAGGTATGCTGCCATGGCAGACAGGTGAATGCGGATGGAAGAGTACGCTAGATTACATCGATACAGGTGAAAGAGGTAACATATGATGTTCTGAATGGAAGCATCTAGCGGGTCAATGCTGTGGTTCACACAGTAGATGACAAACCTCTTCCATTTAGCTGCATAACAAGCTCTAGTAGTGGGCTTTCTTGCCTCCCGAATGATGTCCATGCAATCGGGAGGAAGATTGAGGTAGCCAAACTCTAGGACTTCAGGAGCCAGATCGCCAGGTTGAGCTGTTGCGGATCTGGGTGCTGAATGTCGCCATGGCTCTGCGTCAGAAGGCTGGGAGTGAGATGAAGCCTCTGATGCGGTACCACGGAGAGTTCCAAAAACGTGGTGTACCATGGTTGGCGAGCCCACGTTGGAGCAACCAGGATGAGCGTCATCGAGTGTTGCCTGAGCTTGCGTGCCACCAGCGGTATCAGAGGTGCTGGGGGAAAAGCGTACGCAAATCTGCCTGACCAGTTCATCCACATCGCATTGCCCTGTGATTGGGGGTGTGGGAATCTGGCGGCGAAGCTTTGGCATTTTGCGTTCTCCTTTGTGGCGAACAGGTCTATCTCTGGATGACCCCACCTTTGGAAGTACGGTTGGAGTACTGATGGATGTATCTCCCACTCGTGCATCTGATGGCTGTGCCTGCTGAGCAGATCTGCCATTTGATTGTCCTTGCCCGGGAGATGCTCTGCCATGAGGAAGATGTTCCTCTGAATGGCCCACTTCCACATGCTCTGAGCCAGATGAGACAGCTGTGGAGAGTGTGTACCTCCCTGCTTCTGGATATAGTACATGGCCGTCATGTTGTCCGTCCGGATCAACACGACCTTGTTGCACAGATGTACTTTGAACGCCTTTAAGGCCATGAAGATTGCCATCAGTTCCAACACATTGATGTGCATCTTCCTTTGCTGAAGTGTCCATAGTCCCTGCACAGTGTAGTGGAGTACATGCGCTCCCCATCCCTGGAGAGAGGCGTCCGTCGTCAGGATGATCTGTGGGACAGGCTCTTGGAATGGTCGGCCCTTGCAAAGGTTTTGTGGATTCCACCAATGCAGAGAGTTGTACGCCCGACCGCTCACCAACACTAGGTCTGTCAGTTGCCCATGAGCCTGAGTCCACTGACGTGCAAGGCACTCCTGAAGCAGACGCATATGTAGTCTCGCGTGCGGGACAATGGAGATGCAGGAGGCCATCATGCCTATCAACTGCATGAACACCCTCGCTGGAAGCGAGTGTTGGGGTCTGAATCGTTGGATCAGCGCCTGGATACTGGCGATTCTCACTGAATGCGGCTGCGCAGTGGCTGCCAGAGTGTTGATTGTCGCGCCCAGATACTGTCGCACGTGGGCGGGCTGGAGATGGGACTTTGGGTAGTTCAGAGAGAATCCCAGATTGTGCAGGAGGTGAATGGTGCGTGACACGTGGTCTACGCACTGCTGTTCCGTCTTTGCCTGAATAAGCCAATCGTCTAGGTATGGAAAGACATGGACGTGCTGGCGACGGAGATGCGCCGCCACAGTCGCTAGGCATTTTGTAAACACTCTCGGTGCCGTGGTGACCCCGAACGGCAGGACTCTGAACTGGTAATGCTGGTCTAAGATCTTGAATCTGAGATACCTTCTGTGGGAAGGATGCAGGGGAATATGAAAATAGGCATCCTTCAGATCCAGCGTTGCTAGGAAGTCTCCCTGCTGAAGCAGGGGAAGCACATGCTGCAATGTGAGCATATGGAAGTGCTCCGAGTTGATGTACTGGTTCAGGGGCCTGAGGTCCAGGATCGGCCTGAGTGATCCGTCCTTTTTGGGGATCAGAAACTACAGGGAGTAAACCCCCGTTCCCCGTTCTCTCAATGGAACGAGCTCTATTGCCCCTTTTTGCAGCATGACCAGAACTTCTTGCTGCAACAAGGTCAAGTGCTCGTCGGACATAGCACGGCTTCTTGGCTGTATGTCCGGTGGAATGGACGTAAGTTCTAGACAGTACCCGTACTGGATAAGAGACCTCACCCACCTGTCCGTGGTGATGGATCTCCACGCCGGCAGGAACTGCTGGAGTCTCCCCCCGACAGGTGTCGTGTGATCGGGGGGAAGTGACAAGACGTCACTGCTTGTTGGTGGTGGTGGACCTGGATGCATTGTTTCCACGTCCCCTGCCTTTGATATTGTTGCCTCTGTAGCCACCCCTGCCCTTGTTGTTGTTATACGAGGACTGGGTGTTACCCTTGTAGTATTGTGTGGATTGGGATGCCTGTCCCCTCGAGGTGCCTCTTGAATTGGAGCGGCGAAAAGAACCACCCCGAAACTGCTGGCTTTGCAAAGCTCCCATAGATTTGGCAGTTTCAGTATCTTTTTTCATCTTTTCTAGGGAGGCATCCACCTCAGGGCCGAACAGATGGTCAGGATTCACTGTTTGCCCCAATATTGTGGTCTGTATGTCGGGTTTGAACCCTGAAATTCGAAGCCAGGCATGACGTCTAAGTAGAACACTTGTATTGATAGCCCTGGAGGCAGTGTCTGCCACATCTAGGGCACATTTGATGGATGCATTTGTAATGAGTTTACCCTCCTGAATGAGCATCTCCCCCGCCTCCTTATATTGGTCAGGCAAGTGTTGTAGGATGGCCTCTAATGTGTCATAATGGGCCCTATCATAACGTGCGAGCAGGGCTTGAGTGTTAGAGATCCTCCAGATGTTTGCTGCCTGTGCAGCAATGCGTTTGCCTGATGCCTCAAAGATTTTGGACTCTTTGTCAGGGGGAGGAGCGTCACCAGTAGTTTGCGAATTTGCCCTCTTTCGAGCGTTGGAAACCACCAGGGAGTCCAATGGCAAGTGTCCCTTAATATACGTGGGATCCGTGGGCGCCGCTTTATATTTCCTGTCGATGCGAGGATTGACCACCCGCGCCCGGGTGGGCTCCTTGAATACCTCCTGTGCATGCTTCAGCACCCCTTTAAGCATCGGTAGTGTCTTGACTTGTTTTTCGGCTACCGAGAAGGTGTCGACTAAAAAGTCCGCATCCACTGGGTCTGAGTGCAGCTCGACGTCATGGTTCGCTGCAGCTCTCTCTATCAATGCATTGAATGCCGCCGAGTCCTCTGTCGGGGACGTCTTTGCGGCGAAAAGTTGACTGTCCTGCCCCGACTGCGGGTCGTCTGTGTCGCCTCCTGCTGTCCAGGGCACCTGCTCCTCGTCCGGATCCGAGTACGCAGGATAGGTGTACTCGGCCTCTTCCTCGTCGACATCAGGCACGGGGGAATGGGCCGGCGAGTGTTCCAGGGCTTGTGGAGACAGAGGTTCCATCAGAGCCGAAGAGTCCGCAGAGTACTTTTTGTTCTTGAGTGGAATCCTAAAAGGTTCCAAGGCCGGCTCCGACGTAATCTTCCGTTTGAGGAGCGACAATTTTCCGGTGTTGGCGTCGATGAGCACCTCACGACGTTCCTCCACCGCGAGCGGCTGGAGCCGAAGCTTCGACACCACCAAGGCAGCCTTCGGCGTCAATATTTCCCGAGAGTGTCCGCTCTGCTTAGGCGCGAAGGCCTTCGGCGCCGACTTGGGAGGAAGGGTAAAACGAATGGGCGTTTGTTCCTTGGCAGGCTTCGGCGTGGGCCTAGGCACTACAGTGTCCTGGCTGGGAACCACAGACTGTTGGATCCGCCGTAAGGATTCTCCCACCTTCTTTGTAAGGGATGCCGAGGGCTGAACCGACTCGAGCGACTCTTCGTCTTCGAGAGCTTGGTCGACGGTAGGCCTCTTCTTCGGTGCCGACGCCCCATGGCCTGGCGCACTGTCGGCGTGACGCTTCTTCGAAGCCGTCTTCGGGTCCGCGACCCCTTTCGGTGCCGACGCCGCCGCGTCGGATGCCTTCACCTTCGGCGCCGACCCAGAGGGCTTCGGGTCGGCCATTTTGGCGCGGCTCTTCTGGTCAGCCATTTTGGCGTGGCTCTTCAAGTCGGCCATTTTGGGTTTCGTGGAACTTGACGCCTCCAGAACCTTTTTCACCAGCGCCACTTTCGGTTTCGCATCCGAGGGTGCGAGACCAGTTGGCTTCACTTTCGGTTTCTTGTTAGAAATGTCCGTGACCGGGCCCGGAGGCGGGGACGTAGGACTCATTGTTAGATCTTGGGTAAGGCCCGAAGGCGATCCCTCGACCTGGGCCGTATAACGGGGAGTAACCCCGGAGTCTTGTTGGGGATGCTCTTCGTCCGAGCTATCACCCATTGCGGGACAAGCCCGGTCGTCGTCCCCTACCTCGTCGGAGACTTCGTCGTAGGCCTCATCACCCGCGTCGCCGGTCTCTTCTTCGGACGCGGGGCCAGAGTCCGACTCTTGTACGTCGTCTTCTCCCTCAACCGATTCCTGGAAGATGTCATCAGGTGGTGGTGCCGAAGCCGACAATTGAGCCTGGAGCCGATTAGCCCGGCGAATCTTTAAAGTTTTCTTACTCCTAAATTTCGAACACGCCATGCAAGTGTCCTCACGGTGATCCGGTGACAAGCATGTATTGCACACGGGGTGCACGTCAAGGTGCGAATATTTAGAGTGACACAGCGGACACTTCTTGAATGGCGTCCGCTCCATAGCAAAGTGTGTAGTGTAGGCCCGTCCGCGTCGAAAGCACGTGGAGGGGCAGTAGGAGATCGGAGCTGAGAGTCAGTAAGAAACCCAAACGCAACTATACCGACGCCCAGCCTAAAGACCTTTTGGTCTCGAGTAAAAGTAGAACAACTATCGGTTCCGATAGAGGGAACCGAAAACACATCCGAACCCGATGGCGGAAAAAAACAATCTGGGGATGGAGGCGATGCCCATGCGCACTGTAGTCCAGGGGAGGAGCCACCTATCTCGTGATACTTCGAAGACTCTTCCAGGACAACAATGTGCAATCATCCGGACCCAACACTAGGTGGCGGACTATGCACAGATATGAATTCAGCAGCCCACATGCCTCGAACCTTACAGTTCCTGCACCATGTGACACCCTGTAAAAAGGGCGCAGAGACAGGGTATATACTCACCACAGTGGAAAACAAAATAAACACAACATACAGTAAGAATCTGTGATTTTATAATACACACCAACTGAACAGAAGCATGTTTTGTTGTGGCCATCTTGCTTTCCATACAGAGACAGTTTACAACATACTTTCCAACTTGGGACTTTGTTTACAGTTGGTCTTCAGAATCATTTATTCTGTGTACCTACTGTGTTGCTGCCAAGGTGATCATGAACCCTCTTTTTCACAAGAGAGGTGAGTGTTACTTTGTGGAACTGTAAAGTGACCTGAAATCTTACTATATTTTGTAAACTTGTGGACCATTATTCTGAGTAACATTGTTGGCATGTGCTATTCATTCATGCTGCAGACTGTAATGGTAATTTGAATGTGAGGCAGTAAACAGATTAAATGATCTTCATAGTTCTAGATTGTTTTAAACATTCTAAGGATTAGTATCTTAAGTTAACGGTAAGGCAGAAAGATGCGGTTTGCATATTTTGAACAGCCTGCTTTCTTTTCTTTCAGATACATATCCTGTCTAGTATCTACTTTCAGTAAGCATTTAGTTGAGTCCATTTGAAAGCTTGAGCAAGATTAGACAAACAGCATTTTTTTATGTCAGATCAAGGGGTTGTCGTTTAAAGGTTTGTAACAGTATCCTTTTTGCATATTGAAGGCAATGTCAAAAACAATATGCCTGTCCAAACCCAGAGAGAAGAGGATCTGGGGTGCTTTCCTCTAAAGAGCAGTTGTGTTCTCTTCCTTCCCACTCATTTCGGACACCAGGAATTTCAACTACTTAGAAATCTGGTAATAGTGTTCACTCAAGACGGTGGACGAGAAAAGTTGAGGAATAGCACCAGCATAATAACTAAAATGCTGTGCCCCTTGTAGAGTTTTTTTGCTTGGTATGGCCACAAGTGAATACTTCCTTGCACTATGTGCATCTGGTGTGCAACCCCTCAGAAGTATCATTCTCGTACATGCAGGTCCTGGGGAACTCCATCAGGTGCTTGTCTGATATTTGTCAATCCTGCATGACAATTTCGATGATTAACAGTTTGAGTGTTTCTTCAACATCATTGACCTTAATGTTATACTCAACATCTATTTGGAAAGGGGGTGAGGCAATAGTGACAGGAACGGTGTTACTGGAACTGCTTTCTAATGCCTTCATAGGGGAAGGGGGGGTTACAGCAATGGATCACCGATGCTATACAGCGGGACCAGCAGCAAACTCTGCCCTATAACTGTTCATACTTATGAGCGGATTCCTTCTAGGTCTTCCCATGCCCCCCCCCCCCTCCCCCCCAAGACATTTCTGGGCAATATGGATGCTCCTTTAGTAGCATTACTGATTGGGAAACAGAAGACACACAAGGCATGTGAATCTTGATTAGATATATTTTTTCATTTATGGAGTAAGTTCACAAAAGGAGAAAACAAGGTATTTCTATGGAGATACAAACTACATTTTAGGCACAAAGTAGCTAAAAGTGGATTGAGCACATTTCTAGTATCATAACTGTTGGGATAACAAATGAACAGCTTCCAAAGTTTGCAAACAATCTGCACTGGGGGCAATGTCTGGTGTCTCAGAGAAGGGCCAGGAGCTAGGATGAAGCAGACCTGCTTTAGAGGCATCTCGAGTAGGGAGCCCTGGGGCTGTATAAAGCAGAGGACAGACCAGCCCATGTAAACACACATGGACTCATGAAGGGACCGATGGGGAGGGTGGAGGAGGGGGGGGAGCAAAGGTGAAACAGGGTGGAATGTAGCCTGCCTCAAAATTGCCATATTGGCTCTGAGAAATTTAGCCATTTAGACTCTTTAGCCAAGAACTTCAGGTACACGAGCGTCGGAGCAGCGAATGGTACATGTGCGGCTGCCGCAGAAGGTACTGAATAAGGTGGATCCACAAGAGGAAGCTCCTCAAGTAGAGTGATGTCCACAAGATCTGGATCCTAAGAGGAGTCTGCAGTAGGTGGAGTATGGTGCGGTGACTTACCTCTCAGCTTGGACAGACGTCAAGGAGAGTGGTCATCATGCTTTCTTTCGTGCGTCGTCTTCTTTACTTTAGAAGAATTTAATGAGTACAACGGATGTAACTTCAAGAGAGACCCTAACCTTTAACACAATTGGTGTTGACTCCGATGGCCACTGCGAGCCATAAATGGTTAGGCCTCCCAGTCTTTGACAGCCTTGAAGAGCATAAGGCTGCATTTATCAATTAACCTCAAGTTGTGAGGCGACCTCCACGCACCAGAGACATACCTGAAGAGGGTCTGAAATGGACACTTGTCCATTGCAAGTGTGGCAGGCTGCGAAGCCTAATTTTTTTAGCGATTACATTTGTTAGGAAAAAAAGAACATTTAAGAGACAAAGGACTGATAATGAAAAGAGGTGGGAGAGCAGCTCCGGATACATGTAGAACGGAGTGGAAAAAAGGGCATCAACGTCCGTGTACCACGGCGGGCACTCTGTGGCTTCCGTGACTTTACCCAGTAATCACGTCCAGTGGCAGGATGGAGCCAGCACACTCTACCAGCACAGGGCAGGTATGGGAAAGTTTGCAGTTTCAGTCTTGTGCTTGGGAATAGTCAATAGTTGACCAATCTGCTGGAAGAAGTATACATCAAAAATATATATGGTTGTCCACTACCTGTAGTGTACTGAGAATATGAGACAGTCCACTGCAGAAAGTTATCCTGGATACATCAATTGTATTTACTCATGTCCTCTGTGCACTATGAAATATCATCATACATAGGAGGGACGAGGGATTTTACTCGTACTATAAAGAACTCAGTTCAATTACCTTGGACAGAGGCAAACCAGGAAATATCTGGTTTTGAAATTAGGATAGAGAACCCATATAGGGCCTTCAAAAATCTGGTGTTAATTAAAAGAATCTGAAAATTCCCTTATAATTAACAGTAGGGAAGATTGGGATACAATAGTGTTAGAAACCCTGTTCCATGTATGGCTTTAATGTGGTGCCACCACAGAAGCCGACCCAACATATTACTAATAAACCAAGTCTATGTTTCACTGAAGACAGTCAAATACAACAGCAGCAAAATGTATTTAGCTAGTTAAGACATGTTTTGTTGTAATGAGTATATATCTAGGACACAAAGAATGTATATGTTGACTTCATGAAGTTTCTTACCAACTATCATCGATGTGAAAAGATCCCTGTATAGCAAATTGAACACAGCAGGCTTATACCAGGCTTCCACTCCAACCACTGCAGTCACCAAATAAACAATAGAAATGGTCTAGAAGAAGAGAAAAGAGGAAATGTGCATTAAAAGGTTGAAGGCCCTCTTCTTTTATCCAAGTACTATGATCTGAGAGATAAAATCATCCTTAAATGTAAGTCTATTATTCATAGGTTCTTTAACTTTCCGTAGTTGTTGTAGGTACTATTGTCTCTCTCTGGAGCCTGCAGCTGCTTCAACAAGCAATTTGAAAAACAGGAATCATGAAGGGATTAGAGTAACGGTAACCAAAAATCACACTTTGACAGCACACACCTGGCTATACATCCCTGAAACTGATTCTGGATGGTCTCCTTAGAAGCATTGGCCTGCACGACAGTTAATCAGAGAGAGCCAGGGATGAAAATGGGTTACTTACCTGCAACTGCAGTTTTACAGCAGTGGTATCTTTCATAGATTCACAAGCTTGCATCTTCCCAGTCGTTGAAGTAACACTCGCCAGGGCACACTGAACAGCATAGAGAACTGATGCCCATAGAAACAACAACAAAACAGTGAATGTTATATAGCCATTCAACCTGAGTTTGAAAAGACCTAACTTCTGCCAAGGAGGTTGAAGGGTCATGAACTTCACTCCTCCCAGAGGTCATCTAATCATAAATGTACCAACAGGTGAGTCAAAAGCAGTGGAGGAGGGATGGCCTTACGTGAATCTATGAGACCAAACATGGATTACTGCAGTTCTAAATATGTAACTTTTTTTCTCTTCTCCAGCACTGGATGTTTTACAGATTCCTACATGTGAATCAGAAGAGCAAGTGGGAATAAGGCTCACTTTATTGAAAGAGGTTGTGAAGTAAAGTTTGATCTACAGTCAAGTATGTCGCTGTTGCTGCTTTTGCATCTAGTCAGTAGAAATTCGCAAAAGTATGGTGATCTCTCCAATCTGCTGCTCTGCAGGTGTTCATGAGCATACAGAGCGGACGTTGCCACCACTCTTCTTAGCATGAGCCTGCACCTTGTTGGGAGCGGCCTGTTGGTCTTATGACAAAGTTATTGATTCTGCAATCATCATGCAATTCCTTATTTTGATAGAGGCCTACCTTTACTGGAGTGGCCAAAGACAATTAAAAGATAATCTGAGTTCCTAAATTGTTTGGTCTTGATAAGGTAAAATTTCAAACACCTACTCTCTTAGCACCATTAGATGGGGAATGGAAGAGAGAGTTCAAAATAACATGCTTATTTAAGAGAAGTCTGTCTGCACCTTTGGCATGAAGGACAGACTTGTATGTAAGATTACTCGGTCTTTTACAAATGTGAGATGCAGTTCTTCGATGGTTAACACCTGAAGAGCCAGTAGCAATGTTGTTTTCCAAGAAATGTACTTACATTTCGCCTTCCGTGGGAAATCTTTATTATTTAAGAGAGTACAGTGTTCAATTCTCCAGGCACTGGTGGTCTTGACTAGACCTCTATGGAACTCGTTTATGATTCTTTCTGATAAGAACAAAGATGGCCAATTGGAGCACCGAATTCTGGTATTACATATAAATGGACTTTTGATGGACCTGTAGAAAAGGATATGCTCAGTCAGGTGTAAAAGATATGGGAGCACTTGACGTAGTGCAAAGCGTAATGGGTAAAGTCCTTTAGAAGTACATCAGACAAAGAAAAGCTTTCACATTGCATGTTGTTTTGTTTGTGGATGGTGGTCTAGCCTTAGCAAGACTTAAACAGCCTTCCGAAGTCTAATCTAGAGAAGTCCTGGTGCACAAGTTACTACTTGTGTAACGATATATCTGTAAGAGACATTAGTTAGTGATAGATTCCTTACCTTAGAATATCCCCAGGTGTCAGACTGGATCCGGAAACTTTTGCGTAGCAGTACCCTTGCGCGTCGGTAGGCGTCGCCTGCGGCTCCGCGTCCGTCGTGATGACGTCGTCTGAGTACTTGGACGCCACCTCCGCGTGCTGACGTCAGTTCTTAGACACAGCTTTTCCGCGCCAGAAACGCAGAGCTATGCCAAAAACCAACACTGGTGCCTTGAAACTAGGGCCCTGAAAGGGGATGACCTTAACCCTAGATATTGGTTCGCAGAACGGGGAGGATGGGTGGGTCGGTAAGGAATCTATCACTAACTAATGTCTTTTACAGATATAACGTTACACAAGTAGTAACTTGTGCATCTGAAAGAGACACATTAGTGATAGATTCCTTACCTTAGAATAGATACCCCAGCAATACCAACCCCGGTGGTGGGTCTGCGAACCAATAATCACACCAGAAAGTCCTGGAGGACGGAACGGCCAAAGAAGCCATCCCTCCGGACTTGGCTGTCCAGGCAATGGTGTCTTGCAAACGTGTGCAGCGAGGCCCCCGTAGCCGCCTGGCAAATGTCCTGCAATGACACACCTCGGCCCAAGGCAGTTGTAGTCGCTGTGGCTTGAGTGGAATGAGCCCTCAGCCCAACAGGGGGTTCATTCTTTTCCAAGGAGTAACACGCCTGGATACACAAGATGATCCACCACGAGACGGTCCGCTTGTGTACCACTTTCCCCCTCTTAGCGCCCACGTAAACAACAAAGAGTTAGTCATCCACCCGGAACTGGCGTGTGCGATCCAGATAAAACTAGAGCGCACGTTTTCGGTCCAGACGGTGGAGCCTCTCTTCCTCTCTCTAGGGATGCGGAGGTGGAAAGAAGGTGGGCAAGGTGATCTATTGCCCAATGTGGAAGGCAGTGACCACCTTGGGTAGGAAAGAGGGCCTTGTCCACAACACAACCTTGTCCGGATGGGCTGAAAGGAAAGGAGGTTTACAGGATAGAGCCTGGAGCTCACTCACTCTCCTGGCAGAGTTGATGGCTACCAGGAAGGCAGTCTTCAAAGTAAGAAGGCGAAGAGGACAGTTGTGGAGCTCCTCGAAGGGAGTGCACATTAGAAATGTAAGAACCAAGTTCAAGTCCCACTGAGGCATCACAAAGAGAACAGGTGGGAACGTGTATGTGATGCCTTTCAGGAATCTATTTACAATAGGGGATTTGAACAAAGATGCTTGATCAGGTAACCTTAGGAAGGCTGAAAGGGCAGAAAGATAGTGCCCAGAGCAGAGCCCTGCTGGGCAAGAGAAAGAAGGAAGAGAAGAATCTCAGAAAGAGGGACAGAGAGAGGATCCACAGCCGTTGCTGTGCACCATGCCACAAATCTGTTCCACCTGCAGGCGTATACCGACTTTGTGGGCAGAAAGATAGTGCCCAGAGCAGAGCCCTGCTGGGCAAGAGAAAGAAGGAAGAGAAGAATCTCAGAAAGAGGGACAGAGAGAGGATCCACAGCCTTTGCTGTGCACCATGCCACAAATCTGTTCCACCTGCAGGCGTATACCGACTTTGTGGAGGGACGCCTGGCTGCCAGAATGATTGTACAGACTTCAGGAGGCAAGTCAAATGGCCTCAACTGTCGCTGCTCAATCTCCAAGCATGGTGGAGGTGGAGACTGGACAGGTTCAGGTGGAGGACAGTCCCCTGCTGCTGCGACAGAAGGTCCTCCTGAAGAGGCAGACGAACCGGGGGATCGACTGACATACTGAGTAGCTCGGGATACCAGTACCTTCGTGCCCAGTCGGGAGCCACAAGGATGACTTGTGCCCGGTCGCGCCTCATCTTCTTGAGCACTCTGGGCAGAAGTGGTATAGGCGGAAAGGCGTACAACAGACCGCAACTCCACTCGCGACGAAAAGCGCCTCCGAGCGAGTGCCGCCTTGGAAATTCCAACGCGCAGAACAGATGACATTGCGCGTTTTCTTCGGTGGCGAATGGATCTAACCAAGGCTCTCCCCACTGCACAAAGACCTTTCGCCACGTCAGAGTTCAGACGCCATTCGTGATCCATCATGCACCGCGGCTGAGTTCGTCCGCCCTGGCGTTCAGAGAACCTGCCAGGTGTTGAACCACCAGGGAAATGCCCTGATGTTCCAGCCATTGCCAGAGGCGCAGAGCCTCTTGGCAGAGGGTCCATGACCCCACCCCGCCCTGTTTGTTGCAGTACCACATGGCGGTGGTGTTGTCCGTGAACACCTGCACTACACTCCCTCGGACAGAGGGGAGGAATGCCTTCAGTGCTAGACGATTCGCCCGCAGCTCCAAAAGGTTGTGGAGCCGGGACTCCGCCGGACACCAGAGGCCTCTGATCTCCGCCTCTCCCATGTGGCCTCCCCAGCACTGGAGGGACGCGTCCGTCACAACTATGTGCTACGGTTGGGGAAGGGAGAGGGATCTGCCGCTGACCCAATCGCGGTCCGTGAGCCACCACTGCAGCTGACCCGCAGTGCCCTCCGAGATCAGGTCATGGTCGGACAGGTTGCCCTGATGATGGGCCCACTGAAACTTCAGGTCCCACTGCAGAGCCCGCATCCACCAACGGGCGTGATACACCAGAAGGATGCAGGAAGCCATGCCCCAGAAGCCGCAGCGTCAACCTGACCGAAACTCAGGATAAAGGCTGGAAGATTGGAATCAGAGCCTGTATATCCCGAACCCGCTGTTCGGGTGGGTAAACTCGAAACTGCGCCGAGTCGAGAACCGCTCCGATGAAAAGGAGCTTCTGAGAGGGGCACAGGTGCGACTTCGGCACATTGATGGAGAACCCCAGTTGATGCAAGAGGTCTGCCGCTGTCTGGAGGTGGTTGACTACTGTCTGGGGCAAGCCCGTCTTCAACAACCAGTCGTCGAGGTAGGGGAAGACTGAAACCCCTAACCTGCGCAGATGAGCTGCGACCACCGCCATCTCCTTCGTGAACACCCGTGGGGCGCTGGTAAGGCCGAAGGGGAGCACGGTAAACTGAAAGTGCTCGTGGCATACCGTGAACCGCAGGTAACGCCGGTGGGCCGGCAAGACGGGGATGTGGAAATAAGCATCCTGCAAGTCCAACACTACCATCCAGTCTCCTGGGTCCAGGGCAGCTAAGACCTGAGCCAGAGTCAGCATCTTGAACTTCTCTTTCCGGAGGAAGCCGCTGACGTTCCGTAGGTCCAAGATAGGGCGTAGGCCCCCTTTGCCCTTCTTGGGTACCAGAAAGTAGTGGGAGTAGCAACCACGTCCTACTTCTGGCCCAGGAACGCGCACGATGGCCCCCTTGGCCAAGAGGGCCGAAACTTCCTCCTGAAGAAGCCGCAAGTGATCCCCCGATACGCGGTGGAATTGCGTTGGCATGGCTTGAGGGGTCGTCTCGAAGGGGAGGGAGTAGCCCCTCCGGACGACCTGCAGCACCCACCTGTCCGAAGTGACAGTGCGCCAGTGAGAGTGGTGATGGCGAACCCTGCCCCCCACTGGCGTCACATGGGCCGAGAAGCACGGAATAGGAGGGTTTAGAGGCGGATGCTGCGGGGGAAGGTGTGGACTGGCCTCGCCGTTGTCCCCGATCGCCTCCACGGCGATTTCCACAGACGCCACTGTGCTGGATGTTAGTCTGCGGCGTGTGGCTGGCAGCACGTGTGGGGACGCCCTTCCTTGTCCACAA
Source organism: Lissotriton vulgaris (assembly GCF_964263255.1). Classification (NCBI taxonomy): domain Eukaryota; kingdom Metazoa; phylum Chordata; class Amphibia; order Caudata; family Salamandridae; genus Lissotriton; species Lissotriton vulgaris. The sequence goes on along the minus strand of NC_141694.1, from coordinate 1,800,726,436 downwards.
AAGGAGCGAAAGGCACCCGATTGCTGGCGCGGGTCCGAGAGGCCCAAGGACTTGGCCGTAGCCCTAGAGTCCTTAAAGCGCTGAAGCGCATGGTCAGCCTTGTCGCCAAAAAGGCGACGGCCATCAAACGGCATGTCCATCAGAGTGTTTTGGACATCTGCCAAAAAGTTGGCGGACCTCAACCAGGCCTGGCGTCTAACCGCCACCATCTTTGCCATCGCTCGACCTAGTGAGTCGGTGGTATCCAGCCCACACCGGATAGAATATTTGGCTGCATCCCAACCCTCCACAAGGGCTTGGCCGAGTTTGGCCCGTACCTCCAACAGACACTCTGGCAGCACTTCCGCAACCGTCTCCCACAGAGAGTGGGTGTAGCGGCCCAAGAGGCATGCGGTGTTGGAAGACCGCAGTCCCAGACTAAGTGAGGAGAAGATCTTTTTCCGTACTGCTTGTACCTCTTGGATTCCCTGTCCGGCGGAGCCGACGGGAATGCGGTCTGGGAATTGGAGGCCTGGATGACCAGGCTCCCGGGGGTGGGGTGGGTGGACAGGAAACATGGGTCGCCTGGGGCCGGGCGGTGGCGTCTGGCCACGTTCCTATCTACGGGCGAACCCGTAGCGGGCATGGACCAAGTGCCCAAAATAACGTCGCTCAAGGCCTCATTAAAGGGCAGCAGAGGCTCGGCCGAGCTTGACCGCGGTTTAAGGACCTCAGTGAGGAGGTTAGTCCTCACGGCCACGACGGGGAGCTCAAGGCCCAAGGCCTTGGCAGCCCTCATCAACACCACACTATAGTTCTGACGTCGGAACAGGAGCGAAGGAGGCATCGGGGCGGCGCCGCCCGAGGATGGCGCCGGAGGCGACACCTGACGGACTGACGCCGGGGGGATCGTAAGGTCCACCAGCGACGATCCAGATCCCGAAGGAGGTCCAGTGGGGTTCCGCGACACCGGGCCCGAAGGCGCCGGCGGCGTCGGGACTGCTTGACCCTGCGGCGCCGGGCCCGAAGGCGCCAGCGGAGCTGAAGCACCCGACGGCGTCGGGGCTGAAGCCCCCGATCCGCTAGGGGCCCCAGATGAGTTCGCTGGGCCCGAAGGTGCAGCGGAGCCCGTCGGAGGAGAGAGGGACCTCATGGCCATGAGGAAGCGCTCGATCTCCTCCGGCGTCGCGTCTCGCCCAGGGACCGGAGGGTGTGGAGTGGGACGCGACGCCCGCGACTCCGAAGGAGCCGCGTGGGCAGTGTCACCCGAACCCCCGGCCGCATCGCGCGAGCGTCGGGGGGGTAGGGAGTCAGAAGAGCGATGACGCCTCTTCGACTTCTTGTGCTTCTTACCTGACGACGACTTCAACCCGGAGGAGTGGTACCGACTCTCGGAACTGTGGTGGCTCGGAGCCCGCGACCTGTCCCTCGACCTACCGTGTGACCGGGACCTCTCACGGCGCGGGGCCAAACTGCCGGAGTTAGAGTCGCCTGCGGGACCGCTCCCGCTTGGCTTTCGAACAGAGGGCCCGCCAGTCGGAGCAGGCCTTATCGTCGTGGCAATCCTCGCAGTGCTTGAAACCAGGCATCCCTACGGCACCGATCGGAGTCGCAAGACTTCGAGAAATGATCAAAAATGATCCAAAAAGTTAGTCAAAAATTGACTAAGGGTTACTGCTTTTTCCAGATCTGCGCTTGCTGGTGCGGAAAAAAGAAGAACTGACATCAGCACGCGGAGGCGGCGTCTAAGTACTCCGAGGACGTCATCACGGCGCCCACGACGGACGCGGAGCCGCAGACGACGCCTACCGACGCGCAAGGGTACTGCTACGCAAAAGTTTCCGGATCCAGTCTGACGCCTGGGGATATTGCAAGGTAAGGAATCTATCACTAACGTGTCTCTTTCAGATGCAAATTTACCTTTGTGCAAATCAGGCACAGTCTTCCAGTTTGTGCAAGTTCAAACCCACCTTACTTGCTCAATGGCCTTACGCATCTGTAGTGGGGTAAAAACTTTGAATGTTGCGAGCAAACAATGGCTATGCTCTGAAAAGGCAGTCAACAACTTCTGGGTTCTCCCTAGGCGATGAACACTCTGGGCATCTGACTACTGGACAGTCTATCCTGCAGTGCAGAGCTGTCTGGTAGTAGTAGGCTATAACGTTTACTTCAACCTAAAAATGAGTTTGTAGTCTACCACAACACATAGGTAGGTGTCAGATAAATGGCTCAAACGCCCAGCATTCAAAGCACGTTCCATCTATAGGACATTCCACATAGCCACGTTTATTATTCGTCAGGACGGTTGCTTAATGGATTAAGTGGCAAGGGCACTACCGCTGTTTGCTGCTAAGCTGGCAGCTTTTTATTGGTAAGCAGGAAGCAACTCCTGCATACAAGAAGTAAGCCACTTTAGGAGGGTTGGAAGGGGTGATGAATGTGATGGCAGGTAGGCCCTTAGAAAAAAAGGGCTATTTTCCCTACACACTGAGACTTTTCTCCCAGGATGGACATTAGTGTGCTTTTTCTATTGAGCATCACTATGGCTTTCACCAGTACCAGAACAGAATGGATGCCTTCGCCCATTTCTTTCTTGGCTTAACAGACTTTGTTCTTAAAGACTTTGCTATATTTTCCATTACATTGCATAGCGGGCATCATCTGAATGCCCCTCCTATGCCTCATGTACTACATGGTTTACATCAACACAATTTGCTGGGGAATATTCTCTTACCCACCATTCTTTCTCTGCACACAGAGTAAACTATGCATATGTAGACTTGCATTGCATTTCTTTTGGATAAGTTGGTAACTGACTTTCTTGTTCCTCAGTAAGGATGTAGAGTGAGTTTACTATTCAATTGCAGGGCTCCAACTCATTCTTATTGGGCATCCCCTCACTCAGTCATCATGCAATCTGTGTTAGAAGCTTGAATAGGACACTAGAAAAAGTTCCCAATAATAAACAAAAAGAAAAATGCTACAACCCAAAAAAGGGAAAACTTGGAAATATACTGTACAACAAATATCAAAGATGCATCTTAAACGACTTAATAAAGCCCAGGTCTTTGAACGGATTATAAATTAACTGTGCCACAGAAAGGTATTTGGTTTCATAGAGGTTATGAGATTGAGGGCAGTGTATGTCACAGTCACCCTGACCCAGCTGTAATAAGTTAAGGACGGCACTTTTCACTAGTTAATCTAAATTAAAAACACAACTAGATATATCTTGTTTGCATTCCTAATTGCCCATATGATTGAACATGGGAGTGACCCTTAGTGGGCCGTTTATTTTCCTTTTTTTTTACAGGATAAGGAACACAGTGCTGCATATAACTACCGGAACCACAAGCATGTTTTTTATAAACACGAGATACAGGGGCGTTCACATTCAAGACCTACAAAGTGTAATGAGACATAATGGTCGCCATGTACAACTGAGTATCTTATTATGATGTATGAGCACTGATCCTAACATGTTTTGACACAATAATTGTACCGGAAACTTATGCCTTGTGATCTCTAGCATACTACCGGAAAGTGTATGTAATTTTATGATTCCAATTGACCCATGTATCACTAATGTAACAATCAAAGCCATCAAAATGACAAAATGCAATAAACATTTTTTTTTAAAAGGATTTTGTAAAATAAAGTATTCCGACGTCCTTCAGTAGGTACCGGGAGGCAATTTAATGAAGGGAGATACTGTAGTACTTTCCTACAACTAGGCTCCACTCAACCAAGGGAAATAAGCACTGTCTTTTGGAAAGCTTCAGAAGCAGCTAATAAAACAATACACACCTTAAGCCATTAATACTTCACGACAGGCAGCAGACTGATACTGCCATTCTCGTTTGGTTTACAAAAACATTGCTTGTTTCCAAGATGTTCTTTTTCCATGCATCCTTCTAATTTAACCTTTGAAGCTCATCGGACACTTCACCTTCATTGAAAGATATTGTCTTATCCTGCTATGAAGGTGTAAAACTGATTCAAATCTAACTCGAACAACCAGTAGGGGCGAATTAAGATACACTCGCTATGCTATTTTAACGTAAGATTTCAAAGTAAAACATTTTCATTTTTAAAAATTAGACTTCAGGGTCAGGCAGGTCTGATAGCAGTGGTACAGGACAAATCTAACCCTTTAGGGAAATTGGATGCATGGAAAGAACATAAAAATACTGCTTATGACTATAACCAGTTGCTTGGGAAGACACTGTCAGGGACTTGCAGTAGTTTAGGTTAAGAATTCACATGGTACATTCTTGAAAAAATAACTAAGCAGACGAGGTGGCAGCATTGAGGCCAAAAGAAAAAAACGAGAACAATGGTTTATATGCCATCTTGACACCATTGACAAGGGCCTTAATTCTAGGGAAGAATGGACAAAAAGTAATATCAAATCTGTAAGATTAACATGTAAAAGAACTATCATAATAACACTGTATGTGATAAACATAATCGCAGTCACGACATGCAAGATTAAGTATGGGGTGCAACAGAAATTGTGTATCTATCATAACTAGTATCCCAACAAGGCCCCACGCGCTATAATATGACCTCGTTGCAAATAGTGTAGATAGCTCAAATGCTTAATAAGGTAGATACAAACACCTTCCCAAAACGAGGCTTCATGCACGCGTAAACGAGCTCAAAACAAAGCGTGCAAAGCAAAAAACTCAAAACGAGGCGCGGAACGCGGAAGTAACTAAGAACGCGATCCGGAAAGGCATAACAATGATCCCGTTTAGACTTAAGGGGACTCAGCTGCAACAACTTAGAGATTGGCCAATAAGATGCCATAATCATAGTTTAAAAAGACCTGCAACTGCTAACTCAAATTAACACTTTTCCGGAAGACCGCGAGGAGGACGGACGCACACAGACGGGTGGAACTCAAGGATCGGTCGTACTCTAGGCAAGGAGATACAACCCCAGGAGGGTATAGAGAAAAGCTTAAGTGGGGGAGAGTTAACTAATGGTACTTTCATACTTTATCCTCTAAAGCAGAGGTCTTCAAACTTTTGATGCCGAGACCCCCTTGTAAAACCTTTTTAGGCGTAAGGACCCCCTTACGACAAAAGATTCTAGAAACTGGTACTCCTCATCATCAACAACTATCGACAACCATAAATGCGCCTGTTAGACCTCATCACATCCATCCATCCATCCATCATTCATCCACCCACACTTTCACACATCCATCCACCCTTTCATCCTTCCATCCATACGTCCATCCTTTACCTATCCACCCATCTATTCATCCACCCACCTTTTCACACATCCATCCATCCATCATTCATCCATGCAACCTTTTACCCATCCATCCATACATCCATCCTTCATCCATCCACCCTTTCATCCTTCCATCCATACATCCATCCACCCTTTCATCCATACATCCATCCTTCATCCACCCACCCTTTCATCCATCCATCCACCCATCATTCATCCCCCCACCTTTTCACACATCCATCCATGCATCCATCATTCATCCATGCAACCTTTTATCCACCCATACATCCATCCTTCATCCATCTACCTTTTTGTCCTTCCATCCATACATACATCCTTCATCCATCCACCCTTTCATCCATCCATCCTTCATCCATCCACCTACCCTTTCATCCATCCATCCACCCATCATTCATCCCCCACCTTTTCACACATCCATCCATACATACATCCTTCATCCATCCACCCTTTCATCCATCCACCCACCTTTTCACACATCCATCCATCCTTCATCCATCCACCCTTTCATCTTTACATCCATCCACTCATCATTCATCCACCCACCCTTTCATCCATCCATCCACCCACCTTTTCACACATCCATCCATCCTTCATCCATCCATCCATCCATCCACCCTTTCATCTTTACATCCATCCACTCATCATTCATCCACCCACCTTTTCACACATCCATCCATTCATCCTTCATCCATCCATCTACCCTTTCATCTTTACATCCATCCACTCATCATTCATCCACCCACCTTTTCACACATCCATCTATTCATCCTTACATCCACCCATCCATCCTTCATCCTACCTTCCATCCATCCATCCATCCACCCACCCTTCATCCTTCCATCCACCCATACATCCATCCTTCATCCATCTACCTTTTTGTCCTTCCATCCATACATACATCCTTCATCCATCCACCCTTTCATCCTTCATCCATCCACCTACCCTTTCATCCATCCATCCATCCATCCATCCATCCATCCATCCACCCATCATTCATCCCCCACCTTTTCACACATCCATCCATACATACATCCTTCATCCATCCACCCTTTCATCCATCCATCCACCCACCCACCTTTTCACACATCCATCCATCCATCCACCCACCCTTTCATCTTTACATCCATCCACTCATCATTCATCCACCCACCCTTTCATCCATCCACCCACCCTTTCATCCATCCACCCACCCTTTCATCCATCCACCCACCTTTTCACACATCCATCCATCCTTCATCCATCCATCCACCCTTTCATCTTTACATCCATCCACTCATCATTCACCCACCCACCCTTTCATCCATCCATCCACCTACCTTTTCACACATCCATCCATCCTTCATCCATCCATCCACCCTTTCATCTTTACATCCATCCACTCATCATTCATCCACCCACCTTTTCACACATCCATCCATTCATTCATCCTTCATCCATCCATCTACCCTTTCATCTTTACATCCATCCACTCATCATTCATCCACCCACCTTTTCACACATCCATCTATTCATCCTTACATCCACCCATCCATCCTTCATCCTTCCTTCCATCCATCCATCCATCCACCCACCCACCCTTCATCCTTCCATCCACACATACATTCATCCTTCATCCACCCACCTTTTCTGTGCCTCTCTTATGGTGGTGGGGTCAGTATCTCTCTGTGTCTTCTTCCTTCTTCCTCTCTCATGGGAGGGCATCTCTGTGCTTCCCTGCTTGGGGGGGGGGGGGGGGGGGGCAGACAGGCTGTATAAACACCTCACGGTGAAGAACAGTTTCAGGCACATTTCTCCTGCACAGGCGCCAGGTATGTGGGACTTGAACAAATGACTGTAATGTCCTTCTGCTGTTTGCTATGTGTGTTTGTAAAGCGCTCTGATACCTACGGGTTAAGCTAGCGCTATATAAAACGTTAAAAATAAAAATAAACCCCACAGCTAAGTCCATTGATTGAACTCAAAGGGCTACAGCCTCCTCCCCCAGACACCCCCCCCGCACCCCCCCACCCCCCACTCCCCAGCACGTGTAAGTGAGCCCGGCTGAAACAGCTTCGGGACACACAGAAAGGCACACCCGAGTACTTCACAGGTCTTCAGAAGACCTTTACTTGTTAATGAGGCGTGAATTAGGCCTCCAGCGTGATCACCCGGCCTCAATCAGCCTGACGCCAGGAACTGCTGCACGCTCCAACAGAATCTGCGACCCCCTTCCCAGGACTCCACGACCCCCCTGGGGGTCGGGCCCCACAGATTGAAGACCTCTGCTCTAAAGGAACGCCAGCCAAATTCGGTGATAGAACACGACGCCCGTTTTTAAACCACCCCATCCCAGGACCCGATTACAGCAACCACTAGGTAAGGGATAAAGAACTGCTGGGTTCGTGTAGAATAGTTTAACAAAACAGAGAACACTAAATAAAATACATAACAAATCAACCTATATTCCAGGCTACAACGTGGAAGCTGGAACCTCAATATACAGTGAGGCGATAGCGGAGTGTAACGCAAGAACAACGCATAGGACAATAACAATTGAGGTATTTTGTCTAAATAAAGCATAATTTAATAGGAGCTTTTGAAGTAGCTTTTAAACAATCTCCTAATATAACCTTCAAAAAATACCCCTATCTATTTTATAGGTGATAGACATCCGCCTTAATTTCTTCATATCCCCTGACCCACTATAAAGACTGCATGTGTGTCTACCAACATCGAGGGTGATATAATTTACAGGTAATGAAAGACCCCAATCTGTTCAAAATTAGCTATGGGATAATAGGATAATATCATGGCTTAAACAAAAAAATGTTTTATAACATTCATTCCAGACCTGGCCCAAGAATGAGTGAAGAGTATGAGCAATATTTCTCAAACCAAGAGTTCCAACACAATGAATTATAAAAAAAACATGTTTTAAGGTAAATTACCATACCCTCTAACGCATTATTAAGTGGGAGGAAAGGGTGGGACATTATCAGGACTGCCCCCCCATGTATACTCATGGCGCTATTTATGTTGGAATAACAAGGGACAATTAAGAACAGAAGCCCACATATTGGTAGGACTGGAAGATGTGACTAATATGAATATCTTAACCGAATTATGCGCACAGATAAAGTAATGCTGCTAGAAAATGTGGTTGGGCGGACAAATGTTTGAAACCTTTTAGCTGTAAAAATGTAGCACAACGGTGTACGCCAAAAAGAATAGCAAGATGAAAAATGAGTAGCATGACTAATAAGGTGAATTAAATGAAGACAATATGCAATTTCCTGCCATGCATTGCTTCGAATATATTTGCCAACAGGATTTTCGTACAAAGGCAACCATCCAGTGCCAACATAGGAGAGTACAATATATAGAAGTCTTGATAAAGATGGCACATATCTAACGAGTCCATTGAAACGTGCCGACGCATACTTGTGCACAATTAAACAACCGAACTCGCCCCAAGAACAACGAAGACAAGTCGAGTTTGGGTTTGAGTTAAATGCAGGAATTAATGTGCAATATTGGATGACAAATTGTGAATGTCTGTGTTTGTTTCCCTTCTCTCCCCCATTTCTCATTTCCATATTGAATTAATTTGAGTAGGTCTTCCTTTAATGAAAATTTTTTTTTTATTAATGCTGTCTACATGTTTTGTGTATGAATTATATGAGTTATGTGAAGAGTCTTTTAAACTCTACTTTTATATTCTGTGTATGTGTTTTTTAATTGACAAAAAAATTGTTTTAATAAAATACTATATAGTTTTATACAAGAAAGTTGTTTATGTTTGTACTTCTATCTGGTAGAGTCTTGTGTCCAAGATCAGTATTTGGGCTTGAGTTTTCATTAAATTCAGCCAAGGGAAAGCGTTGATCACACTGTAGTTAAGGTTAAAGCTGTGACTTAATCCTCTTTGCTTATTTTCAATGAAGTTGAAAATTGAATAAATGGCACCATTTATAGAGGAAAGCTAGTTCGGTCACAGACAATATACCAATTAGACTGATGCAGTGCAGTTTGCTGAAACATAAGGTGACATACCTAACTAAAGTCGCATCACGATGAGTAGCCCGGAAAACGGGCCAATTGGTGGAACCACTATCTTTGGGGTGGAAAATCCGACCTATCATGAGTTGGACCCTCAGGGTCCACTAAAATGAGCAATTACTTGGGGAAATCAGTAATTCAGAGTCTGATGCAGAAGCAGTCGAAGTTTCTGTTTTAGAGTTTAAAAAAAAACCTAAAATTCTAACAGGAACAGTATAACAAGTGACCTTCGGTAACGATGTATCTGTAAGAGAACGATTAGTTATAGATTCCTTACCTTTAGAATTACCCCCAGGCGTCAGACTGGATTCAGAAAATGTTTTCGTCAGCAGTACCCATGCGCGTCGAAAGGTGGCATCGGTTTGCTCCACGTTCGTCATTGGCGTCGTGGTCGCCGGGATGACGTTGCGGAAGCTACTTAAACGACGCCTCACGTGCGGACATAAGTTGTTTTACATGACATTCCATCCCAGAAGCGCAGAGCCATTCAAGACACTGACCATTGGTGCACAAAACTAGGACCCTGAAAGGGATTCCCTGACCCTAGAAGTCAGTTTGCAGAACAGGGAGGATGGGTGGGGCGGTTAGGAATCTATAACTAATCTGTGTCTCTTACAGATATAGCGTTATCGAAGGTAAGCAACTTGTTCATCTGGAAGAGACAATTAGTTATAGATTCCTTAACTTTAGAATGGATTCCCCAGCAATACCAACCCCATAGGTGGGCCTACGAACCAAGTTCACACCAGAAACTCCTGGAGAACAGAACGGCTAAAGAAGCAGTCTCTCCGGACTTGGCTGTCCAGAGAGTAGTGTTTTGTGAATGTGTGCAGAGTTGCCCACGTAGGTGCCTGACAGATGTCATTGAGGGGTAATCCTCGTCCCAAAGCAGTGGTAGCTGCCGTCACCCTAGTGGAATGGGCACGCAATCCCACAGACAGCTCTTTCTATGCCAAAGAGTAGCAAGCTTTAATGCTCAAAACGACCCACCTAGAGATGGTCTGTTTGTGCACGGCCTGATCCTTTTTGGCGCCCACGTAGCCAAAGAGCTGGTCATCCACCCGGAATTGCTTGGTGCTATCCAAATAAAAGGACAGCACACGTTTTGGATTCAGACGTGAAGACTCTCTTCCTCCTAAGAAGGATGCGGAGGCAGGGCAGAGTGAGGGTTTGACCAATGTGGAAAGAAGTAACCACTTTAGGAAGAAAAGAGGGTCGAGTTCGAAGGACAACCATGTCCGAATGAACCGCCAGAAACAAAGGTTTGGAAGAAAGAGCCTGGAGCTCGCTCACTCTGCGAGCAGAAGAGATGGCAACCAGAAAGGCAGTCTTTAAAGTGAGAAGTCTGAGAGGACAGTTATGTAGCGGCTCAAAGGGAGGGCACATAAGAAAAGTAAAAACCAAGTTCAAGTCCCACTGAGGCATTACGAAGAAAACAGGAGGAAAAAGATGAGTAATATCCTTAAGAAAACGATTTACAACAGGCGACTTGAAAAGAGAAGGCTGAACAGGAAGCCTAAGACAAGCTGAAATGGCTGAGAGATAGCCCTTATGAGTGCCCAGGGCAGAGTCCTGCTGGGCCAAAGAATGGAGGTACAAGAGAACCTCAGAAAGAGGGGCAGAAAAGGGAGCCACAGCCTTTGCTGCGCACCATGCCACAAATTTGTTCCATCTGCAGGCGTATACAGTCTAAGTGGAGGGACGCCTGGCTGACAAGATAACATCACAGACTTCGGGAGAAAGGTCAACTGTTGGCACTCAATCTCCACGCAAGGAGGTGGAGGCTGGACATGTTCGGTGGAGGATCATCACCAGCTGCTGCGAAAGACGATCCTCTCTGAAAGACAGTCTGATCGGAGGATCGATGGCCATGTTTAACAGCTCGGGAAACCAGACTGTTCGTGCCTAGTCCGGAGCCACAAGATTGACTCTGGCCCGATCGCGCTTGATCTTCAGTACTCTGGGCAGAAGTGGTATAGGTGGAAAGGCGTGTAGAAGACCGCAACTCCACTCACGATGCAGAATTTCTGACATTGCCCGTTCTCTTCGGTGGCGAATACTCTAACCAAGGCCCTCCCCATTGCCGAAAGAGACCTTGCACCACCTTAGAGAGAAGACGCCATTCGTGATCCATCATGCATCTTCGGCTGAGTTCGTCCGCCATGGCGTTCAGTGAACCTGCCAGGTGTTGAAACACCAGGGCTATGCCCTGTTGTTCCAGCCATGTCCAGAGACAGAGAGCCTCTTAACATAGGGTCCACAACCCTGCCCTGTTTGTTGCAGTACCACCTTGCAGTGGTGTCCGTGAACACCTGAACTACTCTTCCCCGGACAGAAGGAAGGAATGCTTTCAGCACAAGACGGACCGTCCGGACTCCGCCGGAGACCAGAGGCCTCTGATCTCCGCCTCTCCCTTGTGGCTGCCCCACTCCAGAAGTGATGCATTGGCCACCACTGTGAAATCCAGTTGGGGAAGGGATAGGGATCTGCCGTTGACCCAATCCTGGTTCGTTAGCCACCACTGCAATTCACATGCGGTGGACTCTGAGATCTGAAAAACAAACAGACAGATTCCCCTGCTGTTTTGCCCACTAGAACTTCAGGTCCCATTGCAGAGCCTGCATATGCCATGTGGCATGAACCACCAGTAAGATGCAGGAGGCCATGAGGCCCAGCAGCCTCAGGGTTATTCTGACTGAAACCCGGGATAGAGGCTGAAAGATCAGAATCATAGCCGAATATCCCGGACTCTCTGCTCGGGAGGATAAGCCCGAAACTGCCATGTGTCCAGAACTGCTCCAATAAAAAGGAGCTTCTGAGAGGGAATCAGGTGTGACTTCGGCACATTGATGGAGAACCCCAGCAAATGCAGGAGGTCTGCCGTAGTCTGGAGGTGGTAGACTACTGCCTGGGGTGAACCCGCCTTCAACAGTCAATTGTCGAGATAAGGGAAGACTGGAAGCCCTGATCTGCGCAGATGAGCTGCGACTATCGCCATCACTTTCGTGCTGCAATCATCGGGTAAGGCCAAAGGGGAGCTGTTAGAACCGGCTGTCTCTAGTTGGCAGAGGTATGCACTTCTGACAAATAGGGACACACCTTTTCTAGTCAGGGCAAGGGGATCACACCCTTTGATAACCCCTGCTCACCCCCTTGGTAGCTTGGCAGAGCAGAACAGGCTTATCTAAGAGGCTGTGTGTTAAGCATTTATGACCACATACAGTAATAAAGTGAATACACTACAAATGGACACGACACCGTAGTATTATAAAAATAAGTATTTTTTTATATAAGGCTTAGCACAAGACCAAATAACGACAAAAATGTACACAATCTTAATAAATACTCTGGGAAGGGGAAAAAGGATAGTTCAAAGGTAGTTTCTTCTTTAGCACAAAGTCTTCGGTATCAAAGCATATCTTCTTGGCAACACAGTTCTTAGCAACAAGGTAACCCACACGGGGGCTACACGACGTCGAGGCAAAGTTAATCCAAAGGTTCGGCGTCGACCGCGAGGAGCGCTACGTCGAGCCCGGAGTCAAACGGACCCCCAACAACACAGTACCTTCGGAAAATGAAGCACACGAGGATCAGCGGCGTCCAGCAATCCGGCGTCGCGTCTTCGGTGTCGATCGGGCCTCAGCAGTCGTTGATGATGACGTTGCAAAGAGTGAGCAGCGCTCACAGCGTCGAGAGGGCACGAGGGCGATGCAATCAGCAGCGGTGCAGACACGAGGTCCCTTGGAGCTGGAGCCGTACTCCCACTCACTGGCGTTGCTGCTGGCATCGGTCGGGCCCGGCGGGCGGTCGTCGAGGGAGCGGGACACCGGGGCCGTTACCCACTATGTCGAGCTGGATTCGGCGACGTCCGTCGGCGTCGAGATTGCTGGCTCTTTCAGAGGTGCTGGATTCACAGGTTCCAGCAAATAGCACTTTCAGCAGATGAAGTCCTTTAGCCCTGTGACTTCAGCAGGAGACTGGCACTCTTCCAGTCCTTGGAGATTTTCTTAGCAAGCGTGAGAGTACACACACAGTTCCTCTCTCCTGGTTCCTTGGCAAAAATAAAGAAGCACTGCAGGATTCCCCCCAACAAACAGCACACTGGCAGAAGGGGTAGGCAAGTCCTCAGATCAGCAGGCCTCTTGTCCTTGGTTACAGGGTTCCTTGTCAGAAGTGATCTGATTTCCTAGTTCAGGGGTCCTTCTCTTATACCCCTTTTCGGCTTTGATCCCTTTGTCCATGCCGGGGACTTTCCCAACATCCTGGGTCTGTTGTGGGTGGAGCCAGGCAGAAGCACCTGGCCTATTCACTGAGCAGGGCTGGGTCCTCAGACACCCAGCAGGAGGTGGAGTCAGCATTGACACTGGCAGGAGCAGAGCTATCGGCCTCCTGGCAGGAGGTGGGGCTAGGATCGCCCATGGCAGGCACAGAGCCATCAGCCGCTTGGCAGGAGGTGGAGCCAGCATTGCATCAGGCAGGGCAGGCTATCAGCAACTACTCTCCCCCTACTCTCAACGCAAATGTCCCACTCATCCCACACTGACTCACTCAGACCTCTGGAGCCACCCAGCTCCTGTCACACACACGCAAGACCAGCAGAAACCAGAAATGGTTAGACAAGAAAATAGACACTTTCTAAAAGTGCAATTTTCAAACCCAGAGTCCAAAAACCATCGGCACCAACGGATGCGTAATTAAACCCCGAGTTCAGGGATACCAAACTCGACATTGCACCATGCTCCCCGAGCCAGCTAGGATCATAGCATTAATAATCCCGGCGGCCCATTCTACCCAACGGAGAGCAGGCTACCTCGCAATAGTGAAGAACGAAGATGGCGGTAATTCACTATTAGGACATGCCAACTTGGTCAGGCGTGTCCTACCTTATACTTACAATGCACCCTGCCCGCGGGCCTACCATAGGGGTGACTAACATGAAGTCAAGGGAAGGTTTGAGGGGCTGGCAAGTAGGTATACTTGCGCAGCCTGCGTGACAGCACTAGGCTGCACGTGGGTCTCGCAATGACCGACCCGTAGACATTCTTTTACGAGGCCGCTCCTGTGGGTGGCACAACACGTGCTGCAAGCCCACGAGCGGCATTTGTATTTACAAGCCCCGGCACTCCTGGTGCACTAGACTAGGGACTGACAGTAAACCAAATAAGCCAAACATGGATACAATTGATACATCAATTTAACATCGGGAGCACTTGCGCTGTGGCACTGATCAGCAGTGGCACGCCGCCCAAAGCATATACCAGCAAAACATCGAAAAAACTGTGGAGGCAAACAGAAAAAAATGGAGGAGAGACTCAAGCCAATGAGGTCAGGTCTAACAGGAGCACAGTAAACAAAGTGCTTGTGGCCTACCGTGAACCTTAGGTAGCGCCAGCAGGACGGAAATGTGAAAGTAAGCGTCCTGCAAGTCCAACGCTACCATTCAGTCTCCAGGGTCGATGACAGACATGACCTGAGCTAGCGTCAACATTTTGAACTTCTCTTTTCGGAGGAAGTGGTTGACGTTCCTGAAATCCAAGATAGGACGCAGGCCTTTGTCCTTGTTGGGCACCAGAAAGTAGTGGGAATAGCAACCACAACCTACTTCTGGGGCAGGAACTCACTCGATAGCTCTCTTGGCCAAAAGAGCCATAACTTCCTGTTGGAGAAGGGCCAGATGATCCTGCGACATATGGTGGTACTGAGGTGGCATGGCCGGGACGGTAGTCTCAAGAGGAGGGAGTAGCCCCATCGGAATATCTGCAAAACCCACCTGTCCGACGTGAAGATGCGCCAGTGGGGGAGGTGATGGCGAATTCTGCCACCCATTGGCGATCAGTGGCCCTGAAAGGTCGGGCTAGGAGGGTTGGGAGGCTGCTATAGAGGGGGCACTCGTGAACTGACTCGCTCGCTGGCCCCCAGACCCCTGATGGTGTGTCCCACATTTCCGGCCGTGCAGGGGCCGAGCAGCCTGCAACGACCTGTGGCTCTGAGTGGAACGTGGCTGGACACCCCTTCCCTAGCCACAAAAGGGGAAAAAAGCATACTGTGCAGGGCGGGTGATGCGGAGGCTCAAGGACTTGGCCGCAGCCCAAGAGTCCTTGAAGCGCTCTTGCGCGTTGTCTGCTTTGTTGCCGAACAGGCGACGCCCATCAAAAGGCACGTCCATCAGGGTAGCCTGGACGTCCCCGGAAAAGCCAGTCGACCTCAGCCAGGCGTAGGGCTACCGACGTTGAAATCCTTCTGCCTATAGAGTCAGTGGTATCCAGTCCACATGATCCGGTAAACTATGCTACGGCCTTCCCGTCGGCTACTGTACAGGAGAGCACAGCCGGGGCCTCCTCCAGGCACTGGGGCAGCACCTGCGCTACCGTAGTGAGTGTAACGGCTCCACAGACATGCAGTGTTTACCGACCGCAGTCCCAAACTGGAGGAAGAAAGCATCTTCTTGCCAAGATGGTCCAGCTTTATGGATTCCCTATCAGGTGGAGCGTTAGGGAATGTGCCTTTTAATGTCGAGGCTTGGACCACCAAGTTCTCAGGGATGGGGTGTTGGAAGAGGAAAGTGGGGTCGCCTGGAGCCGGGCGATGGCGTCGGGCAATCATCCTATCCACAGGAGCCCCAGTGTTGTGCCCACACCAGGTGCCCAAAAGGATGTCAGTTAGGGCTTCATTGAATGGCAGCATGGGTCTGAAGAGCTCGGTGCCGGATGAAGCACCTCAGTGAGCAAGTTAGCCCTGACTGTCACCGTAGGTAGCTCTAGGTTGAGAGCCTCGGCCGCCCTATGCAACACCACTGCGCAAGAAGCTCCCTCCTCCGTAGCCACGGTAGGATCAGACAGCATACCAAGGTGAGGTATCCAGACCACTAACTTCCACAACTTCTCTCTCCAGTCCGGTTTACCCAACTAGTCAGTTAAAGGGTCTCCAGACCCCGCCCAGTCATCCTCACTCTCCTCTGGTTGCCAATCTGGCCTGAGAGGAACACCAGGGTAGCACAGAGGTACAAAAGTACCGGCCGGATCCGGAGTCTGTCGGGCTCCGTGGCCAAGTCAGGGTAGTGGCCAGAGTCGACGCCACTTGGGGACACAACCGACGTCGGCTGCGGACGTGGGGCCAGTGGAATTGGCGCCGGGGGGGGGGGTGTTATCAGGTCAACCGGCACCGATCCGGACCCAGGCCTGGATCCAAGGGGACCCTGTTGTGCCGAGGCTGAAGCCGCCGGAGTCGAAGGCACTGCCCAAAGATGGCATGCATGGCTTCGTAAAAGCTGAAGCTGGGCAGGGGTCGCTCCGGGTCCTGGAAAAGGAGAGAAACTCGGAGCCGACCCTACACATGCTCCGCACACGGTCCGCAGGAGGGCACCATCCGCATCCCTAGTTGCGTCAGCCGACGAATGGGGAGAAGTCGAACAGCGACGATGCTTCGACTTCTTCTTGTACTTCAACTTACCTGAGGAGTGCGAAGACTTCGAGAACGAGTGGTGGTGACTCCGCAACTGGTCCATCAGGGACCTTGAACGGAGCGGACTGCTGGGCCTTGAGAAGCTGTCGGGACCGCTCCTGCAAAGACTTTGGATTCATGGTCCAGCATTCGGAGCATGACTTGGGCTCATGGTCGCGCTCGAGACACCACAGGCAATGCGAATCCGTCACCAACATCAGCTTTCTGCAGGACCCGCAAGCCTTGAAACCGGGCATCCCTAAGTGCACCAGGAGTTGAAGACTCAAAAACGATGTTGACAAAAGTCGCAAAAAGAGCAGTCAAAAAAGTGACTGGAGGTACCACTCTCTGTGGGTCTGCGCTGGCTGGCGAAGAAAAAGAAAGAGCCGACTTCAGCAAGCAAGGGCACGTCTAAGTAGCTACGGCAATGTCATCCCGGCGACCACAACGCCATTGACGAACGCTGAGCCGACCAACGCCACCTTTCGAGGGTACCTCTGACGAAAAAATTCTTCGGATATAGTCTGATGCCTGGGGGTAATTCTAAAGGTAAGGAATCTATAACTAATTGTATCTTTCAGATACTGCCGTTGCCAGCCTCATCAGAATAAGGAATACACTTGTAATGAGCGCTTTAGTGTTTATGATCAGGTTTGCAGAGAAATATTGAAACTATAAACGAGGCAATGTACTCACCACTTGGCTGATGTCATATCCCCAGGGCAGGAAGAGAAATCCTGTGTTGTATTTTTCCCAGTGAGAGAGTATGAAGGAAAATAAAACCACCCATAGGAGAAAGTAAAGCACAAAGACGCTGACGCCATACTCTCCCCTTCCAAAGATGGAATAAACAGTCACAACAAAGTATATGCAAGCCCAGCTGTCCAGGCCGTGGTCAAAGAGCTCTCCCAACGGGGTGCTGGAATTTGTCCGTCGAGCTTGTTTGCCATCAACGCCATCTGTAACCACAAACAAGGAGCTTAGAAAAGGCATTTAAAAAAAATCAATTTGTATTAATAGGATTGAAAATGACACATAAAAACATGAATAAGCAAGGTTTTAACTAACCGCCTACAGAATTGCTTTATCTGTTGTTCAACATTTCAAGCTCTAATAACTACTTCTCTTGAGAAGGTTGGCAATGATCACAAGCGCTTTCCTCTTCCAACTCATCATAAATAGGTCCTTTGTACAAAAGAACCTAACATAACTAGCAACTAGGTCAGTTAAATATCAGCTCCCAAAAAAAACTTAGAACTATGATCTGAAATAAATACTTCTAAAAAGCACTGTGAGGTTATGTAAAATGGCACACAAGCTAAAATGATACCAAATTCCTCATTGAAGTTGCAGAACCACAGAGGAACATTACCTCAGTGTTTAATGTTACTTCCATAAACAAGTAAATACTTGCCACATTCTGCTGCATCTTTTTTAATTGTTCCCAAAATATACTAAACACAGGCTGTTTTCAGTAAACCAACTAATGCTTTCAATGACTAAATAAGGAGTTGCATGCTGCCATGGGGGCCAAAATCCAAACATTGCCAGCTTATGAGCGGCATTCTGGCAACTCAACATACAATGTGGCAGGCATGGTGGTAAAATGGGGTACTACTAGCACGGAGAAGACCAACTTATCCCATAAATCTAATCTGCTGTGAACAGTATACCAAACACACCCAGCTTGCAGAGTTGGGGATAGTAACAGAGCATAAACCAGTCTTCATGTTATCCAGACTTACATTTCACATGGCTGAAGCATTGGGACAAGTAACAACTCTGTTCAAACAAACAAACCAATCGAAGCAAATTAACAATATCCTTTGCCCTCTCAAGATTGAATCTTTGTAGTATCAGCAATGGGCTTCTTCCTACATACCAAATCAGGGAATTAAAAAAAATCCAAAATAAGGTGAGTAGAATGTGCCTGAACCTCAGAAAGCTCAAGTTCATTTCTCCCACCCTGAAGCACTTTCCCTGATTGCCCCTAGAGCCAAGACCAATGGTATTACAGGTATCATAAACAAGACAATCCACAGATAAGACTTGCTTACCCTGCAGAAGCTGGTCACACAATATCAACCAATGAGAAATCATAATTATGTTTATGCTTCACACCTCGGCCCCAGGGATGTTTTTTCTCACAGAAATGCCTCCAGGGGATCACTCAACACTGCTTTCAGAGGACCAAACTTCAGCTATCACCGGGACCGGACCCTAATCTCCATTAGGATTTCCCATGTCCAGACTTCTGAGGCATATCCCAATGGATTTGGACACCTCATCTTGATATCTGCAACACCTCGCTGTGTATGGCATCACCCTAATAAGTGTGTTTGCATCTGGAATCCAGCACTGAGCTAGTCGACTGTTTCTACCACCACCTAACTCAATGAAATGGCAACAAGGCCACATGTTGGAATTATATAAAGTGCCTTAACTTTTTTTTTTTTTTTAAAGTCTTGCAGAACTGCCTTCCAGTCAATAATTCTTGAAAAATATGGTAAGAGTATCACAAAGCACAAATGGGGATTCCTTACAAAAAAGAAAAAGCAAGCCATGCACAGACCAGTTAGTAAAAGCAGCACCAAGAACCATTCAGCCGATGTAGACACCACAAGGTAAATGTACGGTTGATGCGATTTGATGGCACATTTCTTACCAAGAGTGTAGGCAGTAAAGTTCAAGATTCCCACTACGATCCACACCCAGTTGGGAACATGATGATGGCCTGGAGCTGCAACACAAAATCAGAAACGAAACAAGTAGCCAAAATGAGGGGATCTGATCTTAAAATAACATTTTTAAAAAAGAAGACTTTGCCACTTAACAACTCTGTCCAAGAGAAGTATAGGTCAAGCGATGGGTACTGAATTCTAGCTTTCAAACATCTTAGAAGTAAAATGCCATATCACTTTCTGCTAGACACCCCGGAAAGATCACATTTATTTCTGTGCAGTACTTCAATCTGTTTTGATCATGTTTGGTTAATGAGAAAAGCTCAGAATTAACAGAACTGGCAACAAGAGTATTATTTAAGTAAAGGAAAAGAGTAGCAGCTCACCGCCCATCAAAGATCACAAATCTGGCTCACAGCACAACTCTTGCAGTCAACAAGAGGTTAAAAATTTTGTCATCTCCATTCATGAACACAAAAAAAAATTAAAGACTATCTTAGTTATGATATTACTGATGTGAAGGACCTATATTTTTGGAGACTGATTGCTGTATATTAAAACCGCCTTCCAGTGGTCTGATTCAAGAAGAAACACCAAATGCTTAAATAACTCAATAAAAGATGCAACCAAGATCTTAGTGAACTGGAAACATCTCAAATTCGCTTGGATGAGATGCTAGATGTGCCCGTCATGCAGCACCCAGCATTTCTGTAGACAACTTACCTCTTACTGGTAGCAAAAGTACAATTTGAGGCAAAACGGTAAGCTAAGTGGAGAGGGAGGAGGTAAGCTGAGTTAAGTGCTTGAAGCGAAAGACTATCAAGAAGCTCCTTTGGATGAGGATTTCGGGGAAATGTTCTCTATGCCTTACAATGAGAAGTACGCAAGCACAAGATCGAGGATAGACCTTACATGATGTCAGGCCCTTGTCTCAAGACAATTGAGAGAACCTAAATGAGGATCAGGTGCTTAAAGCGGGACCTTCAAGACAGAACAATGACGCAAGAATCATATTACCGCCAAATGAAGAAACATGGAGAAGAAAAAGCCCACTTATATTCAGAGGAAGGGTTCTGAAAAGGAGAAAAATCACGAGCATAATAGGCTTTGTTATGCCTGTCAGAATAAATACTTTCCAAGCGAGGCAATGGTTTTTTGATGGTGCAGGGGTTACTAAAGTGGTCGTGTACTGAATGTGCGTGAGGTAGTCATAAGAACATATTGTGGGATGAAAGTGTCTACACAAAACGGATTACTCTGCCAACCTAGGCAAAAGATATGAGGTGGAATCAGTCTGGGTAAAAGCTTGTTCACAAATTAATGTTTTAAAAAGGAGATACATGTTGCTTTCAAATGCTATAATTTTACCTCTGACTAAGTAGCTGTTAACAGTCCAAAACAGAGACCGCATCAGAGCCGGATTTAAAATCTGTGTAGCTACGAAAAGTTTAGAAATCATAACGTTGGTGCATGCAAGACAGTGGCTTAATGGCAGAGTTGGGAGCACCACTCAGTGGAGCCATTCTGGTCTGGACTGGAGAAGATGGCTGCACTTCACTTGCACCGGCCCTACCTTAGCTGGCGTGAGGAGCATATATATAAAGAAAATGTTTTATACTCACAGAGTATATACTTTAAGCAATGCTAAGAAGTGTTTGGGTGGCTGAGCTATAGAAATAGGTGTTCAAATCACAACATTTACAGACACGGGATATGCTATACTGAAACAGTTTCATGAGTGAGTAATCTAAATTTCAAAGGTTATGCAGCGACTAACATTTCTCTTAGATCCTGCAGAGACCGCATCTTTCTCTTGTCCTTTTCTTCAAGTATTTCTTGCATTCTTAATGGACTTATGTCACAGAACTTTGCTGGCTCCTTTTTCTCAATTGCAGTATCAATTATACAAAATGACTCAAGCCAATACAAGGCACTAAAGGAGGGGAAGTGATCTAGTTCTAGAGTGAGGGGACCAACTTAGAAGAGAAGCGATATCCCCATGGGCTCACGTATCGAATAAAGTCCTAGGCAACTAAGACCTATGAGGAGTACGACTAGGAGAAACCTGCCCAGGTCCCACAAGGACTTGCAATCCAGCTTTTGAGGCCCAAACCTCAAGTTTAGCTTTATCACTGTGTCAAGTGCACCCAGGAGAGGGTTGAGACACAGCAATAACTAAAGGACTGTGTCTGCTGACCAATGTGCCCACTGGACTCCCACCTTAAATCAGGTAGTAAGTACCCTTCAGGGACAGCTCAAGATACTCGCCACCTACTGGTATGGGCTAAAGCAGAAAGCGTTGCATCGGGAGGAGACACTGGACATTTGCAGACTCCCTATTGCCATAAACTGGGAAACTATAATGCTTGATGTACAAACATACACAATGCCGAGATAGATTCGGGTTTGGGAGGCGATAGGACCTGTGAAAACGCACATACGGGCTGATGTAATGCTCATTGCGACTGTGGTGCATTACCGCTAACAGGTGCGCACGTATCATCACGACGGCGCAGATCTTAGATTATGCGCGGATTCATTCACACTGATGGGTGGATGGGTCGGGTGGAAGCGCGGTGAGGGTTGAAAAAGTGCTCCAGTTTGACATGCAAACACTGCCTTATGTTTATGTTGTCCCGGTTCGTTGTCTTCCGCTTCCCCTGTTCCTGGACCATTACTTAGTGGACGTTTACTAAAATCGCTATTAAAGTGTACCTGGATGCTTTAAAATTGAAATTACCTTCTGCAGTTAACTGTGATATGCTTCTACTTTCATGTTGCTCACTGTGGCATACTGTTGGACAAAGATGCTTGTTGATATATCTTCTTCTCTGTACCACTTTACGCTTTCCATCAATGCTACGTGCCCCCTATGTTTGGGCCAGCAAGCATATTATGCTGTACGAGTCTTTGTTGTTATTCGAAAAATAAAAATTCAATAAAAACAGATTCAAAGGTAGTAGTCCATCCCCCACAGTGTGATCCGGTCACCCTTTCCTGAATGAACTTTAGGCATTCACAGTATTCACCTTAAAACTTCAGGGGTGTTCTGCTGACTGAGGCCGCTCACTAAAGATCACTAGTTGAACAACCATCATGCTATGGCCAATGGTTCACATGCTATTCAGTTTGAAGGCCTTGTTGTAACCCAACGCTAAACTAGAAGTTCATCGTGAACGCGATCATATGTTCCAAGATCCAGGCACCCACATAAAGTGGAACATTAGGTTCCAAATGCAAAGTAACAAGCTGTCACACTAAATCTAGAATTGTGGTGTCACTACTGGTTGTTTTTTTAATCCTAACACTAGGAATTAACTAATAAAGTTTTTCTTACATTCATAGTAGTTAGTTTTCACATCACGTTACTCACATCTTGAGATTTTCTTTGTTTGCACAGCGTCCATTACCCAACCTGTCCTGCTTCACTTCGCAGGGATTTTAGGATATCCTTTACAACAGTAGGACTCTGAAAATATCCCTGAGCTCATCCCTCACAGTGAGGGGGTTGTAGCCCTTGGCGGGGCTAGGTGTCTCCGTCAAGAGGAGAATCCCAGATGATGAAGCATGCCACTTCGGTGGGTGATGGGATTTCGTCTTAATTAAAGGACTCCCTACTAACAAAAATACTTCTTTTCTATAGTCTCCATTCGCTGGTTCTTCAGCCATTTAGACTCGAGGATTGTTTGTGTAATACTGGACTATTAGTTGCCGAGATTGAGACTTTTTACAGTATACCTTTACCAACCAGTAGTATCCCTTTTACCAGTGAAGAATACAGGTCAATTTTAGTTTACTGGGCTTTGGAAAGTCTCTGGAGCAATGGCCATGCCCACTGAGCTGTCTTGGTTGATCCCCCATCTGCACAGGTAACTAGAACAAAGGACAGACTATATAAATTTAGATAGATTGTTACAAAGCCCTAATAAATTGGCATTGATCATTCTAGTAGTAGGCCTCAGGTTATCCGAAGAGACAAAACTAAATCACTAATTATTGTTTAAAAAGATCAATCAATGCACCGTAGAAGTCCTCTTTAGCTCTAAAACTTAGCAGTCACTGTTAGAACTTTTAAGCACTACAGCAAACTTTATGGTTGTATGTTTGCATAAAAAGCGCCAAGGTCTTTGGTTTTCGGAGTCCAGTCGTATTTCAACGGTTCTACCTTTTGAAGTGTAAATAAAACAGGCAATAGCCATAGCTGATAGTGTCTGTACTATGTGGGATTACTGTGTCAAACTGTGCTCGAGTTTCAGGCCTAAGTACGAGCTACTAAATGAAGCTTAGGCCACTCATCCAAGTTTCCACTGGTTAATAAGAAACACAAAGGAGTCCCTGGCCATCCACCACGAGTGCATCATCATCAACGACTGTGAAGCAACCACAAACACCCACATATACACACACTCACTACCATCAACACAAAAAAAGTGTTACACGCAACAGAACAGAGGGCAGAGGCTAATGGAATCCGCACTCAACACCTGAACAGTGTCCACTATTAAGTTCAAGGTGCACGAAACCAAGGAGTATTTCCCTCTATTCTCTTCACTATATAGGAACTAGTCCTACACACTTAATACACAAACAAGGTGGTTTCAGCACTCTATTGGTGAAATAACAATATTTTAGAACATATTAACACTTCCAGTGTGTGTAGAAAGAACAATTGCACATAAGAAAAGAGTCAATAGAATCAATAGATGTGTTTCTTCTTCCAATTTTCTCTTTATTTATTCATAACACAGAAAAATATTGACAGTTGGGTTCATCATAGCCAACGCGTTTCGTCTCTTTAGGAGACTTCTTCAGGGCTTAAAGTATTTAGCAATGTTTGTGTTCATCAGGCAACGTGGTATTTCAGAAAACAGTATGGGTACTGCATCCAATATAATATTTTGAAGGTCTCACAACGGCATAGTAACCGCACCAATTTCAGTCATTGTGTATGCTTCAATAAAGTGTTATCTTACCAGATGCATAGAAGTCAGGGTCAAAGAAAGCCACGAGGAAGAAGTTGAAGACGAGCAGGAGAAAGCCAGAGAACGTGATCAGGTTTGGAGCCAACCATTTAGGGACAATCTATGCAAGAAAAGGAAACATTACTAATCAGCGATAACACTGTCATTCTCAGACCATAATCCCTTTTCCATTTCAAACTAATGGCACTGGAATCATTCCCTTACCCATCCTAACAATATTTCCAAGAAGTGTCCTCCAGAACCCCATATCTTCTTAAATGTTTCTGCAAGACTTGCAACTGAAAAAACAAAGTGAGATGAAAGCACTAATATTTCAGATTGTGATCTGGCTAGGAAGTCTATAGCAACCCATTCTCATGATGCATTGACTGGGTGGGTAATACATTCCACAAAGCAATGGAGTTGAAGCCCTTTGGAGCTTTCCTACCATGCACATATTCACCTTGAATAACCAAGAGACAAGGTTTATAACTGAACTGCAATCATCAAGCAGCTGGGGTTTCAGAGACAGAACACCCAATTTATCTACAGAACCTTTTCTCATATTTAGCCCTCCTAGAAGGTCATATGTAACTCATTTAGCCTGATATTAATGTACTTGGAGATGTGTTGTAGTGTTCGCCAGAAGAAATGTCTCTAGTCTTAGTTAACGAGGAGTGTCTCTTGGATAACAGACAGTAATTTGAGAAGAGGCCTCCTGAACAGTGTGAGCTATGGTGGCTGCTAGGTCAAGAATTCATTTTCTCGAGAATAAATATTGGTTGTGTCACGGAGTCAGTTATATAACTACATGTAAGGTGATTTAATCATTAATGTTATTTTCCAATAAGTTTGTAGATATTTATTTGTTCCATATTATTAATTGAGAATAAGTGGGAAGAAAAGCCACATTAAATTTGTGAACGGGGATAAAGCTAGACAATATAATAAAGCGTGTGCATTTTAGCTGAGGAATTTTGGATGATGCAGGCAGGCCATTCAGTGACGTCTCCAGCATCGGTGGGTGGGTACCACAGGAATCCTGGGATCAGCACAATGAAGGACCAGAAACAACCACTCAAAGAAAGACAAAGGGACAGTGGCTAAATGCACTCGGATTAATGTAAAAATAATAATGACCACCCTCCCGTTCCAAATGAAGAGACGAAAGATGGAATGGAACAGGGAGTTTAAGTGGGCAGAGCTACACATACATCCAGGTTTCTAAAATAATCCAAAATATACTATGCTAGGAAAATTTACTCTGGCTAGTTGATATGCTTGCCGGTTCCTGGTATTCTAAGGATCTGTAATTAGAAGGGCTGGACAAAGCAGACAATCATATCATAAGTAAGAACTCTGCTCATCTGATAGTGTTATATGGAAAACATATATACAGAGATAGCACAAAGCGTTTCCAGTGCCCAATGACAGCTTCACAGTGTTTGTTCCCCAGCAGTCACAGAACTAAGCTTTAAACCATTACCAACTCACCATGTGGTGGGACTGACAGCTGTCTAACAAGAGGCTACATAACAAAAGCAAATTTGGTAGAGATCATGCACCCCCTAACTAAATGTGCAACTCACTTCAGTGGTCTAGCTGAGGGCCCTCTAGTACCTTCCAGCCAGTTAGAGAGGCATGGTCAATGGTGATAATAGTATGCAGAACATCTTAGTAATAAAAGCCAAGGCTTAGCATTCAACTACTGCCAGATTAGGTGGGTGTAAACAAAAATCCCTCTAATTTGTGGAGCCGTTACTAAATCCGGGCAAGAATCCACAAGCCAAATTTCTTCTGCAATAGGGATAAATCAGTTGACAGACTTTTGCCAGAAGATTCTCCTCCAAATTAGCACTTCCTTCGAAATGGTTTTCATTACCTCCCAACTCTAAATCAGGTTCTCGGAGTAAATGAAATGTGTAGGTCACCACCTTGACATGCATCTGTCCTGACAAAGTAAAGTGTCTTACCTTCACTATTGAGTTCCAAAATGGGTGCATCACATACAAAGAGAGCGGGTTGGTGTCCACGGCACTATACTAAAAAAACAAAAGAGAGGAAAACGTTTTAAGAAATGGAAAGCTGCTAATCAAATAAATCTGATTAAATCTCAAACTACGGGCATACTTGATACAAATTGGTTCCACCACACAAAGGTAAATTACAATTCAATATGTGACTGCAGCAGCCAACATGCTTGCACTAAAAACAAAAGGAAACTCAAGAAACAGAAAAACCAAAAGACTGAAAAAGGATACGGCAGACGAACGTGTTAAGGGATCTCTTAGCACATTAGCTAGTACACGTGGTTGTGGCTGTTCTATACCATGTACATCCCATGATTATGAGGCTGGCTGATTCACCCTGGAATAAAGGGCATCATCATGGTCAATGTCGATGCTGTGGCGATCCAGGCAGTCCATATATCATGTTTGTTCATCTATGGAATAACGCGGTGTGTGATGCGTCCATCAAAAGGTGCCCATACGTTGTGCGAGTTGTCAGAGGGATAAGTGCAGCCTACATGCTCAAAGGAGCTGTGCAACCTTCAATGGCATCAAGATGGAGATATGCTCGCTAGGACACTTTTAGCATCAATACCGCTAGGAACCCAGGGTTCATTGTTTGACTTTTGGAGTTATGAACCTGTGCTAGTTGGCCACAGTGCTAAACCATGCACTGAATAGAAACCCGGTGCAGGCCCTTAAGGTTCAACAACTGTGTTTGTACCATCAGACACAGTGCATCGCCTCCACGACAGCGCTGCAAGCTCCCTGACATGCTGCCTACATGCTGAAGATGCAGCATGTAAAGTTCACCCTGCAGATGGAGGTCACGTGTTCTTCCAAGCCAGGTACGCCCCCAGCACAGGTCCACATCTCCAGCGGACTAGCATAAGATCTGCATATGGGACTGTGAGCAGTTAAACTGCCATGCTCATCAGTGTGTGTAGATTTGATATCTGCCTACTAGAACCTAACGATTGAAGTGTGGCCATGGTGGAAAACATTGCTTGGAAGAGCTTAGACAAAGCTGGAGGCAGCTGGAAAATGGTGGCCAGGTTGCATTGAAATATTTTCTTGGGGTTTACTTTTTTAACTTACCCGCTTAGACACATTCTAACCAAGGGACTGCTGCGGCCACTACCAACACTATGTTAAATATGTTAACATTATTTAACTGGTGCATCCTTGACAGCGATATCTACTTTAAATTGGTTTCTTCTTTAGCTGTTCAACACTGAGATTGGCTACTTTTAGTGTGTAAAATTCTCATTACAATTGCAGAAAGTTATATTTCAGGAAGTTAGTGTTTTAAGACATTTAGGAGCGGGGAAAACATGTCACTGCCATCATGGTGCGGGCCAATTCAAGGAGGGGGGGGGGGGGGAAATCAGTGGTGCCCTAGGAGGAATGAATGGTACTGAAAGTTTATCTTATAGCATCAAGTGTGGAAAGACAGGTGGTCACTGAATTGCCTGCATACGGGGGTTTATGCGATTTCTGGAACAAGCCAGAACCTCAAGACAGGGATCCTAACGAAGAATTCTAGATAAAACTATATACTTCTTGGGGTAATCGGAAGACCACTTTAGGTGAAAGTTGAATACTGGACATGAAAGGTACTTACGTTTTTTTCTCCATTGAGCAGAACATATGACAGGATTGGTAAGTATGTGTCTAGATTCAGAGAACTGTTAGCAGGATGCAAGCCAATGGATGTACCTCTTCAATACTTGAACAAACCAAGTAATAGTACATGCATCAAATAAATAACATACAGCAGAAATTGTTACAAGCGAAAGATCCCACCCTGCCTCAAAACACCTTTTGCTCAGATCGGAGGAGAATGGTAGAACTGAGAAAGCAGAAAAGCGAAATAAACAATGGGCAGTCCTGCAAGTATAGGAAGTGGGGTTACCGGACTTTGATGCACTGTGAAAACAGAAGGGGTGGAACAAAGATGTGAGTGGATAAAACTGCAACTTGCTCTCTCTTAGGTGATGAGTCCAGGAGATAGTGGAAGAATGAAGCAAATGGGCCACAATTATCGATATCACTTGTTGTTCTTAAGGAGGCATTTAGAGAATCCTTTAAGAAAATGTCTATTCTGGGTGAGAACATCACAAATATTGTTATACATGAAACTGGGACCAGAAACCAAAAAGACGAATCACTCAGTGGGAAATTGGGCAGGCTTGGTAGTGGTGGAGGAACTACAGCTTGGGGTATTTCGCAGCAGAGGGAGAGTGAAAAGCGTTTGGCGCAAAAAAAAAAGCTGTGAAAAACCACAGGCGAGGCCAGGGGTGCATATGGTGCAAAATGTCAACGACCAATTCAAATCAGAAATAAATCAATTGTATTAAGTGGGGGTAAATAGGAAAATCGAGGAACCAGAATGGTTGGCATCCATAGTGGTTAGCCACAAACCAGAAGCTAAAATGGAAGAGTAGACTTGAGACCTGCATGGAATATTTGGAACCTGACAAAGTGGTTTACTACCCTCGATGTATTGTCTTCCGTTCACCACATATGGTGCACCAGTCATTCTGTCACCTAACGTCCTGTATTGGCGAACTTCAGTTTCTGCAATATATATGGCACTAAACGCAAGCACTTGGCATGGGTTGTTTTGTGAATTTGCGATGGATTGCCATGGGTGGGTTCAGAAAGGATTTGAGATTTGCATTAGCTATGGTTGCTAATCAATTAAAATGGCTAGTGGTGCGATTTATGAAGATTAACACTACACCAACAATTAATATCACATAACAGATATTTTTGGAGGAGTGTCTTACTTCCACAGTGATAACTAATGGCACTCAACACACTTCTGCCGAAATGCAAGAATGTTGTTGTCAAGTGGCATTCATTACCACACTGTACTATATAACCCCAAAGCTAGCAGTATTGTTGAACAAGCCAACAGAATGGTTGAGGGAGCCACTGAAGTTGCTGTGACATGGAGAACACTGTGGCAGAAATGGGATGAGCTTATGGCACTACCTACAACAGTGTTACCAAAGAATCACAGTTTGTGTTGATGAGAGGCTGCAAACCAGGCACTGAAACTGTCCCTGCAAGGATGAAAGAGATGGTATCCGGTGGAAATATTGAGGAGAATGTAAAGAGGAATTCTGAGGGCAAATTGAAAACTGGTGATTGGTTGACAGTCAAACCTGACCACATAAGAGGGGGATATTAAATTCCGGGGACCATTTAAAGTTGAAAAGGAAAAAAAAATTCATGTGATTTTGGAAATGGTGAGAGATGGAACAAAAAAATAGACTGATAGCACTTTACAGGCGGAGAAGGGGTGTAAAGAGGAGAGAAATGAAAAGTGACGCGGTTTCATGTTGATGGCTAGCTATAAGTTAGGTTTGTCTCAACAGGCAGGATTGAGTAGTGAGGTTGAAAGTGGATATTAGTCTGCTGGAACTGTGTACGGTTCTCACGGGGACATGTTGAGGGTATAGGGCTGCAGATTCAAGGCAGGAATGGAGACCACCAGGCTTCTTCCAGGATTTGTCAAGATCTTTAACTGACTCTTTTCAATACTATTTGGTTCATGTATTATTCTTAGGTTTTCTCCATTTTCCAAGCTTACCTTTTCTCTTGTTGGACTACTGATCTGCCCTCTGGGCTGTAGATATAGACGGGTGGCAATGTGTTACGCTTTGGGAGCTTTATTTGTCTTTACAATGTTCTCTACACTCTATGATTTCCCTTGAGTGAGGACACTCCAGGCCAGCCAGTAGCACTCGGCTAGACTAGTCTGAAAACAGTGTCTCGTTTACACAGACCTTGAAGTGCCTGAATAAATGTATGATTAAATCAATACAATGCAACAAAAAAAAACGTGATGCACTGGAGATACCGAACGCACAAGCGTGGACTGTGGACCCAATGTTGAAGTGACTGAACAGCTGCAATTGCAAAAGAACAAGATTGGTAACTTGCACAAGGGATGAGTTCATAAGTCAGGGGCACGCAGAGATGGAAAATCACAGCATTCCCAACCCAGCTTCCCTGCCTCGGAAAACAAACAGAAAATAGTGCATTAAAAGTGTGTGCTGAGACTGATGGAAACCAAATATGATAATTGTAAGAGGATGAAAGACAGCGCTAAAGAAAAAAAACAACCAAATAAATACAACTTTGCAACTCTTGCAAGCTAACACAACAGTTTC
Source organism: Lissotriton vulgaris (assembly GCF_964263255.1). Taxonomy (NCBI): domain Eukaryota; kingdom Metazoa; phylum Chordata; class Amphibia; order Caudata; family Salamandridae; genus Lissotriton; species Lissotriton vulgaris. Next base: position 1,800,695,879 of record NC_141694.1, on the reverse strand, counting down.
ACAGTCATCCATTGCTGGCTAAAATACATAAGCTATCTATACTAAACAGGCAGGAGCCTGGTCTTTCTACCAAAGCGCCCTCCAATGGCAGCTTGGGAGTATATTGAATAATCAAATTATGCCCGTTTTAGGTATACTATTAACAAACCAGAAAATTGTATACCACAGCATTATAGTCGCTGGCAAGGATCACAAGCATCCCTAGAAGGCCCTCAGCGCTGTGGACCTGAGCTGAGGGAAAAGGCCTATGAAGAGGGAGGGGGATTTCACCAACTGGTATTGCAAAAGGTAGAAGGGCTACAAAGCCAATAGATCATTACATCCACTATAATAATAATAAGGCATTTCTTAAGCACACAGCTACCCCAACGGGGTGTCCCGGCGCTGTCACAGACAGAGAGCGGCTGCAGCCTCGCTGAACTAAGTCCTGGCGACTAAATAGCCCGGTTTTGAGAGATTTGCAAAACACGGGTTCCGACTGAATTAGGCACAGGTGAAGGGGTAGTTTGTTCCAACATTGAGTGGCACCCACCTCAAATGATTTGTCTCCAGGTCTGGCTTTTTGGAATCTGGGGGTGACAAGCAGGCGTTGAGTGTTGGACCATAGGGTTCTGGACTGACCAAATGGGCGAAGTCTCCTACCGAGATAAACCGGCCCTAGACCTTTGCCTGCTCCAAAGGGTATTGTCAGGGCCTTAAATTCAATTCGCTTAGCGATGGGAAGCCAGTGTACTTGTCGCAGAAAGGCGGAAATGTGTTGTCTGAGCTTAACGCCGCAGACTAGACAGGCCGCAGCATTTTGTACTGTCTGAAGTCTGTGGAGCAATCCTAAGGAGAGACTCATGTATAATCCATTCGCGTAGTCCGGATGTGAGGTTATCAGAGCATGGACCAAAGTTTTACGAGTAGGGTTGGGCAGGTAGTTGATACATTTTCTAATAGTTTTGATTTTGCCAAAACAGTCCGCTGCGACTGTTTGCACCTGCACCCCAAGGGAAAGCTGTTTGTCCCATATAACACCCAAATTCTTGACCGATTCGTTAGGGAGTGGGGCCATGCCCAGTTCCTCAGGCCACCACAGATTAGAGGAAAGAGGGGAGGGTTGGTTACAAAATAAGATCTCGGTCTTATTTGCGTTAAGTTTCAAGAAGTTGCGGTCCATCAGGCCGCAATGTTCTTAAGACACACTTTGAGGGGATCAAAGGTGGTGACAGATACTGCATTAAAAGGTGAACAATATCGTCAACGTAAGATATAATTTTGATCCCGGTTTTAGAGATCATCTCCGCTAGCGGGGTTAAGTAAACATAAAAAAGAAGCGGGCTCAGGGCAGAGCTCTGTGGCAGACCCCATTTTAGAGGTTTAACAGGAGGCGTAAAAGGGTGGGTCCGGACCTGTTGTTTACGGTCAGAGAGAAAAGATGTTAACTATTTCAATACTGTGCCCTGAATTCCTGTGGCCTTTAGTCGATTCAGAAGGATAGGTTGTGAGACGGTGTCAAATGCTGCAGACAAGTCTAACAGCACTAACACTGCCTTTCAACCTCCATCTACCAGCCAGCGTATTGAATCCGCCATTTCGATTAATGCTGATTCTTTACTATAGCCGGACTGGAAGCCGGATTCAGAATCATGAAGAAGGTCATTAGACTCAATGAAGCCAGCCAGTTGCTGATAAGCTAGTTTCTCTAAGACCTTTGCGGAGGCGGGCAGTAGAGAGATGGCTCTGTAGTTACAAGGGACTTCTGGATCTGCATTGACTTTTTTTAGGATAGGATGGAGAAAGGCATGTTTCCAGGCCATCGGATAGATTCCCAATCTGAGTGATAGATTCCATATGGAATTAAGATGAGGGTTGAGGAATCCTGCAAGGGATTTATATTGTTTAGCTGGCCAAGGGTCACTCGGGAGCCAGATTTTGCACTTCTGCAGTTCCAGGAGAGAAGCTTCCTCCGATATTTCCACAAACTCAGAGTACTGCGCTAGGCGCCTTCCCCAGATCCTGGTCAACAGAAATCTGGGGTTCTTCCCATGGCTCAGGAAAGGAAGCATAAATCAAGGCAATTTTGTCCTCGAAGAACTCAGAGTTTGTTCCATAAGCTCTGTGGGGTGAGCATTCTGCGGTATTCTTTAAGAGCTGCCCGATAACCTGACTTGCTCTCCGCAGAATACGTCAGTCACCAACTGCGCTCAAGTATTTTGCACTCTGACTTTTTATGTCTAAGCTCCTGGGAAAACCATGGTGGGGAAGATCTAGGCGATTTTACTACTTTCAAAGGAGCCAGGGCATCAAGCGCACCACTGACCCACTTATTCAAGTTCGAGATGCTAACCTCAAGATCGTTGGAGGGGGCAGGTTTGGAGTCCTTCATATTTTGCGTTACTGAGTCCAAGGTGATATTACTCCAATTCCTTCTAAATTCTTTAGGATTAGAGGTGGCTTTCTCTGGGCTGGTCAGCAAAAGTTGAAAAGGGATCAAGAAGTGATCTGACCATATAACCGGTAGGGGTGCATGTACGGTGATATCGGGAAGATTAGAACAGATCAGGTCCAAGGCGTGGCCTGCTTTATGGGTTGGAGAGGAGACGTATTGTGTCAGGTTACATCCTGTTAAGGTGGCAAAAAAATTAAGAGCTATGTGAGCATGAGATATCATCCACATGTAAATTCAGGTCCCGTAACATTGTAAAATTGGCGTACCGTATACTAGCATGGGGGATGTAGTCGGCAAAAATCGAGATACGATTAAAACTGGAGCTTGGAGGTATATAGAGCAAGAGGTAGACACAGAGAGCCCGATACAAAAAAACAACCCCTCAATAGAGTCAACCTGCTCAAAAGGGAGACGCTGTGATCCCCCATGGTGTTTTATAAATAATGGCCACACCCCCTCCCAGTTTACCATTCTGCATGTTGGCACACACTATGCCATAGCCTTCCGGGATAGCTAGAGACAGCAGGATTGGTGTCCTCATGAAGCCATGTCTCTGTCAAAAATAACAGATCCCAGTTATTGTCTGTAAGAGACTGGAAAATATCCAAAGCATGTTTGACCAGAGACCTGCAATTTATCAACCCGGCTTTTAGAGTCACTTTCGAAGGGGCAGGGGAGGGTTGTAAAAAACTAGGCGAATTAAATCTATGAAGACTAGCCGTGTTTAAGGAGAACCCACAACGCAAACATGTGTATTCTACCTTGGTGTCTCCGAGAGTCAGGATGGGCGGGTATGGCCAAGGAGGGGTCATAAGAGAAATCAGATCTAAGTGGCTATAGGTATGCCTACTAGTGATGCTAAAACGGGCAGCGTCTCTGGCCCTGGCCGCCGTCCGGCCGCGGACGGGCACAGACTGGCTTGCCTTTGGTGTGCCAGCGGCGCGCCGGTTGCGCATCGGCGCCATGCTGGGGAGAAATAGGCTGGGGATCGCGAGCCACTAGAGCGTCACCCTGCCACAATGGCCGCTCTAGTGTGCCTAATCAGGAAGTCAGTAAAAAAAACCCTGCTTGGATAGGTCAATGAAGCTCCCTCCACACAAACAGCATGAAGTAGCTGCGGTGGACCGGGGAGACAGCAAAGTCAAAAGCAGCCTAGGTAGGATAAGAACACACTGCAAATACACAGTGAAACAGTTTAAAAGCAATTATTAAAAGCCAGAACAATGAAAGCGCTAGTGCAGCTTAGCAGCCTTACGAGCCTCAGGCTGTCTGTCCGCTGCGCGGCGGGGCCATGCTGGGGAGAAATAGGCTGGGGATCGCAAGCCACTAGAGCGTCACCCTGCCACAATGGCCGCTCTAGTGTGCCCAATCAGGAAGTGAGTAAAAACCCCTGCTTTAATAGGTCAAAGAGGCTCCCTCCACACAAACAGCATGCAGTAGCTGCGGTGGACCGGGGAGACAGCAAAGTCAATAGCAGCCCAGGTAGGATAAGAACACTCTGCAAATACACAGTGAAATAGTTTAAAAGCAATTAAAAGCCAGAACAATGAAAGCGCTAGTGCAGCTTAGTAGCCTTACGAGCCTCAGGGGGTCTGTCCGCTGAGTGTAGAATGTTCTAAATGGTACATTACACTGCAGGAGTATCATTGGGAGTCACAGCGTCACAGGAACGTTTTAAGACCTTGACAGCGCAGCTTCTTACTTTGCAGGTAAGTTCATCTTTTTAAAGTCATCTAATGTTAACATTATCAATGTAAATACGTATATGTTTGGGTATTATCAATGTAAATATGTATATCGTATTTACATTGATATTGTTAAGATATTTATATATTCTCAAACATATACATACTTACATTGACAATGTTAAGACTACAAGACTTTAAAATGATGAACTTACCTGTGAAGTAAAATATATATATATATATATATATATATATATATATATATATATATATATATATATATATATATATATATATATATACACACACACACACACACACACACACACACACACACACACACACACACACACACACACACACACACACACACACACACACACACACACACATACACACAAACACACACACACATACACACAAAAAGACACACAGACCTCTGGGTAGTTCCCATGTTTAGGTGGAGAGCAGTACCTGTACAGAGCACCCTAGAACACCAGCAAGACCTTGAAAGTACTCACCTCAAATGTCTGCTTTTCTAGAAAAGGTGTTAGGCATACACTAGTACAATGCCATCCACGAAAAGCTAGAAAGGGCCAAAGTATTTTGCTATTTCTACAACAAAGTCTTTAAGCAAAGGATTAGCACAGAGCCAGCAACATCGAGCTGTAAAATGACAAAAGCCCTTTTCCACTCCAGGGACAGTATTACAGCTTTAGATTGGTAAACTATTATTCAAGTCAACCCGGAACGAATAAAAGCGACGCCTGGCATGTTTCGCTGTCATTATAGCTCTTCAGAAGGGTTTAGCTTTGTCCAGAAACAAGGCAGTATAAGCCTAAGCAATACCCTTTCAGGCTTAGTGTCGCATACATTTTGGAATATATACATACACTTACTGAAAATCCACCGTTAAAAACCAAGCTATGTTTGCGGTAAAACCACAGAAATTCACTAGTTACATTTGTAAGCACACTGAAAACACAACATAACTCACAGTCACCTGCCATGTTGCTCTCCAGTGAACTGTGTTTGTGTGTTTGTGCCATAAGCAAAGAAGTGTTTTGTGAATGGAATGCAACTGAGTTAAGTCAAATTGAGTGCACTCACAAACATAATTGGCAAATTTCAGTGGTTGTATGCAATTGTTATTTTCCCTAGTGAATGTTTTGTTTTTAGGATTTGCTCGCTGCCTGTGGCAAAGCCCTGCGCCCAACCTGCAGTGGCAGTCCATGCCCTGCTGTGTATGGCCTTTGGATTTGCCCAGCGGGGTTGAGCACAGGGCGTGATCTGCCATCAGGCCCTGTACTCTACCTGGAACTTTCCAACCAAAGCCAGACATTCTTTTTAGTGTCTAACTGTAGTGGTAATTTTTCAAAACGTATTGTACACTGCTTAAAACACGTATGTCGACCCCAACCCAAGAATAAGGGACATAATTGTGGTTGAAAGAAGAACCTCAAATGGCCACTAGTGAGCATATGAGTCGACTTGACTTGCCTGCCGAAAACCCTGCTTTTTCTCTTAGGAGGGTCTTATATTTTACATGGATCTAGGTACTCTGTTTCACTGCTCTAGGATCGGTGTCTTTTGAGGTTTTGGTTTAAGGAATGGGTAAAGTAAAATTAAATCAAACTAATTAAATGAAACAAGAATTAACGACCAAGTTACATACCTACGGTAATGCCTGATCAAGTAGAGACTATCTAGCCACAGATACCTCACTTTAGAATTATACCAGGGGTCAGGCTGGATCCGGTAGGTGGAGTTGTTTGGCTCTGTGTGGCGTCGTCGGCGCCACAAGTGATGTGTGCAGCACCTATATAGACACCACCACCCCAGTGCGCTAACTCCAGTTTCTTTTTGTGACTTTTCGTGCCTGGAGCACCGAGCCACAAAGAACACTGACCACTGGGGAGGAAAACTAGGGCCATGTAAGGGGGAAGCCCTATTCCCAGAAATCCATTCACAGAGCGGGTAGGATGAGTGGGTCAGTAATGAATTTGCAGCTCGAGTCTCTTCCAGATAAGTGGTTACCGAAGGTAAGTAACTTGTTCATCGATAGACTTTGGAGATGGTCCGGTTCTGCACAGCCTTTCGCTTCTTTACTCCAACATACCCTGCGAAGAGTAGGTCGTACACCTTTAACTCTTTTGTGCAGTCAAGGTAGAATGGAAATGCTCTCTTTGGGTCCAGACTGAGAAATGCCTACTGTTCCTTGGAGGGGTGTGGCGAAGCATAAAAAATAGGCAGGGTGATGGACTGGTCTACATAAAAGGGAGTGACAACTTTCGCCAAAAAGGGGAAAAACAAGCTAGTCTGGGTAGATGTTCAGGTACAGAGGCTTGGATGACAAAGCCTGAAGGTCACTGCCCATCCGGGCAAGTGTTTTTGCCACCAGGAAGGCAGTCTTGATGGTAATGAGCCTGAAAGGAGATATGTGCAATGGCTCAAAGGGAGGGTACATAAGAAAAGTTGAGGCCAGATTAAGGTCCCACTGACGCATGATAAACAGCTAAGGTGGAACAGGTTTCAAACCTTTCAACAAACTATTTACAACAGGGGATTTGAAGAGGGATGGCTGATCCGGCAACCGCAGAAAGGGTGAGATGGCAGGTAGATAGCCCTTTAGGGTGCCAAAAGCAGAGACTTGCTGGGCAATAGATAAAGAGAAGGGCCTGTCAGATAGGAGCATAAAAATAGTCTACCTGTTAGTTTCTCTGCACACCATGCTACAACTTGCCCTAATGGCAGGCATGTACAATTTGGTAGAGGAACGCGTGGCTACCAAGATAACATTGCAGGCCTTCGGCAGAAAGTCAAAAGCTGCCAATTGTCGCCGCACAGCCTCCACACATGAAAGCAGAGCATTGACAGGTTTGGGTGAAGAACTCACCTCCCCTACTGCTGCGACAGAAGATCCTCCCGAAGAGGCAGCCTGATTTGAGGACCGATGGTCATGCTCAACAGCTCGGGATCCCCAACTCTCCGAGCCCAGTCCAGAGTCACAAGGATGACGGATCTGGTAATTTCTGATCTTCTTGAGAACTCCGAGCATGAGAGGTGTGCGCATAAAAGCGTACATGAAGCTAGAGCTCCACTGAAGATAAAGAGTCTCTGAGCAAGAGCCGCCTTGGAAACTCTAAAAGGCAGAACTGCTGATATTGTGCATTCTCGGCAGTGGCATACAAATCTAATCAAGGCTCTCATCACAGCTGAAAGAGACCTTGCACCACCCCCAGATGGAGATGCATCTTCGGCTGAGTTTGTCTGCCCTTGTGTTCAGAAAGCCTGCCAGCTGTTGAACCACCATGGAAATTCCACGATGTTCCAGCTATGTCCAGAGACGCAGGGCCTCGTGACAGAGGGTCCAGAACTCCACCCAGCCCTGTTTGTAACACATGGCGGTGGTGTTGTCCATGAACAGCTGAATTTGCCTTTCCTTTGTGGGGAGCAGAAAGGCTTTTAATGCCATCCAGATCAGTTGGAGCTCCAGTAGGTTGATGTGGAGTCCGGATTCCACCAGAGGTCTCTGATCTCCACCTCTCCCGGATGGCAGACCCATGCAAGGAGTGACATCTGTTACCATAGTCAGATAATAGTTGGGAAAGGGAGAGGGATCTGCTGTGGACCCAATTGCCGCTCGTTAACCTGCTGTGGACCAAATTGCAGCTCGTTAACAGGCACTGCAGGTCTTGTGCAGTTCTCTCTGAGATCCGGACCATGTCAGAGAGATTCCCTGATGCCGCGCCCACTGGAACCTCAGGGCCCACTGCAAATCACCCGTATGCCAAAGGGCATGAGCCACAAACAGGATGTAGGATACCACGAGGTCCCGCAGCCTCAGAGTCAGTCTCACTGAAGTCCAGCATAGAGGCTGAAATATCAGTATCATAACCTGAATATCTTCGATTCACCGTTCGGGAGGATAGGCAGAAGCTTCACCAGACATGAACAGCTTTGATGAAAGGCAGCAACTAAGAGGGATTCAGGTGTGACTTTGGCATTTTGATAGTAAAACCCAGCAAGTGCAGGAGGTCCGCTGCAGTTACGAGGAGAGAGATGACAGCCTGGGACGAGCTAGTCTCCAACATACCAGTTGTCGAGATAGGGGAAGACTGGCACCCCTGATCTCTGCAGATGAGCTGAAACCACTGCCATCACACCCAAGGGGCGCTGGTAAGACTTAAATGAAGCACGGCTAACTGAAAGTGCTCATGGCCCAACGTGAACAACAGGCAAAGCCTGTGGGCAAGCAGGACGGGAAGGTGGAATTATGAGTTCTAAAAGTCTAACACTACCATCCAGTCTCCCAGGTCCACTGCAGACAGGTTTTGAGTAAGCGTGAGCATTTTGAACTTCCCCTTCTTGAAGAAGTAATTGAGAGGGTGAAGGTTTAGGATAGGGTGAGGCCTCTGTCATTTTTGAGCACCAGAAAATAACTGCAATAATCACCACAACCTGCTTTTGTTGCCGGCTGCATCTCTATGGCTCCCTAGGCGCAGAGAGCCATCACTTCCTAAAAAGCAAGAAAAGATGGTACTCCATCAGCAAATGGAAGGCATGGGTGAAGGGGTAGACACAAAAGGGAGGGAGTAGCCCCTTCAGACAATTTGAAGAACCCAGCAGTCTGGTGTTATAGACCTTCAGTGTGGCAGGTGATGGCATATCCTGAAGAAAGCAGGGCAGAGACACCAGGCCTGCCCATGCTTGCTAGTTTTATCTACAACAATCTGCAAAGCTTCTCCATTGCCTTCTTCATGCTCACTCGCTTCCATGCCTACTCAATTTATAATAAATCACCAGCATTGGAAACATAACCGGTTTGACTTCTGCTACCTGGTGCGATAGTTACGTTTTTTTCTAATTATTTTTCATTGCAGAGGCGACAAAAAGAACAAGCACCCACCATATATTTGCAATAAAAAAATGAAAGTAAAGACAATTACTCATGTAGCCGTTTCACTAAACATATTTATTAAATAACAAACCTTTCAGCTGCGAAATGCCCTTTATTATCATTTGTGTTTGAGATTTGAATATAACTCCACTGACTCAGGTATTTTAGTTGGATGTGAACAATGTGCCCAAGCTTTCCGCAGTCACTTAAAGAGAATGGAACCAATAGGTGAAGTGGGCTGACTCACTGCCCCATGCAATACGATGGAGTGGGTGGAAGCAAAGCGAGAATGAATCCATGAAAGAAGCCCACTGACCGTATGCCCCACTATGTACGAATATTTTATATGATTCTATGAAAAACAATCTGAAGAAACAGCTAAAGCTACCCAAAAGGCCAGGCCCATCAAATCCCTCAACAAGGCCGCCAGGCACCATCAGAGTTGGAAGCTTCAAACAGTGTATGGAGCCATGGTCATCCTGCTCCAGATCGATGCCAGGCCAGATAATAACAATCTGACTATATGTAGGGGGGGGGGGGGAAATCTATGAACGGGTTTATTTTTAGGAGAAAAGGACATGGCTCGGGGACAGAGAGTCACAGAAAATTCCACGAGTGTCTCCATACCAGAAGGAAAACTCCAAAATAAGGCAGTCTCATAGGCTGCCCACATCACAAAAATCGATACAGAGTCCACCTCCTGAATAAATACATACAAGTATCAGACGAGAAAGTAAGTTAATATAGTATGTCTGCATCACTATGAATTGGTCTGTAATTTTATTTGTGTGTACATTTCGGATTTTAAATACCCATGGCTACTTTTATTCTTTCTGTAATTGCATTTTTGTGTCATTCAAAGGCAAACAAAAAAAACAATTTCAGGGTGCTAATATACATTATTCAAATTCCCACATCAGAAAAACAAAGATTGTAGCTCAATTCAAACTGTTCATAGAGTGTAGCATAATAAAAATATTCATTTCCTTCCTCTTCTTTCCAATTTCTATTTTGACCTAAAAAAAACGCTCTTGGTGCCAAGAAAACGTAATAAAAAGGAAATGTGTAAAATTAAAAAACACCGTGTGTTACTCATCACAAACAGAAATGGTTTCCTTCTCACCTAAATCAAAGCAGGGGATGAGAATCAGAACACGGCCTGCAAACCTGCAACGTGTCAATATGGGAATAAAGTTCAAAATCCTTTTGGCTTGAGACCAGGCCGTGTTGCTTTTGTATAAAATGAACACAGGAGCCAAAATCTGACCCAGTAGCTCGAGTAACAACCAAAACCACAGGCGAGTAATGGTGCTTCACACGCTCTTCAAAAAAGCAGAAGACCACTCAAATCACCCATTATGATTCCTATGGCTAGGATGGACTAGCAGGATCCAAGCATGATTTTAGAGATACCATATTCGAATATTTATCGATTGTAGATCTACATAAAAGTGGTTAACCTCTTAAAACCTACCGGTACACCTAAAAAGTGCACGCCCAGTTTTAAGTCCATTCATCCATCTTTTAAATACCATTGAAAATTCAAACTGACTACAGGCGTATTTCTTTTAATATATTAATGCTGATTAGAATAAAGTTAAACATCCTGAGGCATTGAAGCTCCAGGACAGCACAGTGAAGTGCAAGTTCTATCCTTCCAGACACCGCAAATCGGACAAAAGAATGCAAACAGGGAGGGGCGTCTAACTGCACTAAATCTGTTTTTTGCCACGTGTATGAGTTTCTAGTTTCAGCAGATAAGGGAATTGAGGCACAGGAATAAAAAGGAATTTGAATAGGATTGTCCAAGGATCATTCAAATGAGTCAACTATGGTAACAATCACCAGTACCAGATGCACAGCCGACAGTTTAGCCCTTAGGCATCCAGCCAAGGTCCAAGTAACAACGATGGGAAGAGGCGTTTTGGCCAATTAAAGCAAAGGAGACAGTTGTTTTCCAAAGACAGACATGAGAGGGCTCCTCAATAAGGGAATGCATTCTGATCAGCTACAGATTGCTCCAAGGTCTGTATGCACATTAAGAAATGTGCATTTCCAGCCAAAATTGAAAATAAAGCATTTAACGTTGATGTTACTCTCAGGCACATTTGAGAGTTTTGGAGATTTGGAATTTGGAGATCCTCCAGCCAAGACACAATTGCAGATCTTCAAATATTTAGATCTTCCCCAATAAAGGATAAGCTTAGTGATGTCATCTAAAGAGAATACAGCTCCTGAGAAAAATGATGCCAGATGTGCTACGAAATCGGATTATAGTCTGCGAGCGGCTTTTCTAAACTCTGTTTTAGCTGAATGACAGTAGATCTCCCTGTTGGAAGGAGTTAAAGCAGAGTTAATGCGAATGTATAAACGTTATACACTTTGGAAATGATCAGCAGAAAACATCAGAAGGATATCCGGTGAAAATGTATATATCTGAAGCTTCAAACTAGCCCACACTGGCTAGATGCCTACCAAAGGACTGGAGAAATTAGGAAATGTATTAAGTGTATTGTGGCATCACATTGGGTATCTTGTACCAAGAGGACCTGGCAGACAGCATATCAGTGTAGAAAGAAGAGAGGAAGAAGGGTTGAGGTACTCGAGGACTGCAGAAGGTCAAGTCAAGTCAAGTCATAACATTTGTAAAGCGCACTACATACCCAGAGGGTTTCAAGGCGCTTAGGAAGGGGAGGAGGATTATTTGTCAAATATCCACGTTTTAGGCTGCTTTCTGAACGCTAGGTGGTTCTGGGTGAGGCGAAGGTAAGCGGGGAGTGAGTTCCATGTTTTAGCAGCCAGGTATGAAAAGGATCTGCCTCCCATGGTGGTCTTGTTGATGCGAGGTACAGTGGCGAGGGCTTAGTTGGAAGAACGTAGTTGGCGGGAGGGGGTGTAGAAGGACAGTCGAGAGTTGAGGCAATCTGGTCCGATGTCGTAGAGTGATTTGTGTGCGTGGGTGAGCAGTCGGAAAGTGATCCTCTTATTGACGGGTAGCCAGTGGAGGTCTTTAAGGTGACCAGAGATGTGTTCGTTGCGTGGGATGTCTAATATGAGCCTGGCTGAGGCGTTTTGGATTCGTTGGAGTTTCTTCTGGAGTTTAGCGGTGGTACCTGCGTAGAGGGTGTTTCCGTAGTCCAGTCGGCTCGTGACCAGGGCGTGGGTGACTGTTTTCCTTGTTTTGGAGGGGATCCAGCGAAATGTGTTTCTGAGCATGCGAAGAATGTTGAAGCAGGAAGAGGATACGGCGCTGACTTGTTTGCTCATTGAGAGTGAAGAATCCAGGATGACGCCAAGGTTCCGTGCGTGGTCTGTCGGGATGGGTGCTTTTCCGAGGGCTTCCGGCCACCAGGAGTCGTCCCAAGCAGAGGGGGATGTGCCTAAGATGAGGACTTCTGTTTTGTCTGAGTTCAGTTTCAGACGGCTTTGTTTCATCCATTCAGCAACTTCTTTCATTCCTTCGTGTAGGTTAGTTTTGGCGGTGCTGGGGTCATTGGTGAGAGAAAGGATCAGTTGAGTGTCGTCCGCGTAAGAGATGATGTTGAGGTTGTGTTGGCGTGCGATGGCCGCGAGGGGGCTCATGTATACGTTGAAGAGGGTGGGACTGAGTGAGGATCCTTGAGGTACGCCGCAGATGACTTCAGAGGCCTCGGACTTGAATGGAGGAAGGCGGACTCTCTGGGTTCTTCCGGTGAGGAACGATGTGATCCATTCAAGTGCTTTTCCTTGGATTCCGATGTTATTGAGGCGTTGTAGTAGGGTGCTGTGGCAGACTGTATCGAATGCTGCAGAGAGGTCGAGGAGGATGAGGGCGACTGTGTCTCCATTGTCCAGTAGAGTTCGAATGTCGTCTGTTGCTGCGATGAGGGCGGTCTCAGTGCTGTGTTTTGCTCGGAAGCCAGATTGTGAGGGGCCGAGGGATTTGTTGGCTTCGAGGAAGGCGGCGAGCTGGTTGTTGACGGCTTTCTCAATGACTTTGGCCGGGAATGGAAGAAGCGAGATGGGGCGGTAATTTTTGAGTTCGGTGGGGTCCGCTGTTGGTTTTTTCAGAAGGGCGGTGAGTTCAGCGTGTTTCCAGTCTTCTGGGAAGGTAGCGGAGTTGAAGGAGCAGTTGATGACGTCACGGAGGTGCGGTGCTATGACGGAGTCTGCTTTGTTGAAGATGTGGTGAGGGCATGGGTCTGTGGGGGATCCTGAGTGGATGGAATTCATCAGGCGGATGGTGTCCTCAGTGGAGATTGGGTTCCAGGCGTTAAGGGTGTTCACGGGGGGAAGATGGTCAGCAGATGGTAGGGTGGGTTGGTTTCCGGGTTGGTTGTCGAAGCTGTTGTGGATGTCTGCAATCTTGTTGTGGAAAAAAGAGGCAAGGGAGTCGCAGAGGGTTTGAGAGGGGGTGATGTCGTTGGAGTTGGCCGAGGGATTGGAAAATTCCTTGACGATGTTGAAAAGTTCCTTGCTGTTGTGGGCGTTGTTGTCAAGTCGATCCTTCAATGCTGTTTTCTTGGCTTTTCGGATCAGTTGGTGGTGAGTGCGGGTGGCGCTTTTGAAGGCGTCCTTGGTGCTGGTGGTTGGGTCTTTTTTCCAGGCCTTTTCAAGGGAGCGGCAGAGTTTCTTGGACTTCTTGAGATCATCGTTGAACCATGAGGCTTTCTTGCTGCCAGGTTTACTTTGACGTTTTTTCAGTGGAGCTAAGGTGTCGGCGGTGTTGGATAACCATAGGGTGAGGTTGGCGGCGGCTTCGTTGGCGTTAGAAGAGAGGGCTGGGGAGTTTCGAAGGAGCGATGCGGAGATTTGGTCCGTGGTGATTTTGTTCCAGTTTCTTTGCAGGGTAGGTTGGGAGTGGTTGATGGGTTTCGGCTTGTTGTAGGTGAAGTGAACGCAGCTGTGGTCGGTCCATAGGAGATCCGTAGTGTGGCTGAAGGAGACATGTTTGCTGGAGGTGAAGATAGGGTCGAGTGTGTGACCTGCGATGTGGGTGGGGGAAGTGACTAGTTGTTTAAGTCCGAGGTTGGCGAGGTTGTCCACGAGGGTGGCGGTGTTGTGGTCGTTTATCTTTTCAAGGTGAAAGTTGAGGTCTCCCAGAAGAATATAGTCTTTGGAGGGGAGCGCGTGTGGAGAGATGAAGTCTGTGATGTCTTCACTGAATTTTGCGCGGGGTCCTGGTGGTCTGTAGAGGAGGGTGCCTCTGAGTGTTGTTTTGGGGTCGATGTGGATCTGGAAGTGAAGGTGTTCGGAGTTGGCGAGGTTGGCGTCGGAGCTGGTTGAGATGCGGATAGATTTCTTATGGACGATAGCGATTCCTCCTCCTGTGTGGCTGGTACGGTCTTTGCGGGTGATCTTATAGTCTTCAGGGATGGCAATGGTGATGTCTGGTGCGGAGGAATCATTCATCCATGTTTCCGTAAGGAAGGCGACGTCTGGAGAGATGGTGTCTAGTAGGTTCCATAGGTCAATGGCGTGCCTGTGCACCGATCGGGTGTTGAGAAGGATGCATTGTAGGTGGTTGGGGTCGGGAATCTGTGGTGTGGTCGTAGCGGAGATGTTGTCGGTGCCGCTGAATTTGCAGGAGTAGCAGGAGAAAGGTCCATGGGAGTGTCCAGGAGCGGCTTGGACGCAGTTGGGGGCGCGACCGGGGTTAAGGGCTAGGAGGGTGGCGGCATCGTAGGTAATGCGGGAGGGCTGGATCTGGATGCACAGTACAATGTAGGGAATAATACACAATTCAGCATGGGAAATTGATTATATACTGCTTTAGTGTTACATCTATACAATCGTGGGGCACCTTAGTCTTCGACTAAAGGTCTAAAGTGATCATGAGCCCTTGGTAATGACGCTGGAAAGCATCAAACAAAAGAGAAACAATATATCACTGGCTTGTTTACAGAGAGGTGAAATGGGGAGGCATAGTAAAATAGCAAAAGGAGAGGTTATCCGGAATGTGCTTTGAACAACTACATGCAGTACACAAATGAGATCTTATCCAGAATACACTTTTAAATACTGCCCTGACGGTCTCCTGGTGCATTACAGTGACAGTTATGAGCCTAGAAACAGGGCTTCAGAGTAGCAGGAGCATCAGTAAAGGATTACATTAAATCATTGTTGGGGCAATGCCTCACACCAGATATTACCAAGGGCCTTAAGAAAGTAGTTTTAGAAACAGCCTGTTTGAGACATGGTGTTCCTTGTAGCTTAGCAGTGAATTAATTTGAAACAACATCTTGGTTAAAGGATAACATGTATCAGAACCCAATTGGGGGATACGGGACAGACCGGGGTTCCTGGGTTGAGGTTGTTTGCCGCTGGTGTACCGGGGTACAACTTACTATAGCTCAGAATACTTGAACAAGTAAGACCCTTTCCGCCACTGACCCTCAGGGCACCAAGGCGAGCAATCAAAGGCATTCACATAACAACTTAACTTTACACAAGAGAGGCCAGTAGGTCACACACTCATTGATCCTGCTAAAAAGCTCTGGTCACATTATCAATCTCAAAACACAGTACACGGCCATCTTGCTCTTTGGGGAGAACAAAGAATTGAATGTCTCTCACGCTTCAATGCCAAGGATATCCTTCACTCAGGAGAAAGATATTAAAATTCCTTGTTCCCCACCTTAAACTCAATGGCGACTAGACAAAGCTCATGTAGCTTGGTAACCAAGCTATCTTCAACCCACTTACCCTGTGGCCGTCGTGTATGGGACCTTCCCCAATCCCCCAAAAAAAGAAATAAAGAGCCTGGGGTTCTGGCTTGACCATGAACTTACTTTTAGAGCCAAAGCCAGAAAAACAGCTGTCGTTTGTTTCGGCCTGTTTAGGTCAACACGCAAAAAACTGCCCCTCCTACCTGATAGCTCCAAGAAAATCCAAATCCAAGCGCTCATTTTATGGAGGTTGGATTATGGAAATGCCCTTTATCTAGGAGCCCCCCACTTCAGTCATCCACAAATTCCAGGTAGTCCAGAACTCGGCAGCAAGACTCCTTACAGGCACACACAATCGTCCTCAGCCAAATCGGCCCTTAAAACTCTCCACTGGCCCCCGATGCAAGAACAAATTCACTTTAAAGCTCTGTGCATCGCACACAAAAATTTGCAGGGCAAAGGTCCTCCTATTCTTAACAACCTTTTCAAACCCTATAAAGCAACCAGGAGTCTTCATTCTGATGTATTACATCAGGCCGGGGTAACCAGAATTAGGAAGTCCCACACAGGAGGGCGCCTTTTCTCCTACCTCACATCCAAGCTCTGGAACTTCCCTGCCTCTTCCCATCCGTCAGGAAATCAACCATCTATCGTTCCGCAGAGAACTGAAGACAAGACTGTTCCCATAAAAACTCCATCTACTCCTTACTGCACGTCTGCAGCGCTGGGATGCCTCCGGGTAGCCATGCGCTATATAAGAGCATATTCTATTCTAATACAGCATTAGAACTAGAGCAACATTTGTCAACAATGTGTTCGTAGATAATGCAAATTGCACAGTAAGAGTTTTTCTAAATTGCAATGCAACCATGGAAAATATGGAATTAAGTACGCTTTTGTGCTTCAAAAGTTTCTCGATTGTACAATTTTTTTTTAATGTGAACAACAGGATTTTGATGTTACTTACATTTTAAACTTTTTTTTTTTAATGGAGCAATCTTAAAACATTATTACTACTATCTCACGAAGAATACTCTGGACCTTTTTGGACCAAACTTGAAATTTTGAGTGGCAGTCCAAAAATACCCTCAGACTAGATGTGACAGAATGCAAAACACACATTTTTTGTGGCGACACGGTGGGGGAGTGCATCACAAGGGACCTTAAAAAAACAATATTATAAATATTATTGTAAGAAATTATTATTTTCTCCCCCCATAGTTCCCCAGTTTTTGCATGTCTATTTGCTGGCTTTAAAATTCTTTGCACTTTATCACTTATAAACAATAAGACAGTGCCTGTGAAACAAGCGCTGTACACCGGAACCCCTTATTTGGCCTATTAAACATCACTGTAGGTCCATTGTAAATAGTACACCTATGGCATGGAAAGTAAAAAGTTAAAGGTCAAATGTTATATGGGGACTGTAGTGTGCATTAACACCACCCATATATATGGTAAAATATATTTATGCCTAGGCTGCAGTTCAGGATTAAATCGTTTTTTGTTGATTTTTAAATAAACGGGTAACAATCACTCGCCTACATCCTCAGGCCAGCAAGGAAAAAGGATTTAGGATTGGTTAAGAAGGAAGATAATAGATAATAATTTGAAAGTGAGGAAGAAAAAGGAGGAAGGAAGAGAATGAGTGATAGGAAAGGGGAATGAAAGTGGATGGGTGGATGTGCTTACAAAGCAATTTCAAATGGTCATCTCCAACTTTCACTCGACTTCGTAGATGGATTAAGGGGTGTCATGTGTCCATTTTAAGACAGAGCACAAGCGAGTACGTTGAGGTAGAAAGTTCACGAAAAGTGGTGTATAGGAATTTCAAACAATGGCACCAAGACCTTTCAAAAGTAGGAATGGCGTGTTTCACAATGAAAGCTGGTTTCTCCATACTGAGTAAGTCTCAAAGTTTGTGCAACCAGTCAATGTGAATAGGTATGATGTCTGTGCCCCATTTGGATAGCAGAACATATTTAGCCGCGCAGTGGCTAAAGTAATGGCTCTTCCCTTCGTAAATCGTAAGTATGTCAGTGCGTTAGACCGAGAAGAATATAGCTAGGAAACAGGGTATATTTTAAATGCACCACAGTGACACATGGCAGGACAAAATTTCTTTATTAATGTAGGAATGGCCTATTTTTATACATGCATACGTCATCCCTTGATAAGCCCACACAGTAGGTTGCAAATAAATAACAAGCATTGGCACCTTATAAGTGTTTAGCCAGAGATATTGACTATGCCTATGTTTTTAAACTGTGCTGTACATTAGTTTGTAGAATGCTGCAAAGTTATAATAAAGAAGTGTTTAAAGCATTTTTGTTACGCAATATATGACCAAGAAAGCATTACGTACAAGTGAAAGACTAGATTAAAAAAGTATTACCTATAAATATTGTCTTTATCTAATTGTGTTCTTCAAATGCTGGCAACTTGTTTCTGCGTGTGCCAATGCTTGCTTGTTATGTTTTTTTTTTGTTAACCGCTTCTGTGCGGTGCAGATTCTTACCCTGTGCTGGACATTCCAGAACAGGGTGCGGTAGTGACGGAACCATTCTGTCATCAGCACAGCTCAACCGTGACTGATGATGGAATGGTTCTGTCACCAGCATCGAAGTGGTTACGGCAGGGGGGGGCATAAATAACAGGAGGCTGAAGCTTGGGAAATAGTACCTGTGTAACACTTAGTGAGATAGTTAGTGAGTTAGTTAGTTTGTTAATGATAGAGTTGGTTAGTTAGTGAGAGAGTAAGTTAGTGAGAGAGTGAGTAAGTAAGAGAGAAAGTTATTCAGTGAGAGTTAGTTAGTGAGAGTGAGAGGTAGTTAGAGAGTTAGTTATTGAGAGAGAGTCCGAGAGAGAGAGTCCGTGAGAGAGATAGTTAGAATTAGTGTTTTTAAAGTGAGTTAGATAGTGAGAGGGAGTGAGATAGTTAGTGTGAGAGTAAGTTAGTTAGTGAGAGAATGAGTTAGTGAGAGAGTTAGTGAGAGAGTTAGTGAGAGAGAGAGTTAGTGAGAGAGAGAGTTAGTGAGAGAGAGAGAGTTAGTGAGAGAGAGAGTTAGTGAGAGAGAGAGAGTTGGTGAGAGAGAGAGAGTTTGTGAGAGAGAGAGATAGTGAGTGAGTTAGTTAGAGGAAGGAACATACACCAGACCTCTTGTGACGAACATAACTGTGCAGGACACTACACAAACATTGCAGTATGCACAGATGTCATGGACACACAATTACAAGTGAAGATCACAGCAAAAACGTAAACTACGTGGACCAAGGGACATTGCAACATGCCAGTAGCTACTACGGGCAGTCAAACATGCAAGGCAGGTCCACGGCAGTGAACTTGATGGACGACATACTCACAATGCACCAAAAGTCATGCTCGCTGCATGAAGAATGTCCACATTATGGAAGAGTGGCATTTCAGATGCCTGTTACATCTGCATTGCATTGACTGTATGTCTTTCATGGTTCGTGCTGCCACGTGACTGCCGGCCTGTGTCTAATATCAATGGTAGCCCACTTTGCGTCATTAAAATGGGGAGTTCACCTATGAACTTGTAGGATAGGATTCATACGAGGAAGGCATTACTGATTTCACTGGTGTTATGCTCTTGCATGATCCAGCAGGGAAGCGGGTGGGTCTGTCGTGTTTATCACTGTAGGACAGGTGCTGTTCTGCTGCCGACAAGCCTACAGCTGAGCACCACTGTAGCCCTATGCTGAGCTGCGGCTGAACGTCTAGCAGTGGTGCATGGTAATTCCCTCAAGGGGCGGCTTTGGACGGGGTCTGCATCACACTTATTGACCGGGAAGAGGTTAATTAGGCCCTCAGCAGCCAATTACTCCTCACCAAACTTCCTTTGTCTAGCATCATTATTATGGGGAACGGTGTCAGTAATGCAATCGTGACCAGCATTTACTGGCACTGGATTCACGAATTTCATCGGTTGAATTAATCTGAAATGTGAAAAGAAAAACAGTGGAGTGAAGGCTTAGTCAGGAAACTGATGGTGTAGGCTGGGAATATCGAATCCGGTTGATCAATGCATTTTAGGTAAGCATTTCCACATGTTTAGAAAGGTCAGTCAAGTAATTCAACTGTGAATATGTTTGAGAAACTATGACTTTTGCAGCTTCCGAAGGGATACTTCTGGGATTTAAGGGTAATCCAAAATATATAAATTTGCTCAAAATTTAGGTTTAAATCGATGGAAGTAACCCTGTTTTTACTCAGCATGCCCAGCGTTTCTGTACTCTGTAATGGGCGCGCTGCAGACTGTGGTACACAGGGCTTTAATGTACACTCGTTTTAAGGCCCCTTCAGCACCTACCACCGGACCCCACCCTCAGCAGGGAGCCTGGGAGCGCAGGCATGCAGAGAGCATTCCTGGGAGCCCAGGCCAGTAGCTTCCACTCCGGAGGAGCCTCCCCGGGACGGGCATCTGTGCAAGGATCCTGGGCTCTGCAGACATCAGGCCCCGGAGCCCTCAGTCACCGCGGAGACCCCGGCCCTGCCGCGACCCCTCGTCGCTCGCTGCCGCCTCCAGGAAGTGTCTGCGGCTCCGCGTCACCAGGCGTAGGTGGAAATAACTTCAACAATCGGGTCTGAGCGAACTCAGGACGTAAAGACTTCTGGGAGGAGGAGGACGAAGAAAGGGCAGAGAGTTGTGTATGGGATGGATGGTGGAAGGAGAAGGGGAGGGGAGTAGCACGGAAGAGGGAGGCAGTGTGGCGCTGGTGAAGCCAATAGCCTGTCACTCCTCGCAGACACTCTGCAGCCCTTCCCGGGACCGGTGCTCCCAGCCAGATACCGAAAAAGTGAGGACAGAAAACACTGATTACTTAAAAGACTGATGCAACTGCAACTACACACATACACATAAATTGACTCACGCATGTACAGGCTACTGGTCACGCACCATCACGCTTACAGCTGCCTCCGTTCCCCCTACCCACGGCCACTATAAAAGCAGATATCTTGGTGTAAATGTTTTGCGTGAAATCCCAGGCCGTCTCCTCCCAAGGATTGATTGAAGCAGTGCAAGAAAATCTGACTAACTAATCCGAGTGCTCCTTAAACCCCTGCAGGCGAGAGCAGGGGGAGGAGAGCGAGCAGCATCATGAAAGAACAGGAAGTGTGGCAGCTGTGAATCGAGCGGCACACACGTTCAAAAGGGGATGAGACACGCACAGCGTTTCCCTTGTGGGAGCGAGCAGCAGCACCATCTGTTTCAAAAGCGCAACCAAGATAATTAAATCCAGATGGGGCTGCTGCTCGTTCCGGCAAGGGAAACGCCAAATGTGCACAAGTGCTAATACAGAACAGTGCAAAACATGCGCGAATTTGAACCAAAGTACTGAGCGATTCCAAAAGGTCCTCTCCTAAGCAGCACTTGCGCGCTGCATAGGCCAGACCTAAAAATAAGAAACTACATTTTGGGGTTAGTGTGCTCTCACAGTGAAATGAAAAACAAAAGCTATTTCACTTTATAAGCCTTGCTAAGCTTTCCCCTATAGGTTCAGATGAAATTTAATAAAAGTATTTCCCACAACCACCTTGGAGGCAATTAAAAATGATTTCCTGCTTAGTTTTTTAAATCTGATTTAACGGTTAAATCAAAAATGTTTGATAAAGTAAGCAGAAAAGCAACTTTGTAAAAATTTACTTTACACTACCTGTGCCAGAACAGGCCTAAAACTAGTTCCGCAGTTCATCACACCTTAAAAAGCTAGAATCCACATCCTTGTCTGGGAGAGTGATCAACACTGGCTCTGATGACAATGACTTGCGTCTAGGCCCAGAAAAGGACAACTGGTGCTAACCGCTAACCAATATGCATGAATTAGCTATCTGGAGATGGACAGGAACTGTTTGCAGGACAAAGGGTAGCTTTAGCACCATCTCATTTGACTTTGAGACGCCGAGCGATGGCTTCTCCTATTCATCCCAGGTCAGGCTTCAACCACTTGGAGGAGGGGAACAAGACGGGTCTGCTTAGTGGCAGATGGATCCGGCCACCTTGAAATAGGGCCTCTGTGTCATACAGTAAGTGAGTGGGGACTGCAAGAAAATTGTTAGGACTGGGTGACAGAATTTCAAAATCATTGGCTAGTGTAGGGAGAAAAACTGGTATGTTCACTACCACTTCCGGAGATCAGCCATGGATCTGGGAATACTCTACCTGAAGATGAAGGACCTGCTGGAAGAAAAGAACTTTTAACTCCTGATTTCCGCTGGAAGAAGCATTATGGCGCAAGAATTGATAGAGAGTCAGGTGTGACTTTGGCACATTGCTAGTGAACCCCAGTGAATGCAAGAGGTTCACCGTCGTCTGGAGGTGGGAGACAACTGTTTGGGATGAGCCTACCTTCAACAACCAGTCGTCGAGATAGGGGTAGACTAAAACCCCAGATCTCCGCAGATGAGCTGCGACCACTGCCAACATCTTTGTGAACACCTAAAGGGCACTGATGAGGCCAAAAAAGAACACCGCAAACTAAAGGTGCTCGTGGCTCACCGTGAACTGCAGGTAGCACCGATGGGCAGGCAGGATGGGTATATGGAAGTAGGCATCCTGCAAGTCCAGCGCTACCATCCAGTCTCCTGGGTCCAAGGCAGACAGCAAGGGTGAGCATCTTGAACTATTTTTTTGAGGAAGAGATTGAGGGTTCTGAGGTCTAGGATAGGCCTCCGTCCTTCTTGGGGACCAGGAAGTAGCAGGAATAGCAACCACTGCATACTTTGGGCCCCCGGACACTCTCTATAGCTCCCTTGGCCAAGAGAGCATTGACGTCTTCGCGGAGCAAAACAAGGTGACCCGGCATCAGCCGATTGTATGTTGGAGCCATAGAAGCAGGGGTTGTCTCAAAGGGGAGGGAGTAGCCCCTTCGGTTTATTTCCAACACTGACCTGTCCGATGTGATGCTTCGCCAGTGGTGGAGCTGATGACATATTCTACCACCAACTGGCCGCGAATGATCCTGGGGGATCTGACTAGGAAGGTTTTGCGACAGACGAGGGGATGGTGGCTTGGCTCAACTTCTGGTTCCCAGACCCACGAGGCTGGGGTGAGCCGCGTCCACAGCCCGCAGGGGTTGCTGAACTTGCAGAGCCTTCTGGCCAGAATGGGGTTAGTGCGCTGGTAGTCCCTTCCGTAGCCACGAAAGGAGCAAAAAGTAGATGCAGCTGGGGGGTGGGGGGGCAGGAGTGAAGTCCAAACACTTGGTGGTGCCCCGCAAGTCTTTAAACGGTTCAAGGGCATCATCCGCCTTGTCTTCGAAGAGACAGAGCCATCAAAGGGTATGTCCCATTGGTGGTTCCCGAGATTAGCTTGAACATCACCCAAAAAAACACATGTTCCCAGCCAGGCGTGGCGATAAACTGCAGTCAGGGAAATCGCTCTACCTAGCGAGTCCGTCATGTCCAAGCCACATCTAATAGCGAACTTAGCTGCATACCAACCATCTGATATAGCTTGGGAGAGTAGGGCCCAGTCCTCAGAGATTCTGGGCAGCACCTGTGCACTGTATTTCTTATAGAAAAGGAGTAACGGCCCAAGAGACATGCAGTGTTCTCTGACCGCAGCGCTAGGCTGGCGGAAGAGAACATTTTCTTTGCGAAGTTTTGCAGCCTCTTGGATTCCCTATCTGGGGGTGCGGAAGAGAATGCGCCTTGGGGCATGGAACCTTGGACTAGCAAGCTTTGGGGGGATGGGCTGGGTGGTAATAAAAAGTGGGTCCCCAGGTACGGGGCGATGGCAGCGGGCGATCGCCCTTTTCACAGGAGCCCCTGTGCTGGGTTTGGACCAAGCTCCCAGAAGCACTTCAGTCAAGGCCTCATTGAAAGGCAATAGGGGGTTCCGAACTCAAGACCCCAGGCTGCAGGACCTCTGTCTTTGTCTTGACTGCCACTATAGGAAACTGCAGGTTGACGACCTCCACAGCCCTACGCAGCACTATGGCAAAAGATGCTCCCTCCTCCGTAGCCAGAGTAGGAGAGGAAAGCATGTCAGAGTCTGGCGAGGTATCCAGACCACTGGCCTCACCCAATTCCTCATACCAGTCCAGGTCTTGTAGCTGCAGGATTTCTAAGGGATCCTGCTCCCCCTCCCATTCCTCTTCCTCCAGCCCTAACCCTTCAGAATAGGGCAGAGAGAATGGCATGGAGCCAATAGCTCCATCGGCGCCGGTCTCGGGGGATGCCCGACCGGCTCAATGTCGTCAGGAATAATAATCAGGGAGGCGCCGACAAGGACGCTGTGGAGATATGACCGGCATCGGTCCGGTGACGGGTCCACGCAGAGGACGTGGAGCCAGGGCCAGAGCTGCCGGCACGAAATTATAAAGCTCCTCCATCCTCTGAGTCTGGGTACCCCTAAGGTGCGCCAGCTGGGTCAGGCCACCTAAATATGACACACATGGAATCATAAAAAATCCTTTAAATGGGCGGAGTTGCCTCTGGCACATGGAAAGGGAAGGAAACGCAGAGCGGGGCGAAGTTCGGCGAGCTTCGCAGCTGACACTTGGCAGCAGGTAGCTCATCCTCCGACACCAGAGCAGCCCTTCTTCCCTGTATGCCCAAAGCTGTAAGCTCCAATTCAAATCTGCAACCTAATTTCTTCCAACAGAAACTAGTTTGGTCTCCGTTATTTCACTGTAGTTTCTCTCACTTCTAATGGAAGTATTGCGGTTAACGTGGCTGTGGGATATCAACACTATCTATGTTGCAGAGCAGACACTAGGCTCCACGAAGCCTATCCTCTGAGGCCAGATGTTTTGCCTATCTTCACCAGCACACACACGGACGCACCTCGCCTGGCCTCAGATCACCTGATCTAGACTTCCTCCTCAAGCTTGAGGAGCCAACTTCCTAAGCATTGTTGCACTCGCTAATTGCTCCATGCGGCCCGACTCCAGCCTGCAGCTGCTCCGGTGTGCTTTCTTGTATTATAGTTGTAACAAATTATTGCTTCAGGCGTATGTCGCTAGTTACCTTTAATTTTTGTAAGGTCAAATTGTGCCGATCTCACATCAGGTCTTAAGCTATGCCGTGTGGCAGGGAGGAGCGTCTCTAACACAGAAGTAGAAACAGGTGGCCCCCTCGGAGGATATGAACTAGGTATTGGGATTTGCTGCTGCCCGGACTGTCCAAAGAAACCAGGCTTGTGGGGTTATACCCCTAGAAACCATCCAGGTAGAAGAAAATATTTTCCTAACACATATGTTCTGTCTAGCTTTCTCGACTTCATCCCAGATTGCCAGGTTCAGCTGCACTATCTGGAGGTTCTGCTTTTATTACAACCTTTATTAGTTTGGCCTTCTATATGGTCTAAAGAGGAAACAAGTTTTACGAAATCGATTACTTAGACAGTCTTTCTTTGGCTGTTTCTAATATCCCTGGACTCGTTTATGAGTGCATCTTTTAGCACTTTACTTAATGTCGGTTTTACACAATCCACGTAAATTTTTCACTCTCGACAAGAGTTTTATTAAAGGTAATCCTAAAGCATAGACATGATTGCAGAATGTATGAACAGTTGCAGTAACCCACTGCTGCCTTTTATATGTCGTTCAACCCTTTTATATGTTGTACTGACCAGATTACTAGCAGGTACAGTTCATCATTTGGTTGCCTTTCCTTATATGAAGATTCGCCCACCGGACATAACGCCCTGACTCTGTGACGGGTTGTCTAAGCAGAGCACTCAGCACTTTGTTGTTCTGTGACTTCTATCATTTCCTTTGGCGTTATTACCTTAAACCAATTTTCTTGCAAAGAATATTAGACATTATAAAAATGCACAGAGTTATCTGTTTGCACTTGGAGATCCCTTTGTATGTTTTAATGTTGCTCTTATTTTTTAAGGGGGAGCAATACACCTCAGGAAAAGCATTGTGTGCGTTTGATATGACAGTGGGAGGAGTGTAGAACTGCCTTTTTACCATTTTATGCATCTGTGTTATGTTGTACATTTATTGTTTCTACTTTTATGGATGTGTTTAAACCTTCTGAATAAAGTTTATCGAACCAACATTGTCAGGCATTGTTTGCTGGAATACATGGCAGATGCTCAAAGCCACAGTGAAGGATTTGTTAGAAGTTACAATGTTTTCACTTTAAACTAACACAAACAAACAAAGGACAAAATGATAAAAAGTTTCCGTCAATCTTTAACTCTACTTCAAACAGGCTAGGGAAGTGTGCCCAAACTGTGTGCCGTGGCTTGGTGGTGAGCCGCCAAACCTAGCCGGTTGAGCCGTGCACCAAGCACCTTAATGCATTTAATGTTGGAGGGTCTGTTGGTTTTAGTTAAACTAATTAGACTTAAACGCATGATGTTGATGATGTGTAAGTGACATGCCTACAGCTGTAAACATAGTGCTTAATTGATGGCAAGTCGAGGGAGATGACCTCCAAATTTCAATGGATACCTACGTTCCAACACTCCCAAAGTAAGCAGAAGATGTCGGATTTATTTTGTTAGACTCGTTAATAGGTTTGTTCTTTTCCAAATGCATTTTACACCAATGCAAGTTATCAGGAAAGTACAGTTGTCCTGTCAATTAAACACACAACGTAATATTAAGTATTGACATTTGTACTTGAATCATAGGTACGTCAAGTACACATTTCTTGCAGTATACACACTTTTCTAGACAGGCCTGCTCTCTCCTGGAGCACAGGGAAGTAAACACCATATATGGCTTAATGCCAACATTTGGAAGCAAGAAAGAGGGATGTTTTGGAAAAAAACCAGAGGAATTTACTTGCATTGTTTTGGAGGAAATTTTAGGGCGGAGGCAGCAAAAATAAAGCTGTATGTGGTTTACAAAACCGTGAGTCACCCTGCTGAGACAGGTGTGTTGGCACGTATGACATGGGTAGAAATGGAACTGTATGCAAATATTCTTCAAGAGCAGAAACACTTAGGGCAATGGGACCTGCATGCATTGGGGTGCGATCTTAAGGCCTGGCCAAAAGAAGTGTAACTAGGAATATTTTATTAGAGGTGCCGCCTTAGTAATACGAAACACCCTGCGTATATGATTAGAATACCTTCATCAGCTTCAACCCAATCATTTTCAAGGAGAAAAATGCAAGTACTCCTGAGGTCAGGCTTGCAGCACCACACCCTCCCCCCAAAAAAATAACAGTGGGGAGCCATGGGCAATGGCCAATGGGTCAAGGGAGCTGCGGGTCAAAAAAGTTTGGGAACCAATGGGCTAGAGGTTTCAGCCCCATAGACACTGGTAATGTATTGACCAGCAATGCTCACACGCACTGGCGTCAAAGCCTTTGGCATTACCCTACTCTTGTCACGATTAAACCAGGCACTTGATGTGCCTCAAAACACTCCTGAGGCAAGAGAACCAGTGTCTCTGGATATCCCAGAGGGAACTCAAGACGGGAAAAGATGAAATCACATGGTTGTGTTAATTCATAAAACGGTGAGGCAACAGGGAAGTCTAGATAGGCCCTGGTGGGATCCATGATTCCCTAACCAGAGATGAAAGTGAAGAAAACCAAACTGGATGAGGTTGGTGTTTCCCACAAACAAGCGTCATAACAGTGTGCTCTGGTTGCGTTTGGAACCATATTCAGGTTCACTGTGGAAACCAATACAGTAGTGCATCATTTTGCAAGACAACTTTTACACATTTTCACAGAATTCAGAGGGAAAAGCAAAGGAACAACCATCATTTAGGAGCAATGAATTTGTGAACTGAACAGTTCAATATGCCATCATAAAAGACCATTAACTGTGCATTTTCCATTCCTAACCCTTTCCATTCGGCTTAAAATCATACTGGGCCCCTGTGGCCTTGGTTGTGAACCGCTCCCGTTGTTTTAAAGTATCTTAGCCTCTTCCAGCTGAAGCTCCCATGCCCTAAGATAGAAGTCTCTAAAACAATTAATCAATGGCTTGTAAAGCGCAACGACTCACACATAAAGGTCTCAAGGCGTTGGGGATGGGAGCTGCAGGACCACCAAAGGCGCTTTGGTTCAGTCTAAGAGCCAGGTCTTGAGGTCCTTCCTGAATTGAGGCAGTGACGACGATTGTCTGAGGTGGAGAGGCCAGGTGTTCCAGGTCTTCGATGCTAGGTAAGAGAAGGATCTTCCTCCGGCTGTGGTCTGGCGGTTACGTGGGACGGTAGCCAAGGCCATTTGGGCGGAGCGTACGTCTCTGGTGGGTATGTGGAATGCGAGGCGGTGGTTGAGGTACTCAGGTCGCACGTCGTGTAAGTCTCTGTAGGCGTGTGTGAGTAGCTTGAAGGTGATTCTTTTGTTGACTGGGAGACAGTGGAGATCTCTGAGGTGGCTGGCAATGTGGCTGCGGCGGGGGATGTTAAGGAGGAGTCTGGTTGAGGCATTCTGGGTGTTCTGCAGTTTCTTGAGAAATTACTGGGTGATGCCGGCGTAGAGTGCGTTGCTGTAGTCTATTATGCTGCTGAAGAGTGCTTGTGTGCACATCTTTCCGTACTCGGTGGGAATCCATTTGAAGATCTTTCGGAGCATGCATAGTGTGTGGAAGCAGGATGAAGAGACTGCTTTGATCTGGTGGTTCATGGTGAGCAAGGAGTCAAGGATGATGCAGAGGTTCCACCTGTGGTCTGTGGGAGTTGAGCTTGAGACAGCTGTTCTTCATCCAGGTGGTGACAGTCTTTATCCCATTGTGAAAGTTGTTCTTGGCGACTGAGTTCGTAGGTGAGGGAGCGACTCAGCTAGGTGTTGTCGGCGTAGAAGACTATGTTGAGTCGGTGGTTTCAGATGATGGCTGCGAGCAGGGCCATGTAGATGTTGAAAAACATGGGGCTCTGGGAGGAGCCTTGAGGTACTCCGCAGCAGATCTCGGTGGGTTCTGAGAGCAACCGAGGTAGTCTCAATCTGTGTTCGGCCAGTGAGGAAGGAGCGGATCCATTCCAGGGCTTTGTCGCAGATGCTGGTGTCGTGGAGTCCTTCGCATAGGGTGCAGTGAGAGACGGTTTCGAAGGTGGCCTTTGCTTGCGCCTTCCATGTTGATACCACTCAGCTGAGCTAGTGCCTTGAGGTATTCAGCTGCTGTGCGTAATACACACAATTATTTTATCATCCCACATGCATTTAACAAGGGGATATGGTGAGGAGGGATGTTAACGTGAAGTTCCATGTTAGGGTCTGGCAGCAAAGCACATTAAAGGTGCTGCAGTGAAGAGGGGTCTAGCCAGAAAACATTTTTCAAGCACACTACAAGTAAAATACATTATTTGTGATGTGTTATGGTCTTAAAATGAACAGGTGTGTCTATGTCACAGGGGAGAGAAGGTGCACGTTTGGTGTCTACAGACCTTATCCACAGTCCCACATTGTACAGCATCATCAACACAGACAGCCTCAGTCTTAACCAGAATGAACAGATAACACCAGATGTATTTCTACGGCTCTCAACACTGACGATCACGCAGTTTCCATTAAACCCTACCACTCGACCCCATTTTGGGGCGGAAATGACAAAGTATAAGGTATTGGCCCGGATCACACATTTTCATCACAGAGGTGAATCCAAATTAGAAACAGAACCAAGGTCTCCAAGTCAGCATTTTAGTTACACCACCAACTCTTTCAATAATGCATCAATGCGGCTCTTCTCTACTACTTTTCATATCCCCTAGATTTTTTCATGGGAATTAGGTTAATGGATAGGTTTCACACATTGCAAAAATCGAAATATTTAGTAGTGATGGTCTGAGTGTGTGAGTGGATAAATGAACACCTTCCATGAATTCATTCATTCCAGGCTTTCCCACCCTATTAAAGCCGCACTCATCAACAAATCACATGTAATGGCAATTTCAACACTGCATTTATTCCCTTGATGCGATCAAACAATGCTGCAAGCCCGGCCAAATAAAACCCAGACACACCTTTGCCAAAAACAGCAAACCGCTATGAAAATCTCTTTCCAAACTAGGGCATGGCTGGCACACAAGTTAAATTCAATACACGATTGTTAACGCAAAAGCAATAGATCATTTTACAACTCTGTTTTATGGCCTGAACCGCCAGCTGTTATTGTGCAATAAGAGACCTAAGAGAGCAAAAATTCAGACCGATGCCCCAACTCTTGTACACATTGTTCGAGCCCAGGGGAGCCACAGGCACTATTACAGGAGGTACCGACACGGTCCCAAGGGGGCATGCAGTTGTTTGGATAGGGGTGTGCCCCATGCCACTGAGAAAATCCTTTTATCCCATACCAAACTACAAGCGCAGAGCCTAAGCCCATAGGAGTGCACCGACTCTGTGCCACATGCCTACAGGAAAGGTACAGTCCGTTTGCACCTCCAAGGGCGCCTTTATTAAATGGCCCCAGGGACCCCCATAACCCCAGCACCCCCTGCTTGTAAAGCGCAACGACTCACACATAAGGGTCTCAAGGCGTTGGGGGTGGGAGCTGCAGGACCACCGAAGGCGCTTTGGTTCAGTCCAAGAGCCAGGTATTGAGGTCCTTCCTGAATTGAGGCAGTGACGATGATTGTCTGAGGTGGAGAGGCCGGGTGTTCCAGGTCTTCGATGCTAGGTATGAGAAGGATCTTCCTCCGGCTGTGGTCTGGCGGATACGTGGGACGGTAGCCAAGGCCATTTGGGCATGCAGCCGTAGGTGCATGCCCAAATGGCCTGGAGGCGCATCTCTTCCTCTCTGAAATGGAGGTGGGGCCACCACCTCCAGTTAAAGGCAGACCAGCAGCTTCAAACAGCCAGTTCGCCTTTCACTAATGCATTGCTCCCTTTGCATCAGTGGGGTCACGCCTGCACAGGGACAGCACATTTTCTATGGTGTGGTGCACTGTACTGGTTTGCACCTAGGAGCACAGCAATCTGTAAAGCTAGTGCTTTAAGTTGGCAGGGTCCTCCCTGTGCTGAGCAAAGGCAGTTCTAAAATGCAGGTGCCGAGTCAGTCCCTATCGGGCTCTCCATTTCTGCTCTTTCCCTCGGGGTGAAAGAAAATCTTAACTCTGCAGCAGTACCACTGTTCACTGCCTTTAGTGCAACATCAAATAGGATAATTTCAGACCTGAAGCATTTTCAATATGCTGTACAATGAAGCCATAGTTGTTGCTTATTTATCTCATACAACTAATAACCATTGACAAAGCCAAAAGTCCTGGCTTGCTGTAGGTGTGATGTTACTTGTTCTATTATATAGATGGGTGCATGACAGAAGCAGCAAAATACCATTCTAGCAGCACACTATGCTGAACACAGATTTTTAGCTTACAGATTTTTAAGCCACACCCTTAAAAACATTGGCCATGCCCCTTTAAGAGACCCCCAGTTTTTTCATCCCACTTAAAGTCCTTTGTAAAGCAGTCCCAGATTGCTATATCCTTTACACTGTTGTACCCAATATATATTTGGTAAAACTCAGGCTATGTTATCTAGCCATTGTGACTGTCAGAGTCCAGTAACCATATTGCGCTGGTGCCCACAGCTACATCGTGGAAACAGATGGTCTTACACACATGTTTCTTACATATCCCTTCTAGTCAGTAACGAGTACAGACAGTTGCTGTGTGGTCAAGCAATAATATCTATTAGATCTTCTCCCGAAAACGAATTTGTCCGGTCGGTTTAGTAAATTGCCCCAATTGTATATACATGGTAACTGAAGATGCTGCTGCTTACCTAAAAATTGCTATGGCTATTAGTTAAAGTAATATTGTAAATAAAAATATTGTGTGTTGTCCAAACTAGGAATCTGTGCTCCTAAGAGTGAGAAAAACTAAAGATTCAAGAGGCATAAAAAACAGCGATAAGCATGCATGTATTATATATATGTATAAAGTGCAAACCTAGCTGTGACGAAACGAAGTGCTGTACACTAAATGAGGGGTTGAGAGGCGATCTTATGTGGTCATGCACAAAGCGAAAGAGGTATGAGGCAAAGATGACTGCACCTATCATTTAGTGGGGTTGAAGTCAGTGCTACTTTTTTGGGTGCCGAGAATCTGAGGTTCAATACCTCTAACCCTCCTAGGATCTAAGATCCTATGAAACAAACAAAACACTGTGAATCAGTACTCCACATAATCATTATAAAGTACAGTATTACACATTGCAAAAATATCATTCCATTCAGCAAGTCTGGTTTCAAGTTTCTTTATTTTTAATTGCAATGTTTTTGCTCCTTACACCCACTGTTTGCGATACAGAAATCAAGTTTAATTTATTTTTAAGGATCTACTGTTTCTCCTTGCCCTGTTATAGTAACTTACCTGTCCAACAGTCATTTCAGTGATT
This sequence comes from Lissotriton vulgaris, assembly GCF_964263255.1. NCBI lineage: Eukaryota > Metazoa > Chordata > Amphibia > Caudata > Salamandridae > Lissotriton > Lissotriton vulgaris. The sequence goes on along the minus strand of NC_141694.1, from coordinate 1,800,663,931 downwards.
CTGCTTACAAATTCAGCAATGCAGAGGTTTCTCCTCTTCACAATTCCATTAGTCTGGGAGTCACTTCAGTGCCTTTAAAAGATATGATATGAAGTGTTGTTTTTACTTCCCATCTTATTACTTGGCTATGTTAATAGTAGCATTCTCTTGTCTGGAAGCCAGTGAGCTACTGTGCAGGCTAGACAAGCAGGTTCCTTAGGAATAACTGAAGCCCGGCCTCTGCATCCTGGCAGTAGTCACCGAAGGAGATATGTCACCTCCATTCCGAGACAAAGGTTCAAAGTCAAGTAGTCTATAGCCACCCTCTTTTTATAGCCTTCTCAAGATAGCCCTAGCAAGACCATGACATTTTTGTACATTACTGCTGACTCAGGACTTCATTTCCATCAGCTATCAGTGGCTAGAAAAAGCCAATTTTAATGTTTTGGTACATTCCAACTTCCCGCCTTCTTACACGTCATGTTTGTCAATAAAGTGCTTCCAAATCATCACACAATATGATCATCATCACCGGTTTAAATTGCAAGCACTTTCACTTTACTATCTCGATGATTATATTTATCTCATAGCAGCCAGTGCAGCTGTGACCAAGATCTGACCAACGTACCACAAATTTCCTGATGGGAAAAATTCAAACAATCCTAGCTCACCACCTTAAATCCATCATGGCATTACAAGTCATCCATCCCTTTTGACCTTGGATTTGTGTAGAAGTTACAGCCACATTAAAATTGTTTTGGGATCATCCAAAAGGCCCTCGGCATTAGCGGAAAAGTCTAACCAACAAAAAGGCCTAACCAGTGGACAAACTCAACCCACTTTTAACCAGAGGACAAACTCAACACAATTTCCAAAAGATCCACGTGGGGGCCAGAGAAAAAGATTCCACTTTGATCCTTCACCATAAATTGACGGCACAAGGAAATATGTGTTTTGGAACTTTTATTCTCACTAAAGAATGTACCTATGTACGACCATTGTTAAGTTAGACTAGATAAAGCTTTGCTTTTCATTCTCAATGGTAACATCCCTAGGCAGATTTAGTAAACTCTGGACAGCTTCAAGAGTTAGCAGTACTCTGCATGGAACAGAGTTCTTCACATCTTTTTACAGAGTTCACCATCTTACCCAACTAAATCAATTTGAGTACCCTGGCGCCACAATGTCCATACTAAAAATAACAGTATAAAGTAGACTCTAATAATTCACTTTTTGTGTGTAGTATTTATTACCCTCTCCACTGCAACCCCTCCTTCTCCGGCTTCAAATGGGACCTCAAATTTCAGCTGCTCAACAACTACTTCTGTACGAACACAAACTGATCTACGGTTCAAAAAGATGCCTCCCACACCGACTTTACCCATAGAGGAGGTCCTATGACTTGTTCAGTAACTAATCTGACTCCAAATCCATCACCTAACGTGCTATTGGTACATACTTTTATTAATATCCTTGACTACCTTACTGCTGCGTTGTTTTATACTTTATCTAGGACTGTCTCTCCCTTATGAATGCCCCGCATGCACTTAGAGTCAACGCATTCTCATAACATGTAAAGCTCTTCGACACCTTCGGGTCTAGCTAGTGCCATAGAAAAAGCAAAACTAAATAAATAATACAGTTATTCATTTTGTTAAAGTCGAAAGAATAAAAGTCTTTGTCGTCCCTGCCAGGACTTGAGCCAACGCCCACAGAATTCACGGCCCTACCTCAAAGGCTTATAACGTAGTCTACATTAAGTGAAGGCGCACACGCTCCTCGGATTGAAGGCGCACGCACTCGCTTTCAGTGGCAGTGAAGGAAACCTCCAGGTAATGCAGTGGATCAGAAGGTGGTGTGAGCTGTGTTGTAAGTGGGCAGCACCGGAGGGGCAATACCTGCCCATACTTTAATGTAAGAAAACCGGTTCCCTACTTTTCATGTGAACGCAACCATCCCGGGACAGTTAATTATGAGAGGAGTAGGTACGGACAACGGCGGACGCAATGACCGCACTTTCCGGCTGTGTTCCCTTTACGTGAAGATTTACAATGATTATTCGGCTTGGGTGTGCATAAGTTTCTCCAGCACCTGCCGTTGTTTGGTGCTAACTGCAAAGCAGAGAAATGCTGAAACCAGAGAATGGAGTGGTGCACCACCCTTTTGTGTAAGAAGATTCTTGTACAATAAGTCTTATAGCCTTTGTAAAGTTGTCTTTAACAGTTTTTTATTGCAAAGAAAATCCAAAATAAAAAATTGTCAGCCAATAAAGGAAACTGTCAGCTAACGCGTTTCATTCATAACAATGAACTTCTTCAGGGCATAAGGTTAAGTTGCATCAAACTATCAGTAAGCTTGACAGTGCGGTTGCATGGACCTCCGTGATAAGGGCTAGCAAGCGGTAGATCATAAGGTTAATTTGCATCAAATTATCAGTAAGCTTGTACAATGCGGCTGTGTGGGCCTCCGTGGCAAGGGCTAGCAAGCGGTAGATCGGTATAGTGGATAACTGCAGCCGTCTACTCCGTCCATTAGTATGAGCCACATAATTCATGGCCCTACCTCAAAGGCTTATAACGTAGTCTACGTTAAGTGAAGGCGCACGCGCTCCTCGGAGTGAAGGCGCAAGCGCTCGCTTTCAGTGGCATAGACAGCAGTGAAGGAAACCTCCAAGAAATGCAGCGGATCAGAAGGCGGTGTGAGCTGTGGTGTAAGCAGGCTGCACTGGAGGGGTACGACCTGCCCATACTTTAATGTAAGAAAACCAGTTCCCTACTTGTCATGTGAACGCAACCATCTGAGAGTTGAAATGCTTCGGCTGCAGTGTAAGGCAGTTTGTCTCTTGTGCTGTGAAACCGAGGGAGGGGCAGACAGTTTGAAACAAGCCTTCCTAACAGGTGGAACAACTGGTTACTCTGCAATTGTGAAGGGTGATGGAGGCTGGCACGGGCCAACTGAGGTAATCACTTGAAGCTTCCTGGTGACAGATGTTTTCTTTGTGAGTAGTATTGCAAAGTAGTTACCAGCTGAGCTGTGAAGTGTGTGCTTTTAAAGGACATAGATACAAATAATTCACTATGTACGGTCTGGGCATCGCTATAATCTTTATTTTAGAAGCCCTTTTTGATGATAAACCTTTTTGCCTATTTTACAGCAGCCTATATTGTACGGTGTGCATTGCAAGAATAACATAATGACTTACATATTCATAGTGCTTTATGTCACAGGTGGGACCTCCTAGCACTAAACATACACAAGTCACTATTCTCCATCTCATCAACCAGCGTCCCATGCTGTGGCTCTCCGGTGAGACACAGACCTCTGTAGTGCATGAACTGATAGTGGTTTGATCATGTACGATAGCGCATTTCCCACTAATTAACTTGCTTTTCTTTTTTTCTAGTAAACTGTGCCTGATTTTATAGCCGCGCCTTGAACGTCGCTCTCGCTCGCCCCCCACCCCCCAAGAAGTTCGAGATTGAATAGAACAAAAGGGAGGCCTCTTCTTAAAAGGGAGGCCTCTTGTTAAGGGGTGAGTGTGTCGGGTGGGAAAGAGATCGGATTTATAAACACAACATTTGCAGCCTGGCAGAGGAAGGCACATACCGAGGTGAGTGGGAAGGGGCAACAGGAAAAGCTGGTATCTGGGGAATGTGAGCAGCTAACTTGTGACCTGGTGGGCGGCCCTGCTTTCCAGGACAGAGCTGCCATGTCTCCAGAAGGAGGGGGCTGCACTCACTACTCGTCCACGTCACGGAAATACGGTCCTTTCGGCAGAGTTTAGACTACTCGCCATTTTTTCTCAATTGCAGATAATCTGCGCTAAAGTATTAATGAACCCCATAAATGTTTAAACAAACTTACAGAGCATGACGCAAAAGTGGAATTTATCGTCGGAAAGCACCTTTTATGTTTTTCAAACAATGGCCGCAAAACTAGCTATAATCGACAGAATAATATTGTCTGTACATGGTAAATCAGGAACATGAGCTGGATTTAAGCCAAAGTCCGGAAGATAAATGGCACATTAATTAGTTACAAAAAAATTCTCATGCATTCATTTTATGCGAGAGCTTTGGGATTCACCAAAGATGCCATCACAACTGCCAAACCTGAGGTCGCCCCTATTACGTTAACTTTCTTGCACCAGCAGGCTAAGAGTGGGCACATGTACTCCAATATCCGTGGAGCTGGGAGACGCACACACACCAGAAGGATCCTGTGCCGAACACCCCAGGGCTCCGTTTACAAACTAATTTTGGAACGCGTTAAGTTACCAGACAAGCTGCAGTTGCACATTTCACTAGATTTCATTTCTGTTAACCAGCCTTGGTGCTTGGTCTCAACGCCTCGGTTCCACCGTACATTTTCTATTTCCTGATTACCAAGTGCCCGCTTTTCTTGATTACACTGTGAGAAGTATTCACTTTATTTTTGGAACACTTCCTACAGGTGATTCATGTGCTTTATGACAGATTGAGCGCCTACTGTTTAGCATCTTGTGATTTATGCTATAGACCACTCACCGGCTGCCGTATTGGTGCAAGGCATGTGAAGACATCCCCAGGCTGCCATCTTGGTGCAAGGCATGTGAAGACATCCCCAGGCTGCCATCTTGGTGTAAGCCATGTGAAGACATCCCCAGGCGGCCATCTTGGTGTAAGCCATGTGAAGACATCCCCGGGCTGCCATCTTGGTGTAAGCCATGTGAAGACATCCCCGGGCTGCCATCTTGGTGTAAGCCATGTGAAGACATCCCCAGGCTGCCATCTTGGTGTAAGCCATGTGAAGACATCCCCGGGCTGCCATCTTGGTGTAAGCCATGTGAAGACATCCCCGGGCTGCCATCTTGGTGTAAGCCATGTGAAGACATCCCCGGGCTGCCATCTTGGTGTAAGCCATGTGAAGACATCCCTGGGCTTCCATCTTGGTGTAAGCCATGTGAAGACATCCCCGGGCTTCCATCTTGGTGTAAGCCATGTGAAGACATCCCCGGGCTGCCATCTTGGTGTAAGCCATGTGAAGACATCCCCGGGCTGCCATCTTGGTGTAAGCCATGTGAAGACATCCCCGGGCTGTCATCTTGGTGTAAGCTATGTGAAGACATCCCCAGGCTGCCATCTTGGTGTCAGCCATGTGAAGACATCCCTGGGCTGCCATCTTGGTGTAAGCCATGTGAAGACATCCCCGGGCTGCCATCTTGGTGTAAGCCATGTGAAGACATCCCCAGGCTGCCATCTTGGTGTAAGCCATGTGAAGACATCCCCGGGCTGCCATTTTGCTCAGTGGTCTAGTCTAGGCTTCCTCTCCCCTGTAACGCACAGGCGGCTGGTCATTACCAATGAGTACTCGCTCGAAATCCATGAAGAGTACCGGGCACACATCGAAGGCACATCTAAGGAGATCGTATCCATGACCGATGCTGCCAGTCATGCTTTACAACCAGCTTCACTTACACTGCCATTCCTCAGTGATATTAAATAGCCAGTAGCCACCACTGCAGTTACTAGAGCTCATAACTTTTATTACTCTACCCTCTTGCACACAGCTTCCTCTATCATTTGAAAGCCATGTGGTCATGTATATGCAACAAATTAACACAAACATTAAAAAAACACCGACCTCGTTGAGTTAAACGGCTTAGATCCCCGGATTTCCACCGAAACAAGGAGCTTGGAGGACAGTGTCCCTTTGTTGAAGAGTCTGGCCACATAAGCGTTAACATTTAAAGGAAAGATAGTCCAGATAAAAATTGAGGCTGGGTGGTAATTATTTCCCATGAATCAATCAGCATTAAAATTCTCCATGCACAGCCGGACAAACAGAAACTTTTCAGTCAGTGTCCCCATCACAACCTAGATATTAAACTTCATACTGGTTTACAGACCTCCAAAGCTCGCCTCTATTACAAGAAGAACTGCCAACTTTACAAATAGAAAGGCACAATGCTGTGCTTCTTGGAGATTTAAATCTGTGGTTCAAGACATCCATAAGCATTTCAACTAATTCTATAACCAACATGTCCATTCTAAACCTAGAACTGTTGCATCATGAGCCCACTCACACAGCTGGACTTCTGCTTGGTGGCATTTTCAGAGAACTTGATCATGGTGGCTAAAACTCTCCTTTTAATGTGGACAGATCCTTGCAGGTTCCTGTTCCACATTAAGATTCCTAACCACTCTTGTGACTGAAGTCCCCCGTGATTATTAACAGAAAGAAATGGAAACTTTTTAAACTAGACCTGGCTGCTCTAAAGATACGAAAACGAATCCAAAAGGACATACAATAGCTCAGCCCACTTACTGCAGCCCTAATGCTTTGGTAGAACACTTTAATTCTTCCCCAATAGTGATCCCAGAAAAGCGCCTACAAGCCAAGACATTAACACTCCCCTCCCTCACCCAACCCCCACATAGGGGATAAATTGCACTTGGTTCTCTCCCAATCTAAAAATTAACACCTCTAATTGGAGATTCGGAGATGCGAGAGAAATGGAGAAAATATTATTCTACTTTATCGAAAAGAGGGCTATTTTCTCCATCAAAATTAAATCTGCAAAAACCTTTTACTTATAATAGATTGAAAATTAGTACCCAGCCACTACGTAATCAAATATTTCCCTCATGTTGAAAAAGTAAAAAAATAAAAATAAATGAGGAAGGAATATGCTACTTACCAGTATGCATCTGTTCTTGGCATAGAGGGCTGCAGAGTGGTACATTATGAATAGATCGCCATCTGGTGTTGGGCTCGGATGATTGCACTTTGTTTTTCTCTTGGAGAGTCTTTTGTATCTTGTTGACTCCTCCTTTGGTTGGTAGTGCGCATGGGCATCGGCTCCATCCTTAGATTGTTTTGCCATAGTAGGGTTAGATGGAGTAGTATGATAGAATACAGATAGGAATGCCCATGTAAGTTTATCTAAATAAGATAATGTTGGAACAGACACAGGTTTCCGGGGAGGCTGGGAGGGCATGTACCACTCTACAGCCCTCTATGCCAAGAATAGATGCATACTGGTAAGTAGCATATTCCGTTCGAGGCATATGGGCTGCAGATGGTACATTATGAATAGACTATACAGCAGTTCTCTCCCTAGCGGTGGTCTCCTGTGTCTGTTGCAACTGTCTGAAATAAAGTCTTTAATACAGCTTGTCCCACTCTAGCTTGTTGTGTTGTGTGCACATCTACACAATAGTACTTTGTGAAGGTGTGCGGTGTAACCCAGGTAGCTGCTTTGCATATGTCATCTAGTGGAATGTTTCCCAAAAATGCCACAGATGCTCCTAGTTTACGTGTAGAGTGAGCTCTAAGAGGAACAGTTAATGTTCTCTTTGCTTTTAAGTAGCATATTTGAATACATTTTACAATCCATCTGGCAATGCCCGCTTTAGAGATGGGATTGCCCTTATGTGTAGGAGAAAACGCAACAAATAGCTGTTTTGTCTTTCTGAAAGCTTGTGTTCTTTCTATGTAGTACAATATTGCCCTTCTGACATCTAATGTATGTAGGGCCCTTTCCGCTACCGTCTGTGGTTTTGGAAAGAAAACTGGTAATTCCACTGACTGATTGGTGTGGAATGCAGAAATTACCTTTGGTAGGAATTTTGGATTTGTTCTAAGAACCACTTTATTTTGGTGTAACTGCATGAATGGTTCTTGAATCGTAAAAGCCTGCAACTCACTTACTCTAAGTGACGTGATCGAATTGTATTTCACACCTATGCATAGGTTCAAAGGTGGCCCCATTAGTCTGGTAAGTACTATGTTGAGATTCCAGACTGGGGAAGGTGGTCGTCTTGGTGGAATGACTCTTTTGAGTCCCTCCATGAAAGCTTTAATTGCTGGTACTTTAAACAGGGAAAGATGTTGCCTGTTTTGTAGGTACGCCGCTATAGCTGCGAGATGAACTCTGATAGAGGTGTATGCTAAGTTACATTGCTGCAAGTGTAGTAAATAGCAAATGATCTGTTTAGTGGATGCGTCCAGAGGGTTGATGTGCTTACTGTTACAGTGTATAGCAAACCTCTTCCACTTTGCTGCATAGCATGCTCTGGTGGTAGGACGTCTTGCTTGTTTAATGATTTCCATACATTCTGGTGGTAAATCTAAATATCCAAACTCTATGACCTCAGGAGCCAGATCGATAGGTTCAATTGTTTGGGATCTGGGTGCATTATTTCTCCATGGTTTGTGTAAGGTGCATGGGTAATAATTTTAGCTTTTGATGTGGCATCTGTGAGAGTTGTAGTAGCGTGGTGAACCACGGCTGTCTTGCCCACGTTGGTGCCACTAGTATCATTGTCATTGAGTGCTGCTGCAGTTTCCGAACCACTAACGGAATTAGTGGGAGAGGGGGAAAAGCGTAAGAAAATCTGTTGGACCAATTTATCCACAGTGCATTGCCCTGGGACCGTTGATGTGGGTACCTGGATGCGAAGTTTTGGCATTTTGCGTTCTGATGATTGGCAAACAGATCTATCTCTGGTTGCCCCCATCTTTGGAAGAATGGCTGCAGTATTTGGTCGTGTAGCTCCCATTCGTGTACTTGTTCTGACTGTCTGCTTAGGATGTCTGCTATCTGATTTTGAACTCCTGGTAGGTGTTCTGCTAGCAGATAGATCTTTTGAGGAATGGCCCATCTCCAAATGTCCTGTGCTAGTTTGGATAGTTGGAGAGTGTGTCCACCCCCCTGTTTTTTAATACAATACATTGCAGTCATGTTGTCTGTTCTGATTAGGACTGCCTTGTTCGTTATTTGCATCTGGAAAGCTTTTAGTGCTAGAAATACCGCTAATAGTTCCAAGTAGTTGATGTGCAGTTTCTTTTGCTGCACACTCCACTTCTCCTGCACTGTGTATTTGTCCATATGCGCTCCCCATCCGGAGAGCGATGCGCCGCTGTTATTATCACTTGTGGAATCGGTTCTAGGAACGACCGTCCTTTGGAAATGTTTGTTGTGTTCCACCACTTCAGAGAGCGATGCGTACGGTCGTCCACCAACACCAGATCTGTAATCTGACCTTGAGCCTGATTCCACTGTGTCGCTAGACACTCCTGTAGTGGACGCATTTGTAGTCTGGCATGTGGTATTAGCAGTATGCAGGAGGACATCATGCCTAACAGTTGCATAAACACTTGTGCTGGTAGTGAGTGTTGTGGTTGAAATCTTTGTATTAATCTGACCATTGTCTGTATCCTGATCGGATTGGGGTATGCTATTGCTCTTTCTGTGTCTATAGTAGCCCCCAGGTATTGCTGAATCTTGTTTGGTTGCAGGTGTGATTTTTTGTAGTTCACCGTAAACCCCAGGTGGTGCAGCAATTGAATTGTCTTCTGTGTGCTGTGAAGACATTCTTCTTGTGACTTGGCCTTTATTAACCAATCGTCCAAGTAGGGGAAGACATGTATTTGTTGTCTTCTTAGGTGTGCTGCCACCACAGCTAGGCATTTTGTGAACACTCTTGGTGCCGTTGTGACCCCGAACGGAAGGACTTTGAATTGATAATGTTGTCCTTCCACTACAAACCTTAGGTATTTCCTGTGGGCTTTGTGAATTGGGATATGAAAGTAAGCGTCTTTTAGATCCTGTGTAGAAAGAAAGTCCCCTTTCCTCAGTAAAGGGAGTACTTGTTGGAGCGTGACCATGTGGAAATGTTCCGAATTTATGTATGCGTTGAGAGGTCTTAGGTCTAAGATTGGTCTTAGAGACCCATCTTTTTTGGGGATTAGGAAGTATAGAGAGTATACTCCTGTCCCTTGTTGATGTTTTGGAACCTTCTCTATTGCATGCTTTTGTAGCAGTGATAGTACTTCTTCCTTTAACAATTTTTGATGATCTTGACTCATTGGACGCTGTTTGGGGGGGATGTTTGGTGGGGTAGCTGTGAGTTCTAGGCAATAACCATTTTGGATAATTTGTCTCACCCGCTTGTCTGATTTGATGTTTTCCCAGACAGGTAGGAACTGTGATAGACGTCCCCCGACCGGTGTTATGTGGTCTGGGGGAAGTTCTATTAAGTCACTGTTTTGGGGTTGAGGCGTTGCGGTTGTTATTATTTCCGCGGCCTCTACCCTTGTTGTTGTTACCCCTGTAACTACCTCTTGAATTACCTTTGGGTGATGTAGGTGTGAAAGAGGTGGATTGTTGATTTGTTCCTGTATTTTTTGAGCCTCCTCTATAGGTGGATCTACGAAAGGAACCTCTTTGTGTTGGCTGTTGCAATGCTCCCATTGATTTAGCCGTTTCTGTATCTTTTTTCATTTTTTCTAAGGTCTCATCTGTGCTTGAGCCAAAAAGTGTTTTTTGGTCAAATGGTTGGTTCAATAAGGATGTTTGTACTTCCTGTTTGAATCCTGAGATTCTAAGCCATGCATGTCTCCTTAACATGACACTGGTGTTGATTGATCTTGCTGCAGTGTCTGCTGCGTCTAGGGCGCACTTAATGGAAGTATTAGTTATTATTTTCCCTTCCTGTATTAACTGATCTGCCCTTTTCTGATGTTCTTTGGGGAGATGTGTGATGAGTTTTTCTAACTCATCATAATGTGCCCTGTCATAACGTGCAAGTAGTGCCTGTGTATTGGCTATACGCCAGCTATTTGCCGCTTGTGATGCTACTCTCTTGCCTGATGCATCTATTAATTTTGACTCTTTATCCGGTGGAGGAGCCTCTCCTGTAGATAATGAGTTCGCTCTTTTACGAGCGTTTGAAACTACAAGCGAGTCCAGAGGTATTTGCCCTTTGATAAATATTGGATCCTTTGGAGCCGCCTTATATTTTTTATCAATTCTTGGGTTTAACACCCTAGCCCTCACTGGGTCTTTGAATATTTCTTCTGTGTGACTGAGAAGACCCTTCAGCATAGGTAGAGTACCTGATGTTCTTTGTGCATTAGGTAGCGTCTCTAATAGGAAGTCCTCTATTTGAGGTTCTGTATGTATATCTACCTTATGATATTTTGCTGCCCTATTAATGAGCTGTACAAACCCTGTGTTATCATCAGGTGGTGAAGGCTTTGAGGGATATAACTGTGGGTCGTTGTCATCATCTGACTCTACGTTATAATTTTCCCATGGGTCATCCTTATCTGGGATAGTTTCATCATCCCCTTGAGGTTCTCCCTCCTCTGGATCACTGTCTACATCAGACTGAGGTGTAGATGGTCTTGGTGTAGAAGGTGCAGGAATATTTGGCATAGTGTGAGGAATAGGAGACGAGGGTGTGACTTTGGGTCGAGGAGAAGTAGGAGGAGTTGTATTTGTCCCCAGTGTTCTTTTTTTTGAAGGAAGAGATTTGTCTTCTATCTGTTCATTCTTCCTCTTCTTCGTCACTACTTTGCCAGTTTGCGGATCAATAAACAAAATCTTTTGTTTGGGATCTGTTTGCTGCTCCTGTATCGGTACCGAAGGCCTTGGTTCCGAAAGGTGCCTTTGTTTTCGATCGTCAATGTTCGGTGTTTTCGGCACCGAGTGTTTACTCGATTCCGACTTTCTCGGTGTCGAGTGAGTCTTCGACGTCGAATCATGTTTCTGTTTCGACATGGAATGTTTTGATGCCGAACTTTCCTTTGCATGGATCTTCGGCGAAGTCGATGTCGACCTCTTCTCGGATCCGACATGGTGGGAGACCGAGTGTTTCGGTTTCAGTTTCGGTTTCGTTGCCGGGCCCGAAGGCGGGGCGTCGGAAACTTTTTTCTGCGGTTTGACCGGGCTCGAAGGCGGGGTCGTTACCACACGGGGTCGGTTTTTTGGTAAAGGGACGTCGTCACTCACGTTTGTTGCACGTCGAGTTCTTCGACATCCGACTCGTCCCCTTCCGACCCCGACTGATCCTCATGATCCTCTTCTTCCTCAAGTTGCTCGTCTCCGAACAGCTCCGGGATCGCCTCCGACTGCATTCTGGAAACCTCGTGTCTTCGAGCTCGACGATTTCTAATTGTCGACTTGGAGGAGAATGCTGCGCAGGCTTTGCAGTGCCTGGATTCGTGTTCAGGCGATAGGCATAGGTTGCACACCTCGTGTAGGTCCTTGTGTGGGAACTTAGCACCACACTTTTGACATTTCTTGAATGGAGTCCTTTCCATGGACTCCGGGCTTGACTGCGTCGCGAAAGGCCTCCTGTTCGTCGACGTAGATCAAAGTTTTTTCTTCGATGTTGAAGTCGAAACGCGCCGGAATGGAAATGAAACGTGTTCGATAACAATACCGTCGAATTGGAAAGGGAATACGCGCCGATAAGTCACTTCTTTTCAAAGTCGATCTGGAGCGTCTCAATCCTCATCCGAACCCGATGGCGGAAAAAAACAATCCAAGGATGGAGCCGATGCCCATGCGCACTACCAACCAAAGGAGGAGTCAACAAGATACAAAAGACTCTCCAAGAGAAAAACAAAGTGCAATCATCCGAGCCCAACACCAGATGGCGATCTATTCATAATGTACCATCTGCAGCCCATATGCCTCGAACCTTAGTTTCCAACAACCTGGCCCCCAACCCTGCACTTGCCCTCGGGTGCCATGCAGGGGCAAGCTACAATATTTTATACTATCACCCAAGAGCATCCTGTGCATGTTATAAACAGCAGTCACTCTTCCGGCCCACCACAACTGGGCTGAAACAAATGGCCTTAACCTGGCTTTTGAACAGATCATAACATCAAGCTGGTGGGCTTATCAGCTCTTAATGATCTCCGCTGGTACACTGATGGGTAAAATTGGTATGCTATTCTTCTTAGATCGGTCAGTTGATTTCAGAACCAATGATCATTGCAGAATGTATGATGTTACTTAGCATGCCATTACTTAGCATGCTTTTTTAACGAAGTTTTTACTTCGCAGGTGCCTTTATTTAGCAGCATTTTATAACGCATGCCATTACTGCGCAAAATCATTGAAAACCGTTGAAGTGGCATTACTTAGCAGTACATTATTTCGCATATTTTTACTACGCACACAGATTATTTTTTTTTTAAATAGCTTTAGGATATGAATTACATTTCTGATCAAACAGTAACCCTCAAACACTACTCTATCCTACACTACTCTAACATCACTACCCTACCCTAAACCTTAAAACTCTACCCCTACACAACCGACCCCCTTCCCCCAGTCTGTGCACTTCACTCCAACTACTCTGTATGACCCCCGACACTACCCTAAACCCTAAAACACTACCCTACACAACCACTACCCTAAACCACTACCCCTACACTACAACCCTACCCTAAACCCTAAAACACTACCCCCTACACATACACTACAACACCACCGTAAACCCTAAAACACTACTCCCTACACTACACCACTCCCCTAATCCCTAACACTACCCCTACTCTACATATATACTACAACACTACCCTAAACCCTAAAACACTACCCCACACTACAACACCACCCTAAACCCTAAATCACTACCCTAGACTACAAAAACACAACACTACCCAGAACCCTAACACTACTCACAGCACGACCCCCTACACTATAAAAACACACTACCATGAAGCCTAACACTACTCCCAGCACGACCCCTACTCTACAAAAACACACTACATCCCCCTTGCCTCACTCTCCTCGAGGTTCTTCGTCATGCGGTGCACGTCGTTGTGAGGAAACAACCTCAGTTTCCTTACAACAACGTGGATTGTTTTCTTAGAAAGCATACCATTACTTTGCATGCGTAGTAACCACTCTTGCGATATAACAACTTGCGTACTAATGGTACGCGTTGTAACATCGCAAGCGTAGAAATGCTTGAAAAGTAATGGAATGGGCAGTTTCATCCGTGCAGTAAAAGCGGTTTACCATCATTGCATCTCGATAACACATTGCAAGTAGCTGGCATCCTAAAGTAGATTAAGCCCTTTATCTCTGGGGGATCTCAGCCTGCTGCTCTTCCACCTTATCACTCCATTGCAAACAATTAGCTATGGTGTTAAGGAGGTTATATTCTTTCTTCATTGTCAATAATCTGGACATGCGGCCATTGGCTCAACTACTGCATAAGACAGGCATATCTTTTACACCGCTGATTTTCAGCTTGCCTTGTATCCAGCTCCAGGACCCTCAGAACCAAAGTCTTGCACCCCTACATACATTTCTTGACATAGGATGGTAGTGCATGGCCAACAATTTCCTGAGACTACATCCAGCAAAAACCGAGATTCAATTTAAATATACTTCAGCCAGTTGAGTGGAAAAAATTACTTGGCCAGATATAATGTCTCCCTTCTACCACCCTCCAATGTAGTGCACAATCTGAGGGGCCTCCCTTAAAACATTCTTTCCTTAGAAGTTCAATCCATCAATGTGCATTGCACCTGCATCCCTCAGCTGTGCCGCCTCAAAGGGATTCTCTAATTGATCCTAGTCTTCAGCTCACAGTAATAAAGACCCTTGACCTGGCCTCGTCTGGACTATGCTAATTCCATCTGTCTAGCATAACCATAGAAAGTCTTCCATTGCCTGCAACTGGTCCAAAATATAGCCGGCCGGGTGTTCATAGGGACATCACCGAAGCTGAGATCCTAACACTGATTGCTCAAACGAGCTCATGAGTCTTTCAAGGCCTATACGACTGAACATAAAGAGCATGTTTGAGACAGTCAACTTTATGGCAATACATTTTCTGTTTACTGACATAGGTAAGCTCTGAGCTCCTCAAATCCATCTCTGATTTTTATTCCCACAACTAAAAACGGCGACCTCCGGGGACTGAACCTGCTTGATGGTCGCCGCTTAACTATGGAATGTCTTACCTTTAGCCCACTGCACTGAAAAAGCTTCAGAGGCCTGTTGAAAAGCTAGCTTTTTAATAGCTAAACTGGACATTGTTTTATTCCTTTTCTCACCAAGGTTTTAGTTCTATTATGTGTTTTCTTAAACACCAAAAAGCTCTAGGATCCAGCACTCTATAAGTAAATATAACATGCTACCACCAAATATTTTTAAAAATAGTGGGCACTCTGCAACACAATCCTTCAACAATATCCAAGGCAGACAATGTATCATTTCTAACAGCATATTCCAAATCCCTCAATGTTCCCCAACTGTCACCTGAACCATTTACAATGGCAGCATTCCAGATTGCATCATCACAGACTCTCCGTCAAACACTGGTCACTTCACTTCCCAATCCTCATTCATATTCAGATATCAAATAAGGATCTTCCACATTGCAACCTGCCAAAAAACAGGGGCTGCACTTCAAAGAAATGTAACTGTTAGTGGTCTAAGAAAAGAACAGCCATCATATCTTAGCAAGCTCGATCAATCTTGAGATATCAACTTCTCTTTAAAACCTACAACCACATCATAGCTGATATTATGGATTCCATAACACCACATCAACAAAAGACCTATGACCCCCCCAAAAAAAATCCATGGAACAAATCAATGGCAAAGAATCAGATTATAGACAATATCTGGCTTCATTCTAAATGGCTCTATTCCATATCAATCAGAAACCACAGGGACAACATTACTAACAAACCAACTCAGCAGCAAAGCCAAGCACTTACACACAACAATCTTGTCCTTTCTTAATTTTGCACATAAACACATTCAAACCCAGTTTGCCCCTCTGCTAGCCGAAATATTTTCAACGTCAAGAGTCGAATGCTACAAATTTATAGTATTAACAAAATCATCTACATCGGAGAGGCCTTCACACACAACTTAACCCCAGCAGAAACGCTACAACCCAGACTAAGACGACCAGATTCATTTTAAAGACTGTCTCTAATAAAGATCTTGCCAAACTGATAAACCTATTCAAGTCTAGCAACTATTTTCTGGATTTATTGTTGAATGTCATGAAATTACCCTTTCAAACACAAAGGGTGGTCATTAATGTTCCCTGGCTATTTAAAAAAATTGTTAAGGTCACTTCAGTCATATAAAAAACAAATGAATACCTGCGCATTCTTGCCAATTACAGACCAGTCTGTGCTCTTCCCCAGCAGGGTAAAATAATTAGGAAATGTGTCTCTGTATAATTATTTACCTATATCCATAATAATCACCTGCTTGTGGCTACCAGTTCAGTTTCCTCTCCAGGGCTGCAGGCTGCATTGACTGGAAATGCACATAGACAGGTTCCATATATTGGCCAGCGACTAAAAGCACTTAAGAGAAAGCTATTCAAATAAAACTTCAACTTATAGACTGACTTTATCAGGCGCACCACATTTGTCCCTCCTACGTTAAGGAGTAAGCATTTTTCACCATTTATAAGTCCTCCTTAATTCAGACCTACGACAATTCTGGATGCAAGCTTCCGATATCGGCTCTTTTCCTAGGCACATACTGCAAAGCATTACTAAGTGACATGCTAGGTGAGATACAAATCATGAATATAACAAACAAAATGTTGTAGGGTGCCGCAATACATGAGACAAGGCGTGTTTCTATGCCACGGTTACATTCTGGAAGAGGAGGAGAATATTAGGTCCAGCAGTGAGCAGCTCAAAAAGTCCCCTTCCCACCTAGATCCCCAATAAGTTGTGGTAAAACAACCTGTAGTGCATTTCCTTCTATAACGAGAAGTGTGACCCAAGTTAATGCAGATTGGAGCACATATGGATAACATATAAAAAAAATACGCCTCTCCCAAAAACACAATCATCTTATACCAACTCCAGCTTACAATGTAATGCCTGGGACAGGTTGGTTCTGGCTTAACATTATGGGCTACTCTCTGCTCTTTTGAAGCTGCCATGGATCGAATTTAAAATGCAAAGAGAAAGAACAATTGATGGATAGAATGCAGAACAATGTCATACATTCACCCCAGTACAGAGATCTTGGCCTAGACCCATCGTTTTTTTGCTCACCATGCCATTCCAGTTTGGTCCCAGCCATATGCAAATCAGTCTTGACCAATGGGAATAGTCCAGCCCGATTTGCCAGGCCAGGTCCTCCCTGGACTGAAAACAAGCAACATGGGACCATTTTCGGGCTTTCAGCCCTCATCAGCCAGGATAGCTTGACTCCAATGGCATGGAGAGCACGGGACCCACGTCTGGGCATACTGGTCATTCTAGGAGTGACAAATGCAAAAAGAACAATGGATGGACAGAATGCAGAACAAGGTCTTACATTCACCCCAGTACAGATATTTAGGCACACAACAACATGGTCTATCAAGAACTTCACAAAGAGGGGAAAGAAAAAAGCAACACTGGTGACAAGAAGTGGGAAAATAGCAAGACAGCTAGAAGCGAGGCATGCAGCTGTCTAACAGTAAGGTTACCTCCCATTTTTGAGCTAAACACACACAAATGGACACATATCGCCAAACAGGCGTACTCCAAGCTCTCCCCTACTAACATGCCACAACACTTGTATTTTTAACGCAGAGAGAACTGAGAGGTTCCAGACAATATCAACCTGCAAGGATTCCAAAATGGAAGAGAAAACAAGCCCCCCCTCTAAAAGGGCGCGTACTAGTCCTTCCCTTTTCAATATGGGTGCAGAAAAAATATTGTATCACTTACTTGAAATCAGCTGCCACCAACCTAAGAGTGAGCACGCATAGTTTTACGCCATTGGTATTCTGAAACTGTGAAATTAGAGCCTGAATAATAGGAAATGCAATGCTCACTGGTAGGAATAGTTGTAAATCCGGATACAACACATGATATAGAATAATCATGTCTTCTTGGCACGCTGGTCTCTGACATGATTACAAACTACACTTTCGTCTAATGAAACTGATGTCTGTTGAGAATTATCTCACATACGGAATGAAGCTAATGCTCAAATATCCTAAAGAGGAGAAAGGGGCGGAGTGGTGGACTGTGTAATTCCTTTAGGAACTTTGATTTGTGAGGGCTGAGGGGGGTGTTGCCTCAAATACACTACGACTCCTTAAAGCCAAAAGACGATCATAACAAGAAGGCAAATTCAAACATGATCGGCAAAACAGAGATAAACATAGAAAAACAAAGTTGAAGCGAAAAGGCTTCAGAAACGTAAACACAATTGGGACAACTCAAAGGTTCCTTCTACAGTCTGCAGAAAAATAACCTTCGGTGAGGAGCACAGAAAATCTCCATGAGAGAAGTGATGGAGCGTAATTATTTTAGTAGGATTTTCTCGGTTAGTTCCTGCTCATTGAATAATATATTAATACATACTTAAGAAAAATGATTAACAGTGTGATTCGTAAAGCACATGAGAGTTCAAGCTGCATCGTAAAAGCATGCAGAATGATTGCAAAACAGTTCGAGATGAAAATGATTCATGAGGGAAGGAAAATGTATAATGTTAATGAATTCACAATACGCATGTGCTATGGAAACCTATAAATGCTAAAATGTGTGATGTTAGGATGTAGTTTTTTTAACCAAATGATTATAAAAAGTTATAAAAAGAGTACTCATTTAGTAGCAAAGGTGGATTAAAATAAGTTGTTTGAAAAATTAAATGAGAAATGTCTTGTTCACGTAGCAATACTTACAAGAAAATCTACAATTTCAAAATGTCAAGAGAAAATGTTTTGCTAATTTATAAACGATTCCACAAATTAATCATTGCTTGATGGGATACAAAATAGTGTTTGATTATTAATTTTTATGAAGAATATCAATCGCAAATCAAATCGCTATATCTAAATTCAATTAAACGTTGAAAAGTTAGTACCTTTTCAGTATATAATAATGCTTTACTACGATTTTCTGTGTAGGCCTCAACATGCATTTTCATTTTTTCCTCCGAATAGAACTAGAATGAGCCGACATGATTTCACTACCAGGGTGAGAAATTATGCAAAAGTTTCTGTCTCTAGTTTTGAATAAAGGACACTC
Organism: Lissotriton vulgaris; assembly: GCF_964263255.1. Taxonomy (NCBI): domain Eukaryota; kingdom Metazoa; phylum Chordata; class Amphibia; order Caudata; family Salamandridae; genus Lissotriton; species Lissotriton vulgaris. The sequence goes on along the minus strand of NC_141694.1, from coordinate 1,800,645,142 downwards.
TCTCTCTTAGTACAAAATTGTGTCCACTTTGGTACAAGCCCAGAAGAGCACTTGGGAGCGGACATAAGATACTAATTAATTTCCTAGTTACGAGGAGAAATTACATTGCTTTTCATAAAAAGATGAACAACGGACAATGATATTACATATAATTTCCAGATCAATTTGGTAAGGTGACAATCACCCCATAGACATACCATAGATTTTGACCAATGGGAATCGTGCAAAACTGCGTAAAGGATATTTTTGTGGGATGGAGCTATGTATAATTGGAAGTATAACTGCCATGTAGAAAAAAAGGGCTGTTGGCTGGTTACATTTGAAATTTCCTAAATGTCTGGCATGCTGTCGGACTAAACTTTCTTGATTTCCTGCACTTCGGCAGATGGTGAAGTCGAGCAGGCAAAACTTTCGACAGAAGGGTAAATGACTCCAGCTATTGCAGGCTGTGCTCTAGGGGCTATTTGGGCTCATCTTTGGGTCACTGTATTCCTAACAATCTGCAACTGATCTTTGGTTTGTATGATTCATATCTCTATTCTGACTATCGTGTTTATATTCTCACCAGGTATTTGAAATTGAAATGTGTTTGAGTCTGAACTGTGATGTTTTGTGATCTCATCTGTACTAAGTTGGAAAACTAAACTTAAATGATTCTAAATGTATTTTTGTGCTTTGACTATTTGATATTTGAAGATTAGATAAAGATTTTCTGATTATAACCTTGATGCATATGTCATTTCATAGTGTATACGTTTTTGAATATTTATGTCTGAAAGTTAGGCATTCCTTTGCTCCAGGTCCTCATCAGGGAGTGGCTGTTCGTCTCCAAGTTATCCTAGTCCCCATTAGCTCGATTCAAGATCCATTGGAGTAGCTGGACTGATTTGTGATATTATAGACATTGGTGTTGTAGAGTTCATTTGGGCCCAACTCTGTGATATGGTAGATGATGGGAGCTGAGGTGAGTATACTGAGGGGTTTTTGATGTAAAGGGGGGAAAAAACTTAGTTCACGCTGCATCCGAAGCATGCACCTAGTGGGAGTATTTCAGAAGAACAATCCCTAGCATCGATGTATTCAGTAAAATGATGTAGTAATTCTACTCAGGGAGTAAATGATACTTTGGAGTTCACTTCACCTATCTGGAAATACACCATCATTACGCGTTCTGAAGCTCAGAAAGGGGATAACATGGCAATTTTGCGTCTTTTACCCCATTTTGACCTGCAAAGCCCTAAAACAAAAATCCAGTGCTTTTTATTGTGCTGCAGGGACTATGCTGAAAATTAACAAGTTACAGTCCAAATGGCAGCCTAAACTGCTGTTTGTGCCAAAATGTGGTTCGCGGGTCAAAGAGAATCATGTGGGTCTTTCCAGCTCGGTTTGTACTGCATGAAAGTGCATGAAATAAGTTACTTCGGATTCATAAACATTTTCCATACACCCACCCGATCAGACTTGCAATGCTAGAAGAAAGGCCTTCTGGTAAGCATCATCCAAAGAAGGGAAACATTGATGTTATGTAATTGACGACAAATCACAAGCATCAATTTTTCACGGTATTTCAAGTCCTCCGTTATTCTCTTCCAGACATTCCTGCTTCGGTCTCCTCCCAACCACCGATTCACGCTTACATTCTTTTTACTTTTTTAACACAACTTTAAACCTGTATGTTATTACCTCGGTGTCATTATCTTACCTTTTCATTGTGGGCTGCCTCACAGTCCTGTGGCGGGACTGCTTAAAAGTGCTAGGGTTAAGCGAAGAAGGGAGTGGGTGAAGGAACAGACTTTAGCTCCAATGCCCTTTCATTCTGGACAGGATGCCAGGGCAGTTCTTTAACAATGTCATCCCTCTGTGCCATCTTTTTGTGCACTCGTATACTTGCTGAATTTTAAATTCCCATATTCGATACAGTTTGCAGCCCCTTGACCCATGACCTTCGGTGAGCACTAGATTATCACGCAGGCCGAGACCTCATCTTCTAAACATTCAGACAGTGGAAATAAATGACCTGATAGAACTTGTTCCAAAATCCCAGGCGCTTTCGTTCCAAGTACATTGTGCACAGATGAGCTGGAATCAGAACATTCTTGGGGATATAAAACTAATGAATCATTCAGTAGCTAATCTGAACGGTTTACTCAGATCCCTCCCTGTGGCATGACTAACTCATGAGGAGAGATCAGTGTGTGTGTGTGTGTGGGCGTGGCCCTCCCTGTCTACATATCCTTTATCCACGGGTCCTTGTGACTGTACCGTGTTTGCATTTAGTACAATACAGTATGCCTTCCTTCAGTCTACAAAACAGCATCAAAACAATACATTTATTCTAACAGACATGACAAATGAAAACAAGAGGTACTCGGGAATTCATTAGGAATCGATATAGGGGAGATGGTGTAAATGGGTTACTGTTTAGGGGATTAACAGCTAAATAAAACAGGCAGCCCAATTGGCTTATATACTGAATGGGTGGCGCCTAAGTACTCACTGGATCAAAATGCATCAGATTGGTTGTCCATCTGCTGATAAATGTAATGTTTACAACAGAGCGGCCAACAGAACCCATTACACTTGTAAATCCAACTGCAAACCAAGCAGCACAAGGGTAAGGTTCTAGTAAAACTAGCCCCTTACAATACTTAGATGGGAGTTTAACACCAAATGCAAACTTCCGAGTGACTAGGTGGAGGCAACAAAGAAGAGGAGTATACATCATTCTTGAAATAAAGACAGTTCATCCGAGAAAAACAAAAATCTGCATTTGCACAGCATCTAGCTGCACTCACTACTGTGCAGGGTTTCCAAGCCTACGTTAAGACCCAGATTTTGATGAAGTAAAAAGTCTATTACAATTGTCTGCAATCATCAAGTGGATCTACAAAAAGATCTAGCTGCAACCGCAGAGAATACAACTGAGAGGCTGTGGATGAGTCAACCCTAGTTCCTGATCTGATTCTTTGGACCAAGGCCAAACAACACCATGCGAGCCACCCACAGGGCATTTACTTGTACATAAGACAGGATTGCTCGTGGCATCTGCAGTGGGGATGGTGTCACAACAGGTGTTAACAGTTCACTTGGTTAGGCATCTTAGTAAATCTTACCAATAAAACTTGAATGCCCACTTATTCTGCCTTTTATCCATTTCTTGTTCTACAAGACGGCTTAGAAATGTAGTCTCAGGCACAATTCTGAGAGCGAGAAATGCTAAATCGGGTTACATATACCATGAAGTGACAAAATGAGATCCGTTTTCTATGGTTCCATATTAAAAGTATATAGATAGAATCAACTCAGCACCTAAACTAAGTTAACAGCATGGGGTCTAGGCTTTGTATCCCCTTCAGATTTCATAATGTTACACACCTGCTTGCCGTACAAGCCAGACGCCACGCTGACCCACCTGAAGGCATCCTACATACTGCATTATGTCACACTAGAGGCCTTAAGAAATAGGAATACATCACCCCCAACATGAGGGAGCTTTCATGACTTCCCTTGCCATCCCCAAACAGTCAAACTAGCTGCATCATCTACAAAGTCAACATGACTGGCACTTCTGCTTACTTTGCTGACAAGTCACAAACACTGGCACTGTGTTTGTAATGATAGAGTATATTACCAGATGCCTAAACGGCCATAGTGCTGTAATTAATGGACGGGAGAATCCTCCTAGAGCTCAGGAGTTTGCTAGAGAATGGCAGAGGCAGCATTCAATTTGCCAGTGTGGTTGATAATGTCCGAGAGTCTTTCACAACTTCTCAGCTAATATCTCACCGATTTTCCATTGCTCTGTTGGCTTAGGCACAACAGGGACGTTGGGGTGCTGTTTATGCTAGAGATATTTGGTCTGGTGCCAAGTTTCAGATATGAGATCTGGGGTGGGTTCCACAGATCTACTCTGGTGGCTGCTGTAGGAGCCACGTTGTTGTCTCTTAGGCCTCTTCCTGCCCCTTAGACTTTCCCTTTATAGGGTGTGGGACCTTGGGCCAACTGAAATGGATCCAGTTGGGGATCTTAAAGGCCTTTCGTAGTTTTTCAGCAGAGAGAAGTCTGCTACCTGTACCACAGTCACTTTTGGAAGGAACCAGAATACCAAGTTCAGACCAATGAACTCCCCAACTTATTTAAAGTAGTAGGGTACTCTGCGTGCTGCTTTCCTGAGCGGCTGGTTGTGGAAGACAATAGTGTCTAGAAGTACATGCGACATGGTAGCTGCAGGGACTAAGGAGAACAGACAAGCTATAGGCCACACTGGAAGCTTCTGCTGCTGGATTGCCAGAGCGAGTCTCCTGTTCTCTGTTTGGGTCTGTGCGGCAGAGGTGGGTCTGAATTTTTCTGCCTAGTTTGCGTTAATAACAGTTAACAACCACTCCATGACTAGATTTCCTTAGGCGGTATACAGTACTACAAAGCTGTAACAAGTGACCGACTGCCAAAGAAAGTTCAGGGATTATTACCATTTTGTCTTAATTTTCAATGAAGTTAGTTTAAACTTTCAATATCTTAACATTTGAAAAGAAAGGTGGTTAGATCTCTAGTATCTTTGTACCCATGACAATTCCGGAGAAGACTGTGACATCTACTTACTCTAATAAAGAGAAAGAGATTAATATTTGCTTCTAGAGAGTCTGTGGCCAAAGAGCACAAATAGCAAAAGGTGCATCAACTATCGAATTATTTGTCACAAACACACAAGCTGTTGCGTGCTTATCTAGGTTCCTGATCGATACTGTGACCTTATGCCCCTATTCGGCTATAAATCCATTTATTCCCTATATTGGCATAACCGTTCAAGTGCGATTTTCTGAAAAGTCATCTCTGGCCTCACACGAACAGAGCCACATTCCAGCATGACTCTCTGCTACTTCCTTTGCGACCAATTAGTGCAATGACAGAGCAGCAGTCACTATCTGATATTCCTAGATAACACTCCGAGTTCTTCAACAAGATAAAAACTTAGCAAACCTGGAAATCCCCGCTTGCTATGTTTTGATTAGTAATGGAACTCTAATGAGCAACTGATAACTGTCACTTCCTAGTGACATCTTTAATTGCCGTCTTATGTCCAGCAAACTTGCGTCAAACCCGGCACCTGACCAACGTTGCCTTAAGCAATGTGAGCTGTGAGCTACAAGCTACTGTTGCTGATGCTGGCTGCCTGCATGACCCTGTGTTGGTAAATCTAGCACTCTGTCGCTGCAGCCTGCTATCCTGTGGTGGTGAAGCTGCTGATTACCATTATCGCCGCTACAGCGCGAACTATGGTGCAGTACGCTTAAGGAGCTGAACAGCCGTCCTCTGCGAAGACATCCAGCCGATTCCAGCTGCCCGCGGACGCTGTCCCCCCTCCTTCCTCGACGCGCTGAAGAGAGCCGCTGCCTTTCTCGTGCAGAGAAATCCAGTCCCGGCGCTTCCGGTTTACCCTCGCGGGTGACTGGGATATCGAGAGAAACCCCTGAAGGAGATACCAATCCTCCATCATTCTATTCAGAGGTATGGTGTTGACTAAACCCTTAGACGAGAATTCTTGAAACAAACCTTGGCAAAACCAACTTAACTTAAAGCTACTTACTTACTCCCCTTTCACGTGTTAGGCTTAGGTCAGGCACACTGGGGTAGGCTTAGTTAGAAGCACCAGTTGAGTATGTTAGCCTAATGTATATATGACTGTATATATGTTTTATTACTTTTAACCATTGCATGGCTAAGAAACCATATCAATGCTTTTACAGTTCTATTTCGCAATTCTTATCTTACTGTACGTACTTTTTATGATAACAGTTATTGCAATTGTGGCAATACATTTCTCTTGTATGAGAAGAAAGACTGTTCAATAATTGTTAACCCTTTATTGACAAACGCCCGTCTCTCTATTCTCTACATCTCGTGAAAGTAAACTGCACTAGACTGACTGAGTGAAATACATGTCTATTGTTTCACACGACCCTAGAGATCAACTCTTGATCTGAGGAGCAAAGTTGTCATGTTGCACGGTTGTTGGAAAACTGAATCCCTTCTTGTCTGTGCCAAGGAAGCTGATCACTTCCTATGCAGAGAAGAAAGTTTCCAGTGACCTCTGAGCTAGTTGGTAACACAACCCAATTAAGTTTAGCATAGTCAGTGGAGGCCTGGAATATCTGCAGTTCCACGTCGATACTACTGTTTATGTTATTCCAATGCGCAGGGCCTAGTGGGAAACTAGGAACTACACTACATGGCGCCCAACGTTTGGTAAGGCGATAAACTAACGTAAGACTTATAGAGTAACTCAGTCGTGCATATTTCACAGACCCCTTTCTCCCGTAAATACTCCAATAGACGTCTGGAGTGGGTGAAAGGTTAAAATCCGCCCGACCTTAGTAGGAAGAGATTCCTATGTAAAGCTCCGGTTTATTCAACGTTGAAGGATACAGTGTTCCAAAATATTGTGCACCTAATCTTTGTCTCCTTGGAGACCTACTCTGCAAACCTGCATTTTTTAAAATGTCAGTAGAAAACAGAACCTCTGGGGCCGCAGTAGATGCGACTCAGCAAGGTCCCGAACAAGCAGACCCGGATGCTATTATCATCCCGGTTCACTTAAGAAGATCTAGAACTTTAAAACTTATAGAAAACGGACTGACACCTCAGGGTGGTACAGTAATTTTCGTGATAGAGGCTCACGAGTATCGGCAGACAGAGGTATTCTATTCATGGATAAACTTTCCAGCGGCAAACGCTGCAACACAAGAGTTTCACTATTACAAAATAGAGGAACCTCCGGGAGAGTACGCTCCTTTCGAGGAGATTGAAATCCCACTTAAATTTCAAGAGCACCTGCTCTGGTTTAATGGCGCCCTAAAACACAATCACATAACTAGGCTCGGTCCACTAGGTAGACCAGGAGCAACGTGGCCGGTTCTAGCCAGCTACACACCACATCCTGACATTGCAAGAATGTCAAGAGAAGAGCTGTTAGTACAGCTAAACACATTAATAAAAATACATAGGCAATTAGTCCAATATGTAATGCGGACTGCAACAGTCCAGCCAGCTGTTAATTCACACCAGCTGACCCCTCATCAGGGAAACACAATTAAAATTACACCACAGAACATACAGTCATGTCTTGGTAAAACACCCGTAAAACGGGAACAAATTCCTTTCTGGTTAGCACAGAAAATCACTCAAATAGAGGCAGTATTTCCTGATACTACTCCTATAGAGAAACACAGAATCTTGACCATCTGCCTTCCGATGGGAATCGCACCACACGTGGAGGACTGTGACACTTGGGGTACAGTCTTTGCTTCCACTTACACAAAAACACACGGTGTGCCGTCTATGGCGGTAATACCAGAAGTGCTAAAACAGATTCAAAATGAATTCGGTCCAGAGCCCGCTTTAAATCTAGGTATGAAATTACTGAAAGACTTCAAGCAGGTCACGGCTATATTATTAGCCAACATAAAGGGAGAAGCAGCATCTGTGGCGATTCGCCAGAAGTTGAGGGAAACAGATATAAAAGATCCTGTTGAGCTTGCAAAAATCATAGAAAAATGCTATGAAGAATTAGGTAGAGACAGCTTGGGTGGAAAACCAGTTAAGCCCCAACTGCTCGAAAATCCTGAAAAATTATTTATTAAAAATAATTTAAACACTCCTAAAAAGAGCTGGGATGGAAATAAACAATCCACTCCCAAGGAAAAAGTTTTCCAGACCAGAGGAAGGTCTCCTCGACGGAGGGAAAGAACTCCGACTCGAGAACGCCAGTCTCCCCAGAGGGAGCCCTCTGAGAAAAGATATAACTTTAGAAATAGGGATAATCTGAAAAAACCTGATAGATATCAAAGTATTGATACACGTCCCTCTCGATCTTTTCCACAGAATTCGGAAAGAAGAGGACGGTCAGACCCAGGAGAGCACACCAAGTCCAAAGACAAGGAACCTGCTCAAAATAAGAAATCTCAATTTCCTAAAAAGAAGGTAGCCAGTATTAGAGTAATCAACCATGCCGAGAATACTGAGGACACAGTTGAAAAACGGGGAGTGGGCATTGACAATGTTGGACAGTGCAGCAGAAATCAGTATAGCGCGCAAGAACTTGATGAGTCATCTGGAGACAGTGGACACGAATGAATACATTCAGGTTGAAACTGCCGACACCAGACTTAGCGAGCCCCATAAAATATACGAAATAACATTGCGTATGGAGGGTGATAAGACTAGGAAAATTAAGGGTCTGTTTTGGGATAAGCTCTCAAAAGGCTATGATATTCTGTTAGCTGAAAAAGATTGGCCCCCGGAGTTTGTCAGGGAGTGCCCTCGTGGCGAAGAAGTAATTATGCCTGCCTTCTCGAATCACATACCGATTCATAAAAAATATACATATGCACGGAAATGGGCTGTAGCCCAGGCACCTGCATTATATAAAAATCATGTAGGATGGGATGAGGACTCTCCTCCTCACAAAATCCAACTAAAAAGTGAACCAACTGCCCAACGGCAGTATCCCATAAAGCAAAAAGCTAAAAAACAAGTCAGGGAGATCTTAGATCAACTTGAATACCAGGGGGTGATTGAAACATGCACCTCTCAAATGAACAATCCTTTGTTTCCTGTCTCCAAACCAGACAATTCATATCGTCTAGTTTTGGACTACAGACATCTAAATACATGTTGCAAAACTTTTGCAGTACAAAACTCGCATAGTGCAGCCCTAATGAATAACATAGTTAGGAAAAAATATAAAACGACATTAGACATATCTACCGGTTTCTTTTGTCAAAACATTGCACCAGAAAGCAGATATTTGACCGCTTTCTCCGCATTTGGGTCGCAGAAAAAATTCTGTCGACTCCCACAGGGGTTCAAGAACAGCCCAGGACTATTCTCAGCTAGGGTAACAGAGTTACTACAAATCTATGATGATGAAGCATTATCTTACGTAGATGATATTTATCTCACAGATGACGACTTGGATACTCACTTGAAAAGAGTGAACACCATTATACTTGGGTTCGCAGCAGAGGGTTACAAATTCAACTTTAAAAAGTCCCGAATTGCCCATCTGACAGTACTATTTTTGGGGTACGAATTATCAAGTGAAGGGAAAAGCCTAGCGGACAACTTCTTAGAGAAGTGCGCTGTACTCCAAGCTCCAAAAACGCTGAAGAATTTACAATCCATTCTAGGTTTTCTAAATTTCGGAAGAACTTACATCCTAAATTACGCAGAGAGGGTTAAACCTCTCTACGAACTAATAAAACCTGATTTTAAACAAATCAATTGGACTCAAAAACACACAGAAATTTTGAGATCACTGCAAACAGACATGTTAGCAAAAACAAAATTAGACACACGTGACAACACGATCGATCTTGTAATCCGAGTCATCCCAGGAAGATGCGGATTCACGTACCTAACCTCTAATGAGGGAGAAAAGGTACCAATTTCAATTAAATCTCACTTGTACACACAAGCAGAAAAAACATTCAGTCACACAGAAAGAACTGTGAACGCAGTGCAAATCGCATTAGCAAATGAAAGAGAACTAGCACACGGCAAACGGATTAATATCCTCGCAGCGGAATCCGCCTTCGAAGCGCTATTCAGCCCAGTAAACCTGCCTACAGTGTCACTGGATCCAAAATGGATACAGTGCATAGATTCTCTAGGAGCGGAAGACGTGAAATACTATTTCGCCCCGCAATACGAAGAACTGAATGATTTAGAGTATGAAGAAGAATATCCTCTGCCAATCGAAATTCTGCCTCTCCCACTATATGCCTGTATAATCTATACAGATAGCTCTGTACAGCATTTCAACGTAGAGAGAAAATCCTACGATGCAGCATGTGCGATCATTAAATGTCGTTGGCTGTGCGGTAAAATCAAACCGAAAATAACAAAAACTGAATCAGTAAAGTACTGTTCGGCTCAAAGAACTGAAATCAGATGTTTAAAGATGGCGCTCGAAAATGCAGAACGCGAATTCCCCACACTTATAGTGTGCGATTCTCATTTTTGCGTCAACTCTTACAACAATAAACTGCAGAGTTGGATCGAAAACGACTACAAAGATGACACAGGTGCCACAATAAAGCATAAAAAGCTCTGGAACGAGGTAGCTCTTTTACACAAAGAACTACAAAAGACTCACGTGATTCACGCACAGAGTCTTCAACGTGATGGCGTTCACGTTGCAGGGAATTCATTGGCTAAAACAGCCACCGCGGAAGCAACTAAACCGGCTTCCGTAGCCACAAAAAAGCGTACAGATAAATACATAGACGGGGAAACCATGCTGGCAGTAAAAACGACCGTAAAAGGCGACTGTGCAGCACTACCCGTAAACTATCCACTCAATTATGCATACATAATCGATGCAAACTCCGTTCCTTTTGCTCGAATCCCTGGAGTGGGGGATAGAGTAATTCCAAACATGAACAGGAGAATATTTTTAATAGCAGACGCACATATGGGTTTGGGTCTGAGACACAAAACAATTAAGGAGTCACTGACTGAATTGCAATCAGTTTTCTGGTGGCCGGGAATGAGTGTAGAACACCAAATATATGCAAACAACTGTGAAAACTGCAATAGGGATCGCAGTAGCGAACCTTGCTACCGGCTACCAGTCAGAAAAAGCGTAACGCTGCCTGCACCCCAACCTGCGTCCTATTAATTAGTTAAGACGAAAAGCACTTTAAAAATGAGTCCTCCAGCACTCGGCTGACGCCTAGAACTGTTATAAAAGATTTGCGAGTCTTTATCGGCACATACGCAATTACCACGTTCCATTCTGACCAGGGTCCTGCTTTCAGCTCTCGAGCTTATAAGGAGGCCATGGCCAGCATGGGAATTGGGTTGCGGTATTCTTGTCCGTCGCATCCCGAAGGGAATAGTGTGGTAGAAAGAAAAAACCGTGACATAAAGCAATCTATAACAGCGAAGGTATTAGGTTCAGGCGCTGGGTGGGTCAAACATTTAATAAGTGTCCAGACTAGTCTTAACAACATGCCAAGAAATTCTCTAAAAGGTTTCAGCCCATACGAACTATTGTTCGGAATTAGAATGCGCGTTCAGGACCTCGATAGATGTCAGTGGTACAAGAAGAAACAAAGCACTTTGATGTAAAGGATCGTTTGGCTGTTTTACAGGAACTGAATGAAACAAGAAAATCATTAAGCAACATAAAGTTAAAGCAACAGCCAAGTACCACTGACGAGGCACCACCCGCAACAGCCCCAGCAAGGCCTGTCTGGATTCCAAAGATTGGGGATCTAGTCAGAGAAAAGATCGCGGTTAAGAAGGAATTTGGGCCTTCTTACAGAAAAACAGTACCTGTCTTAGCAGTCACCGGAACAAGATCAGTTGTGCTACCGCCCCTTGCTGGTAAAAAGGAGAACAGAGTTGTGTCTATCGATCTGGTAAAACCACAAGCATGTGGCCTATAATCAACAGTAGGCCCAGTGGACTCCCAAGAAACAACAGAATACCCAAACTTGCAACAATCCAAGAGGTTCAAACTGAAAGACTAATCACATTCGATCAGCCTGCAGTGCACAATGAAGGACTATGCAATAATGCCATGGAACTCGTGCCTCTTGAAACACAGATTGAAACAGTTCGTCAAGAAACAACACCAGTCTACAATGATGTGGCATCAGAAAGTGCTACCGAGAGACAGATTGAAAGAACAATCCCAACAATTGACAGAACTGCCTCTGGTTATTTCATCAACTTCGACAACTTCTCTGAAGATTTAAGCAACCCCGAAGTGATGCCAGAAATAAAAAAGACTTTTAAAGAAAAAGCAACGGAACTCTTTCATCAACTGAAGGAAATCTACCTTATTTCCCCATGGTTAGAGTTCTGGTTCGGTCTAGGTGTATTTTTCCTCCTGCTTTGGCTCATCATGGTACTTTGTTTGGGAAAATTAATTGAGGGAAAATATAGTTCAATGGACACAGCAAGTCAGAACATCAACCTAGTCCTGAAACCACACAGATCATCCCACGTGAAGAAAAGAGAACTGTCAACAGTAAATGTCACAGCAATTCCAATACCTGGTGGGGTAGTATGGGAGAAAACAGACTATGAGATATATGGTCCGGTCGAAATCCTGAAGTATCCTCATCAACTAAAGGTTTCCTTAAGTGACTTTGTGACTCCTAGTACATTCTCTGATGATTGGGACTTTAACAGTATTAACGACATGATGTCTGATTTAGTAATGTCAGCTAGATTCACAGATCATGATTATTTACAAGGTTCATCTAGTTATGAGCAATTATTCTGTTACACCCACTATGGGGATCATTACTTGCATAAATCTGCACAGCCTAGAAATGTTTTTATGTATAATCAATGGGAACATTGTTCTACACCACCTAGAAGCAGTTCTAAAGCATTTTTTGAGAAATTCAAATATTTTTCAGGGTTTAATACAAGTGATGCAGAAACGTTTTATTATAAACTGTTAGATAAAACAGGAATGAAAACAATGCTGACAAATTCTAAATTGATATATTCAGAAACATTTTATGACAAAATGATGACATTTGGTTTTGATTATTGGAAAAATAATATTGAAACGAAAACAATTTGGGGTACAAAAGATTGGCAGGTGCAAGGCATAGAAGCACTATTTAGAACCTGCATGATACCAGAACAAATGTTGTTTTTAAATGACACAATACACCAAACATCTTGTCTTGGCCTAGCTAAGAACAAAGACCTTAAAACACCGTCTATACCAAAGCAAATACCTGAAAATGTAACCGCAGATATTGAATTAGACGTGTCACAAATTTTACATTTCAACAGAACACATCCTGATTGGAAAAAGTGGTTAATCTGGCCTACAGACACAAATAGCTGTCAAGATAGATTCCTGAATAAAACACAGGGTTTAAAAATGACCAGATTAGACCCTAGATACTCCCAGAGACAACATCCAGGGATTATAACAACATACAGTGTAGGGAAACTCTGCCTAGAATGGCTAACTTCATCCACACTGGCTGAAATTAAGCAACACTTGTCTTTACTAAAAGATGGTGCTGATTTGCGCGACTTCATTCTTGGACCACGCAAACAGCGTCAAAAGCGTTTCATAGCGACCAGTATCTATGCTGCTTACAACGAGGCTTGGAAAGTAAAGCAAATTGAAACTGCTGAAAAAATACGAGAAATTGATCGTATTAATTTGGAGAAATCACTTTCTGTGGTAGACAATGGGTTAACGACTCTGTCTTCCAGAATATATTCATTGGACAATATTGTATCCTCTGCCTTTGATGTGATAGACAGAGATTTGCTAATGTTACAACATGGCCAGTCTCAATTACGCTCTATTATAGAACTAGGCTGGACGCTGCAAAACCTTCGTTCAGGCTATGTGCCTTGGCGTTTAATCAACACAACGTCATTATTTTCCAGTTTTAACCTTACTGATAAACAGATCAGTTTGGCACAGAAAGGAGCAGACTATACAATCCTGAGCATCGAAAGACTCGAGAGATTACCATTGACAATGTCAGAGAGTCCTGTCATTGAATGGATAATACACGGAATTATCACAATTCCGATAACAACTTTCCGATTTAAAAAGTGCCTTGAGTACATACCTGCTGGCCAGTATGAACATTTGGGTAAAGGATATGTAAAATCCGAATGGAAATTACCATACACTCATTCTTGCTATAGTGACAGCGACAGAAATGTATTTCTTAGTGGTGAGAACTGTAAACATTCACTAAGCGGTATACTTTTGTGTCAGGGTATTAATTTACACGGAGCATGTGATGGGAATTCAAACAACCTTTCATGCCACCAGCTAGTCACACCTGCAACTCAGATAGAGCCCTTCTTTATGCAACTCGCAAACGGGAGTTACATTCTTAGAACGGATCACAGGTGTTGTGGCCTCGCGCCAGGGACAAGTTATCTAGTACAAGTTACGTCCATGGTCAAATGCTGTATGCAAGCATTGTTCCCGAGCGGGCCTCCAGACATAGTGACTCCCCTCTGGCCTCGTCTGAATCTCTATTCTATACGAATTTGTACATTAAGCAAAATGAAATCTGTGCTTTTACAGACAACAGTGCCTATAACGTCATCTAAAGAGACGTATGATCTTCTAGTCGCAAGGACGGCTACTGAAGTCCATGACCTTTTATCAACAAATTGCCCCGTGCATTTCGTAGAAATGTTCAGCCAACTCCTTAACATGTCTAGTGCAACAAGCATCCCAGGCATATTTAAGACAGTCTTTACGGGACTGCTAACACCCTTCCAGGCAATTTTGGGAATCTTTCCTAATTTTGTGCACTCCATTTTTGGCGGCATACCACTATTTTTGGGACTCGTTGCAGGGATTCTATTTTTGACCCTCCTGCTACGTTATGGCAAGCCTCGGCTCAGACATAGCTCCCATGGGAATGGAAGAGACAATCCTAGCAATGCGCTACAGGGACAGGATAACTGACGTCCTCGGATTGGCCAGGCTGAGAGATCTAAACATGACCTGGTTCCTTTCATTCAGACCGATATGGCAAAATTGCATTTTACCTGTGCTGCGGTGTATGCTTTGCGGCGATGAATGCGTGTTGGACATCTGTCTTTCACTTCCATCAGCAGTACCAATGGACGTCGATACTTTGCTCAGTCCAATAACGGCTCACGCATTGTGTTGTCCCCAGCGGCTACCAATCCCGATGACGGCATTTGTGGAGACTCCTGTACTACAGCCAAGTGGTAACAGTGGAGCGAGTGACAAAAGCAACATCATCCAGGTACAACGTGCTGTGAGCATTGCTGGTCCTGCCTTCGATGACAGCAATCATTCTCACACCTGCCAAGTTACAGCGCTATCTAATTTGGTTGAACTATCACCTGAATTTGTAGACCAATTCTTTGCGAGCCTGTTTGATACGATGTTCTCACCCACAGAGAAACAATAACTTTTAGAAGCTTTCCGACACACAGCGTTCCCATGAACTCTGAATTCGGCCTTCAGTTTTGATCAACAAAAACTTCCAGGAGCTTTGGAAATCTATTTTTTTTTTTTTGAATTGGACAATTTTTCTAATATTGACCTTTTTTGGCACGAACAATTCTTTGCTTAACGTAAAAACTATTCTTAGAGAAAAGAAGCTTCGCACTTCTATTTCTAAACACATCAAGAGACATAACAACATAACACCAGCCTCTAGCACACATGTTATTACAATGCATTTTTATGTGATGATTTATCTCGCATTTCTTCTGTCAGAGATACTTCATGTGTAATTCTCTATGCATAATCGTTCATTGATTTCATATGCAATAATATTTTGAATGATTACTATGCTTTAAAAAACGTACAGTACCTAAATTCCATGTATTACAAGTACGCCTATTTCAAATGCATTTATGTATTTTGGGGTGGGCAATGTTACACATGCATCTAATTGCTTAGTTTTAGTAATTTTGATGGACATTAACCCGTGGAGTGGGTGTTGCGTGCTTATCTAGGTTCCTGATCGATACTGTGACCTTATGCCCCTATTCGGCTATAAATCCATTTATTCCCTATATTGGCATAACCGTTCAAGTGCGATTTTCTGAAAAGTCATCTCTGGCCTCACACGAACAGAGCCACATTCCAGCATGACTCTCTGCTACTTCCTTTGCGACCAATTAGTGCAATGACAGAGCAGCAGTCACTATCTGATATTCCTAGATAACACTCCGAGTTCTTCAACAAGATAAAAACTTAGCAAACCTGGAAATCCCCGCTTGCTATGTTTTGATTAGTAATGGAACTCTAATGAGCAACTGATAACTGTCACTTCCTAGTGACATCTTTAATTGACGTCTTATGTCCAGCAAACTTGCGTCAAACCCGGCACCTGTCAGGTATAAATATTACCAACGTTGCCTTAAGCAATGTGAGCTGTGAGCTACAAGCTACTGTTGCTGATGCTGGCTGCCTGCATGACCCTGTGTTGGTAAATCTAGCACTCTGTCGCTGCAGCCTGCTATCCTGTGGTGGTGAAGCTGCTGATTACCATTATCGCCGCTACAGCGCGAACTATGGTGCAGTACGCTTAAGGAGCTGAACAGCCGTCCTCTGCGAAGACATCCAGCCGATTCCAGCTGCCCGCGGACGCGGTCCCCCCTCCTTCCTCGACGCGCTGAAGAGAGCCGCTGCCTTTCTCGTGCAGAGAAATCCAGTCCCGGCGCTTCCGGTTTACCCTCGCGGGTGACTGGGATATCGAGAGAAACCCCTGAAGGAGATACCAATCCTCCATCATTCTATTCAGAGGTATGGTGTTGACTAAACCCTTAGACGAGAATTCTTGAAACAAACCTTGGCAAAACCAACTTAACTTAAAGCTACTTACTTACTCCCCTTTCACGTGTTAGGCTTAGGTCAGGCACACTGGGGTAGGCTTAGTTAGAAGCACCAGTTGAGTATGTTAGCCTAATGTATATATGACTGTATATATGTTTTATTACTTTTAACCATTGTATGGCTAAGAAACCATATCAATGCTTTTACAGTTCTATTTCGCAATTCTTATCTTACTGTACGTACTTTTTATGATAACAGTTATTGCAATTGTGGCAATACATTTCTCTTGTATGAGAAGAAAGACTGTTCAATAAATGTTAACCCTTTATTGACAAACGCCCGTCTCTCTATTCTCTACATCTCGTGAAAGTAAACTGCACTAGACTGACTGAGTGAAATACATGTCTATTGTTTCACACGACCCTAGAGATCAACTCTTGATCTGAGGAGCAAAGTTGTCATGTTGCACGGTTGTTGGAAAACTGAATCCCTTCTTGTCTGTGCCAAGGAAGCTGATCACTTCCTATGCAGAGAAGAAAGTTTCCAGTGACCTCTGAGCTAGTTGGTAACACAACCCAATTAAGTTTAGCATAGTCAGTGGAGGCCTGGAATATCTGCAGTTCCACGTCGATACTACTGTTTATGTTATTCCAATGCGCAGGGCCTAGTGGGAAACTAGGAACTACTGTTCGGCTTGTGTTTCTTTTGCAAACGCAGCTATGCCCTACTAAGAACGCGGATTAGGAATGATAAATACACATAGGAATAAAAGAAGGACAGCCCATTTCTCACACAGTTCCAAAAAGGCAATAGATTAGATCACCTAAAGATCTGAAATGAATGAAAGATGTTGTTACCGGTTTCGACTTTCTGAAAGGGAACGCAGCATTCCTTACACTGCCGATGTAAAGCATCCTGCACATTCCGAGCGTCTAATCATAGCACCCACGTGGAGAGCTTCTCGAGTTCTACAGATCTACTTGTGGATGCAAATTCTCGAAGAGAGACGGGAGGTCTCCAAATGGCAGCACTCATTCCCTGTAAGTGCATAGAAGTCTGAATACATGGATAAATGGCCCCCAAGAAAAGGCATCAAATAGCTGTCCGTTACAAGCACATTCTCATAAATACAGAATAGCTACCAATGCATCCTCTTTTGAGTCATTATCCAGAGAGCATACCTACATACTCTAAATATGACAATATTATTGTGGATGCAATGACAATGGTTTATAGTAAATATTTACTGTATGCAGATGGGCAAATAAATATTGTCCCTATGTATTTAAATTAAATCACAGAAACCACTCATTTTCTAGTTTTCTTTAAACAGTTCATGAATTGCAACAGAAACAGTCGCAAAAATGTAAAAATTTAAGGATATTTTCATGTGTTATTTCTTTTACACAAAATGATCACAAAGATATAAGATAATAAGAACCTATCAATGAAATCTTCGGCGGACGGCGCCAAGCATCCTGTCCTCACCGCCAGGCAATGTCTCCATCTCATATGAAAGCATCACTAATTTGATGTCAGCTCACTAAACCTCTCAAACCCGACATCAATATGCTCCTAAATACAATTAACATCTCAAGAAGAAAACTGCCTCTGAACAAACATCTAAATGTATCCAGGTCAGCTCAGGATAGATAGTAGGAGGCAAGATGCCCCATGTATCATTTGAAATCGGAAAAATCGCATCGTGGTCCTTTCTCTTCAAACTACCAGTACTTGGAGCTCTCTGACTCAGAGGCACAGCTCTTTCACACCATGACCCTAGTAATCATTGCACATTTAAATGAACACACACTCAAATGAATGCTTCTAGATTTGCTGCTCTCTCAGCTCAACTACACAAAAGAGCCCTCGACGACTAGACTCTCACTCAGAAATGGTTCAACCTAGCACCACACTTTGTAACAGACGGTACACTACATCGCAGATGTAACGTTAAAAGAAGGACAGCCCTCCCAAAGTCAGGAGAGGCCAGTGCACGTATTTACAAACAACACAAACTGCACTCTCATCTTCCTGCTTTAAGTGCATTACTACCAGCATTCCAACCAAAAAGAACAAACTCTTCAGAATACACCTAACTTACTACCCTGTAGGTAAACCATCCCCTTCATGGAAATTCGACTTGAATTCATGGTCGACCAAGTTCTCCCCCCCCCCCTCACAACAACTTATTCATCAGTGACGTCACTTTTCATTGGACCAAATACAACGACAAATCCACCTGGCAACTGCAGTCATTTCTGAAAGATAATTCATTCACTTCAAACCCTCCAAATCTCACACCCATGAGAAAGGATACACAATTTCTTTTTTTTTAATTTTATTTATCAAGTTTCTTCATACAACATACAGTCACAGTCTCATCTTAAACAAGAAAACTGCCTGTTTGTATCACATACATTACTACACTTGGGCACAGTCACTCAGCGATTACATGTTTGACCTCCTAACAGCCCGACCACCCACCGGTTAGAGCACAGGAGTTTATACAGTAAACTCAATTATGACACATTGGAAGAGGATGACAGATGGGCGGTAAGCGGCGTCATATGTCCTTCGGTAGGGAGGATACTGGCAGTTCTTCTGTAAATAGTTCCAGTTGTTCTTGGGAGTACACCATATCCTCATTCGAAGGCTTAGGTGCACACCTGTTCCCCCAGTACATAGTCGCTCTCCATTTGGCCAGCATCAGCACCACTGCAACAAAGCTCTTGCTTGCCGGCCAAAGCACTTTAACGCGGCCTAGTAGACACAGTTTTGGAGCATGTGGACCGGACTCGGATATCACAACCGTGAGGGCAGTTGTCATCTTAATTCAAAAGAAGTGAACATAAGGGCACAACCAGGACTATGTAGGAAGTTGGCTCGATCAGCTCTGCTGCGTACAGTGTGCATCTGTGCGAAACCCGTACCTGAACAACCTATCTGGCGTGTAGTACATATGTTGCAGGTATGTGAAGTGTATGATGCAAAGGTTGCACTAGGGAAAGAGCATCAGCAGAAGTCCTGCTCATCTACTGTTGGGGTGTATCAAGCACAGCGTTCCATCGATCCAGGGTCTGTTTGTGTCAGTGCGTCTCTCTCGGAGCCGCTGTGTATAGGATAGCAATGAGGCGCCTGCGTGTTGGATTGATAAGTAGTCAATAAACAACGAAGAGTTTGCTCATAATCAGTTAGGCTGAGCATTTAAACATAATAGACCAAGAGATATGCCAAAACTGATATGCGGATTCAACATAGAATTTTGCTCATAAGTTAGAAAAACGCATTCCAACCTACGATGTTGCTAATAAATAGCAGTTTATTCAGTCAATTGAAATTAACTGAATAAACTGCTATTTATTAGCAACATCGTAGGTTGGAATGCGTTTTTCTAACTTATGAGCAAAATTCTATGTTGAATCCGCATATCAGTTTTGGCATATCTCTTGGTCTATTAGGATTGATAAGTAGAGCACGGAGGGGTCCAAGAGAGGTGGGTTTGGATGGGAAGGATGGATATAACTTTCTCATAGCTACTCGCAGGCGGTAGTATATGAAGGTAAGGAGTGGGGTTTGCGGCTGAGCAGCAGGAAGCTCCGCAAATGTTATGAACGACCTGCCCAGGAACATCTCTCCTAGTGTCGGCAGGCCAGTACCATTAAGTAGGGCAAGGGTCCCCATATCACGTGTCACGGATAAGTCCGGGTGGTGTGTGAAAGGGAAGGCAGGTGCACGTGGAGAAGTGTGGCTCACTGGTTAGAGCAGGCAGACCCTGAAGCAGAGGTCAGACCCGGGACCAGGGTTCAATTCCCGATGCTGCAGGGTCTTGAGCTCAAATGTCCATGGACTCGATAATTCTCGCTTTGGTGCCTGACCTAATCATGGGTTCACATTCTGCAACTCTGGGCATTAAGCTTGCTTAATCTCCACAACGGCCCCCGCGGCGGGATGCCTGGCTTTCACCTTGGGGATGCCCTGTATGGGCTATCTCACAGGGAAAAGCCAGGACGGGTTCCCAAGGCAAGCGCGGAGATACCCCTTCGGGGGTCGAATCTGGCGCTATATAAGAATATAATAATAATAATAATAATAATAATAAAGTGGTGTCTTTTGAGCCCACGCCCCAAAAGTCTGCTAAGCTAATGTTGTACACTTCACAGTGTTAATCTCTTATCAAGAAATGTTGGAAGGATACACCATTGAAGTTCTCATCACCAGGTAAAATCTTACACAGGCTACTGATCGCCTTCCTGTACACTACTCTGATCATTTGTAACCCTCTCTTCTCTGTGACTGCATTCCTCTCAAGGAGACCAGCCCAGCCAATAGACTCATGAGAAGCACTAGGGACTACAAACTCAGTTAACCACCTAGAAGACCATGTCTACAGCAACTGAAAGAAGAGAGAGAATATCCAAAG
The DNA here is from genome assembly GCF_964263255.1 of Lissotriton vulgaris. Classification (NCBI taxonomy): domain Eukaryota; kingdom Metazoa; phylum Chordata; class Amphibia; order Caudata; family Salamandridae; genus Lissotriton; species Lissotriton vulgaris. Next base: position 1,800,624,383 of record NC_141694.1, on the reverse strand, counting down.
GAGTGACACCCTAATAAAACGTCAAAATTCAAAATACACACTCAAACAACTTCTGTACAAGCCGGGTGGACTCTGAAAATAGGCTACAGCGTGCTACAAATCATAATAAAAAGTTATTAAGTACCCCAAAGCAGTGCTTCCCAAACTTTTTAAAACCATGTTTAAATGGATAGGAGGAGGTGATGTTTGTGTAAATAAAGCATCGTGTGGTAGTGCATTGTCATTTACAGGCAGGAGAGTTTCATTTGAAAGGGTCCCTAAATTTGCACAGACACAGTATTACTGACCCAACTATACTGCACACAAATTATAATGCATGGAAATTGGGGTCAGTGAATATTTATCATTTGTGCATCACCACATAAGGTATCTCGATGGGTTTCCATCCTAATCATTGTTTCCATCACACTTCAGAATCATAAAAATGTGCTTCACTTATGCAACTGCTGAATGTATGCAGTTAACTTAAAGGTATTTAAAAGTTATTGTGTGTTACGAAAAATTGAAGCCCTACAGTCTTTCCTCTCGCACTTCATGTACCCCTGCAAGAGTGTCACAACGAGGAGTGTGTAAAGACCAGACCCATGTTAAAAAACATAAGGAGCAAAAGACAACCTGACATTTGCCTTCTGTCCCTGAAGTACAGCAAATGTGGCAAGATAAATACAGAGTTTGAAGGCATAGGCTCGGTGCCTTTAGCCTGCAGTCTTGGGCGCACTGTTGTTTACTTTGAATAGATTTCTACTATCCTCTTACTTGTTGGCATAACATCCTATTGGCATTTTCATGAAATGAGAATATATATACAATGCCATAGGAGGAGTGCACATTAATTGCTTGAACGCAATGGTTGATTGCTAGAGAGCTGGCGGTCGCTGTGAGGTTTTCTCACTGTTGTCTTTGTGGTTTGTTTTCCCTAAATATTAGAGCGGTGCCCCTATTTTTCCTGAGCTGTGGCCAGGCGAGGAGCGGCGCCGGTCTCTCATACTCTAGGTGAGTGAGAGGCGCTTGGTAATTAGTAATGGTTGGGTATTGTGTTTGCAATATGCAAGAACACAAAAATGTTAATCATTGGAACTCATGATGGATAACATTCACTAAAGTGTTTTTCTCTGTTTTCTTTCATATATGTCCTCCGCACTTGATTCCTTTTGCCTATGATCAACAGCTTCTACTAAACAGGAGCATTGAGAAGGCCTAACCAGGTGATATCCTGTATGTTTGTTTGATTTATGTAACACACACACTCACTTTTTTCAGCAGTAGCAGAATTTAACCTTTGGTCCTGAAGAAGCAGGTGATACACATAACTGCAGAAACATGTCGACCTTTATATAACAGGCAGTAGATATTTGTTTGAACTACTGTTATTTTGCACTCCTCGTTTTTAATCTTGGAAGTGGTTTGCTCCTCATTAAAGTCATTTTTGCACCCACTATCCATTTTTAATCACTCACTCTCACTGATCTTTTGTGCACTGCTTTTCAGTTACCTGTATTTGAGTGTACTGACTGTACGCTGTGGACATACCACTTGCTGAGACTGACCCAAATGATGACATACAGGGCGGTCCAGATTGTGTAACTGATGGGATTCTGTACCACAGAGTGATAGGTCCAAGCGTATCAAGTAGTGGACACAACATTGTCTGAACACAGAGTTTTGAGTTTCTTTAGACCCACAGTTATTATTTGTGTATACAGTATCTTCTTAAAATCAACAGTCTTCCATCTGAATCTTTTTTGCTATTCTTAACTAATATCCATTCAGGAGGTTGCTGCCTACGCTGAAGCATGCATGTGAACAGGGCAAAAAATCCACTTAAATATTGGTATCGCTAGTAGTGCTTGCATGAAGATGGAGCACTGTAAATTGCAGCAAGAACCCAATAGCAGTTCTTGGGTGCTGCTGGGTCATTGCAAAAAATAAAATAAGTTTACTAAAGGGAAAACACATTGGCACAAGGCTTGGGGCGAAATTTTAATTACACCAAACTAACTTTGGTAATTTCATGTGACTCTTTTAAACCAAAACTACCAATAAGTATGGGAGTAGGTCTTTTTGCTTTACTGTGAGTAATTTGGCACAGATAATCTACCACTACAAGAATCAATTTAGAAGCACAAGCTGCTGTTTGTGTTGTGTTACATTTAGTGCTATTTTCTTAGCGCACAATGCATTCTGTAGTCCATTTGGGATGAGAGGGTGCATTTTACCATAGAAAAATAGTGCTAAATACTGGGGTACATTTTATGTAATTCTGCCCAATCTGACTTCAGTTTGCTGTAAATTCACGTAATTACGCAACAGCACATTACGTAAGTTGCACCCACCCCTAATTGATACATCAGTTTCTTGCTCGCCCTAAATTGGCAGGGTATGCCCAGAGGTGGGTCCCCTGCTCACTTTGCCACTGGATTCAAGCTAGCCTAGCTGATCAGGGGCGTTACCCCGAAACTGGCCCCAGGACGCTTGTTTCCTGGTCCAGGGAAGACATGGCTTGGCAGTTCGGGCTGGGCTGTTCCCATGAAGCACAGGGTCAAGACTGATTTGCATATAGCTGTGTCTGAACTGAGGTGGCGAAGTGAGCTAAAGAATGATGACTGATTCAACCCAGATCTGTGATTGGGGTGGAATGTTTGAAAAGTTTCAGCACTCGGCCCATCATCTCCTTGTGTTTGCTATGTGTGTCTAAAATGCCATCACTCACAGATAGGGGACACAATTGTAGAAGTGGCCTGGATAACTGCTCTTTGGGGTATGTTGTGGTGGGCAGAAGCAAAATGAGCTAGTCACCCGACCAAATAAAGAATCCGGATTACCTCAATCCAGCCCAGGAATGAAAAAATGCTACAATTGCCCTCACTGCAATAATGTGATGGAAGGATCGTTCATAGTACATCCTCAAAGCGGCAAAATAATTAAACTGAGACAACGGACTGATTGCAATTCTGCACAAGTCATTTACAGCAAGCTTTATGTAGGAAAAACCGAATAAGAATTACAGAACACAAAAGTCGAATAAGAAATAAAACTTTAACATCCAGTTTGGTTTTACATTGGACCGAAATGAAACATACCATTCCACAACTCAGATTCCAGGTTCTTGAATAAATTCAAAATTTGCCAGATCGGAACAATGAAAAATGGTTGTCTCAGAGAGAGATATGGTGGATAGACTTCTTACAGACCCAAACGCCAAAGGGTTTGACTGACAAAATAGATATGGCATGTTTTTTGTATCTTTCAGTATATCTCCTATTTCCAGGTCACACCTGCCAAATCAAAGATGTCCTATTGAGTTACAGTTCCAGCAGATGAACAAATCAAGGTTTAAATTCAACTTTTCAATCACAATATTAAGCACCCACAAGATTCGTCATCAATAGAGAATACAAAAAATTCATTTTAGATGCAGAGAACCAGGTTATATTACCTAATTGATAGTAATTGGCAGTTATTTCAGATTATACATATGCAGGTACCAGTAGAACCAGAATTATCAATACCACACAAGGAGTCCTTCACAGGTTAATTACACATAAGCTTCAGTTAAAGATCTTATTTACACCCATGTTTACATTTCTTCACTTTAGCACATTAACATAACCGGTCTTTTCCGATGCGACCATTTTTCCTTAGATATTTTTTAGTTTGTTTACTTTGATGGCCACTTCCAACTTTTCTCTCACATTTCTTTGGTATTTCTATTTGGCTTGTTTCTATGGCCACAATTATCACACAATGATATAACGTCAATGGTCGAATAGCATAGGAACTCAGTTTGCTGACAACAGACTTTAACTCAAAACGACGCTTGAATTTATTTATTTTCTTGAATTGTCGAACTTTAGAACCTTCTATTTCCTTTAATCCATACTTTTCATCATGGTTCAACACAGTAACCGGGTACTTTCGAAATGGCGGAACTTTTAGTCCCATATTAATCCAGTCCGTTTTTATTTTTATTGTCTGTTCCCGTTTCCTTGCAATCGCGCAATATGGAAACCTGCATTAAAATTAAATATTTGGTTATCAAGCTAGGAGTAATTCATCATAAGGTCATATCTATACTACTATTATAAAGAGAGAACACAAACCTTTGAGCCAGGTAAACTCGAAAAGTACACCACCAATCAAAACACCCAAGACATCTTTGAAAACCTCAGGGCAAGCAGAAGGGCATAGGCTATTAAAAATACAAAATATACGTTGTTTAAAAAATTTCGAAATAAAAATAAAGTAGTCCCTTGCAAGTAGCGCCGGCCGCGTCGTCTGCGTGATGACATCATTTGCGTTTGTGCTCTCTGGCAACACTTCCGGAAATGGCGCCGAAGATCGCAACCTGCTGGGAGGACTGCCGCGGCCCTGCTTGCTGCTGGGCGAAGTGGCGGCCTGTGCGGGAGGGGCGCATGGAGAGTGGCGACCTGTGCGGGCGGGGCGCCTGGAGAGTGGCGGCCTGTGCGCGCGGAGCGCCTGGAGAGTGGCGGCCTGTGCGCGCGGAGCGCCTGGAGAGTGGCAGCCTGTGCAGGCGGAGCACCTGGAGCGGGACCGGCGGCTCAGGTAAGGATCAGGCTCTCCAGGACACGGGCAGGAGGGGGACGGGAGGGGGCGGGAGGAGGCCGGGGGCAGAAGTGCACGCAAGCCTCAAATGCTGCCCCCAGCCCCTTTCTGCCCCAGGCAACGCTGGGGCGGGCTGCTAGTTTAGATATATTTTGACTTAGTTTGTGACAGTTACAATAGTCCTTTCTCTAGTATCTTTTCATCTCGCGATATTTACAATAAATAGATCGCTTTCGCAGTCCGTCTTTTAACACTCACTTGCGTCCCTACGCGGGTCGTCTCATAGACTTCGACATTAAGATGGACGAAACCAGACGCCAGTTTCCAGCTCCTATCTACTTTTCAAAGGTATGTTCACCAAGAGAATTTCGGAAGTAATCATGTTCGGGATCTCTGGTTTAAATCTAAATCCTTGTCGCTCTCTCTATTTCTCTCAGCACTTCTCAGTAACTTTCCGCCCCTTGGAGAAGACTTCGCTTCAGCGTAATTTCTGCAGAAGAAAACGTGTGGCTTAGCTGCATTACGCAGGTATAATTCCGTTTTAAATCTAGGTCTTTGAGAGTACATTCACGGAACCCAAACTGGAGTTGTCCCGCATCTCGTGCATTTCCCCCTTTTTTTGTTTCAGCCCTAGAACCAGTCACAGTTTAGCGTGTTATCAGCACGTGAATTTTCATGATTCCCCTACACATTTGTTAGTATGTTGAACTTATTCCTTTTAAAAGTGCATTCAGTTAATCACGAATTCTACACCTCTATTTTCAGGTTCTAATTACTTAGCTCCTTAAACAATCAACTCTGGCAACATATTTCGGTATCTACTATCTTTGAAAGTGACTCACGTTTAACCACCTGCCCACGGTCTTAGATAAATGGTACGCTATACGCACTTTTTATTATTGAACTCTGTTTCTATGAACGTCTTGTTAGAAACAGGAAGCATAGATTACCATATCTACCCTTATCTTTTATTCATTTTTACACAGAGCATATATTGAAAGAAACCACGTCGTCGAAAACGGGTTAGCATTCATCAGTAGTCCTTGGTCAACATCAGTGCACTTATTTTTCAAACCAAGGCATTCTTTTTGGTATTCACAATAATCAATCTATCATCACAATTGTCAGAACAGCTATTCAAACTAGTTGTACAATTTTTGTTCTCCATGCAGAATTTATGCGTTGTGTCTGTCAGCAAGCTTATTGTCTAATCTTTTTCAGTAAACTCATGGTAAGGAGTCTTTTCAACTTGATTCGAGTCCAACTGTATCTATTTTTAGTTAAAACACCACATCAAAAATTAAGGTCCTTATAAGACATGAACAAGCTAACATTTCACTAAACTTAGGAGTCCTGCTTGACCTGAATTCATTGTATTCTTTCACTTGTTTTTTAATTTATTAAATTGTTGTTGCATTGTTTTTTTCCTGTGTCTAACTGGATATGTATGTACTTTAAGAGGCCATGATCTACAAGAGTTTTTGATGAATTATGTATGATGTAATGTAATTCATTTGAATAATGTAATTGATTTGAATATGCATTGTATGTGCTGAATGACGGTTTCTAAAAGGTCATTACTTTATGTTTTTCAGCTGGGAAATACTCCGGAAATGCATTGGGATTTGATTATGTAGTTGTTTGAACTTATGTTTCATTTTTTGTTTGGATAGCACTTGCTCTGTCTAGAACAGAACTAAACAAGATTGATTGTCCATGTAAAATGTATATGTTTAGATAAATTGTGAATAATGAAATACTTTGAAAGTATACCAAGCATTAGAAATGTTGTAGTTTACACAGGCAGATGGATATCTGCCACAGGTAGTGCGAGTAGGGTCTAATGACCTCTGTCACAACTCAGTGTCCGGCACCTCTTCAAGTAACACATTCCCTCAATTCGTGTGCTCATGGCAAGGCAGACCCAGAGTTTCTGTGGGCGCACCCTCGGTGCCTGGCAATGCTCCAAAAGCAGATTGAAGTGTTTATGGGCTGCACCCCCGTCCCTCCATGTGCCCATTCAGTGCCCATCATTCTCTCGGACTGCCGTCTCCAGCTATGCAAACTGTGCCTGCCACCCATATTATCTACCTCCCCCGTGTCCCTCTGCGCCCACACAGAGACTGGCACTCAGATTCTCCTCCTTTTGATGTGTTGCGTGCACCCACTCACTACGTGGTACCTCTCCAGGCCATGCCCCTCTTGTCGAACACACAGTTGGCTGGCACCCCTATCACACATGCACACTGTATCAGGCACCTTTTTTGCCATCCGTCCCTCTACATGCACCAATCTGTGAGCAGAAAGTGCCCGGCACCTCTCTCGATCACCCTTCCGTACATGGTTTGTCTTTGCCCTGTACCTGCTGTGTGTTTTTGCTGCTGTTCTGGTGCGCATTGAGTTTTGTTGCTCTGCGTCTGGGTCTGTTTATATGCATTTACCCAGTATCTGCGGGGTTCGAATAGGGTCAAGATTTTTTGTATGACTGCCTGAGTGCACTCTGCATCTGTACTGCATGTTTGCCCGTGGCCTTAGCCCACTGATTAAAAAGCTCCCAAAGAACCAGCATGCCCCCCAATATCACCTCCAAAGAATAATTTCTTTTAGTGTCAATTTGTTTCATATCCTCCAGTCACAGCCTGGGATGTGGGTGAGGAACCTCAACCTGTCCCTAAAGAGGTTTTGAGTACAGCTATGGGTCACAGGAGACTTGACAGATGTGAAGACAAAAGATAAGTAGTGACAGTATATGCTGCAGCACCCAGGATAATGTGTTGCATGGTCAAACACAAGGTCCCAAAGACGAGACCTATTGACCATGCCAATGCGTGTTAAATAAACACAGGGTCACATTTATGTTTTAAAGTTAAGGAAAAGCTATGATTATTTTACAATACTATCATTAGGCAGCAGATAGCAGGGCCTGATAATGACCAGTGCTCAGTTAGACCCAGTCCAGGGCATACAGGTGAAGAACTAAAGCACTGAGGTATTGTAGTTAACTCTTAAACAAAAGTCCTTTTCAACTCAATATTGAAGCTGAGAACAAAATCTGGTCCCTGGACGCTTTAAAATGGGAGAAAATTAAAATGAAAAGCTACCTTTAGGATTAAGTTAACTCTTCATTTATATTTTCTTTCATTTCAAAGTGTTGTATTTACAAACAGCAGGCATCTTGCTCCAAGACTAACTGGTGTTGCCAATGCTGCTTTTCACAGACTGCGGAACCCCAATGGCACTTTGTTTTTATGTGTTTCGACTTTAAATAAGAACCTCTCCCTCTCACACACACATATTATTGCCCAAAGCGAAAACAATTCAAGCAATATTTGTTATGATAACTGCATTGCCAAATAAACAATATGATGAGCAAATTCTGCGGTGTGCTCTATAAATATTACTGTATTCGTTCACCTAGATTTTACAAATTAATTCAGTGTCAACCCAGCTCAGTCTTCAGGATGTACTTGAAAGCTGCTGTAGCTTAAGTGAATTACTGCTGAAGCCAAAAATTGTATTCAACCCAACAGTGGTGTCTTTTTTTGTCTAAAATTCGATTTATAATTTTAGTTATGATGTTTATGCCACATTTGTCATGGCAATGGTAAAATGCAGCCAAATATGGCTAAATGCCACCACGCTAGACCCATACCTGCTTATCTGCAAGCCCCTCATACAGGTGCCTCGCCCCGCGAAGACTTGGAGTTCCAAGACACTGAGAAGTCACCAGGCCTTAAAAGGCTTACTTTTTGGCATTGGCATGTTCTCCAGCGAGGGCCTTTGCTTACACGTTAAACAATATATGCACGACCTGTCGGCTGCACACTGTGTTCTGGATGGAATCTAAAACACAAAAGTGTGTAGTTTGGAGCTGAATTAAACACGAGACTGAACAGTAAATTATATCAGCTAATCGTGTCAGCACTTTAACCATCAGTCAACCATCCGAATTATGCAGACCCTCCTAAACCATCCTAATGTATGCAGACCATCCTAATGTATGCAGACCATCCTAATGTATGCAGACCATCCTAATGCATGCAGACCATCCTAAAGAATGCAGACCATCCTAAACCATCCTAATGTATGCAGACCGTCCTAATGTATGCAGACCGTCCTAATGTATGCAGACCGTCCTAATGTATGCAGACCGTCCTAATGTATGCAGACCGTCCTAATGTATGCAGACCGTCCTAATGTATGCAGACCGTCCTAATGTATGCAGACCGTCCTAAAGTATGCAGACCGTCCTAAAGTATGCAGACCGTCCTAAAGTATGCAGACCGTCCTAAAGTATGCAGACCGTCCTAATGAATGCAGACCATCCTAATGTATGCAGACCCTCCTAATGTATGCAGACCCTCCTAATGTATGCAGACCCTCCTAATGTATGCAGACCCTCCTAATGTATGCAGACCCTCCTAATGTATGCAGACCCTCCTAATGTATGCAGACCCTCCTAATGTATGCAGACCCTCCTAATATATTCAGACCATCCTAATGTATGCAGACCCTCCTAATATATTCAGACCATCCTAATGTATGCAGACCATCGCAGGCCATCCTAATGTATGCAGACCATCCTAAACCATCCTAATGTATGCAGACCGTCCTAAAGTATGCAGACCGTCCTAAAGTATGCAGACCGTCCTAAAGTATGCAGATCGTCCTAAAGTATGCAGACCGTCCTAAAGTATGCAGACCGTCCTAAAGTATGCAGACCGTCCTAAAGTATGCAGACCGTCCTAAAGTATGCAGACCGTCCTAATGTATGCAGACCGTCCTAATGTATGCAGACCGTCCTAATGTATGCAGACCGTCCTAATGTATGCAGACCGTCCTAAAGTATTCAGACCGTCCTAAAGTATTCAGACCGTCCTAAAGTATGCAGACCGTCCTAAAGTATGCAGACCGTCCTAAAGTATGCAGACCGTCCTAAAGTATGCAGACCGTCCTAAAGTATGCAGACTGTCCTAATGAATGCAGACCATCCTAATGTATGCAGACCCTCCTAATGTATGCAGACCATCCTAATGTATGCAGACCATCCTAATGTATGCAGACCCTCCTAATATATTCAGACCATCCTAATGTATGCAGACCCTCCTAATATATTCAGACCATCCTAATGTATGCAGACCATCGCAGGCCATCCTAATGTATGCAGACCATCCTAAACCATCCTAATGTATGCAGACCGTCCTAAAGTATGCAGACCGTCCTAAAGTATGCAGACCGTCCTAAAGTATGCAGATCGTCCTAAAGTATGCAGACCGTCCTAAAGTATGCAGACCGTCCTAAAGTATGCAGACCGTCCTAAAGTATGCAGACCGTCCTAAAGTATGCAGACCGTCCTAATGTATGCAGACCGTCCTAATGTATGCAGACCGTCCTAATGTATGCAGACCGTCCTAATGTATGCAGACCGTCCTAAAGTATTCAGACCGTCCTAAAGTATTCAGACCGTCCTAAAGTATGCAGACCGTCCTAAAGTATGCAGACCGTCCTAAAGTATGCAGACCGTCCTAAAGTATGCAGACCGTCCTAAAGTATGCAGACTGTCCTAATGAATGCAGACCATCCTAATGTATGCAGACCCTCCTAATGTATGCAGACCATCCTAATGTATGCAGACCATCCTAATGTATGCAGACCCTCCTAATATATGCAGACCATCCTAATGTATGCAGACCATCGCAGGCCATCCTAATGTATGCAGACCATCCTAAACCATCCTAATGTATGCAGACCGTCCTAAAGTATGCAGACTGTCCTAATGAATGCAGACCATTCTAATGTATGCAGACTGTCCTAATATATGCAGACCGTCCTAAAGTATGCAGACCGTCCTAAAGTATGCAGACCGTCCTAAAGTATGCAGACCGTCCTAAAGTATGCAGACCGTCCTAAAGTATGCAGACCGTCCTAAAGTATGCAGACTGTCCTAATGAATGCAGACTGTCCTAATGAATGCAGACCATTCTAATGTATGCAGACCATCCTAATGTATGCAGACCATCCTAATGTATGCAGACCATCCTAATGTATGCAGACCATCCTAATGTATGCAGACCATCTTAAACCATCCTAATGTATGCAGACCGTCCTAAAGAATGCAGACCATCCTAATGTATGCAGACCATCCTAATGTATGCAGACCATCCTAATGTATGCAGACCATCCTAAACCATCCTAATGAATGCAGACCATCCTAATGTATGCAGACCATCCTAAACCATCCTAATGTATGCAGACCATCCTAAACTATCCTAATGTATGCAGACCATCCTAAAGAATACAGACCACCATCTATGTACCAAAATGCCTTATGGGAGCATAACATCAAAATCTTAAGAGCGAGCGCTTAGAGAGGATTTCTCTCACATTCTCTGCAATCCGAATCCAACTCAAATGCAGGAGGGTATAAAAATGAGCACCAAAAAAAAGATACGAAGGGCTGCTACAGGAACATTTAAAGAACAATAGTATTAAGGCCCACGTTTAACAATGGCTAGTAGGGATGCAGGCCATACCATACTCACCTCCCATCAAAAACCTATCACTCATTACGCAATAACAGCGATGAGAAGAGGTGTGTACTGTTCACTGTGGATTAGAAAGAGCTGCATAAAAGACCTTGGACTGCCAGTACACAAGTGTGGCAGATCCTTTTCATTTCTACAGGGTTATTTTACAGGTAGAACTATCCCACCTCCTTCTCTACTTTCAGAGTGTCTACTAAGTTCTGTGTTCCTCTATGACAAGACTGCATTTGGAACATCTTAATAAAAAGAAGTGCCTGGTGAATCCCCAGTTGGAGAACCTGAATGGCAAACATCTGAGATCATTATTAAAACGTTTAGTCCTACATGTTATATTCTTTCACAACCATTACATGTAATGGGTGATGTGCTACACTTTGGGCGTTATCATTGCAAGACCCATGTTCAGCATTAATCATCATTATAGAAAGGTGAGACTTAGAGCAAGGCTGGTTTGAGCATTTTTGCCAGGGATGCGTTTGGATGCCCAGTCCAGGCCAAGGCCTATGTATGTACGGTAGCACCTATGTCACCAGTATCTGAAGACATTGCAACGCCGTCCGCTCAAGTCTTATTTTGTGTCTGGTTCAACCCAGTCAAGTTAAATGCACTGTTCCGAGACTCTAAGGATTGAACGGGTATGTTCATTATATTTTTATAGTGCAAAACTAATCCCCTGGGAGGGTTTCTGTTCGCTATTGCTCATTAAAAGGAAGGAGAGATCAGAAGAGTTAGAAGAGCTAGGTTTTAAGAAGTTTTTTTAATAAAGCTAAGTCAGGGAAGACCGCATATGGAACTGAGCATGAATGAATACCCTGCATATTTAAGGGGGCTGAGCACCACATGAGAGAGGGCAAAACAACACAAGCACTCACGGAGTGATCAATGAAAAAGAATAAAGTAGGGCCCAGATGTATCAAAGGGCTTTTACCCATTCTGTCTCTATAGGAAAATGTGTTCATACATATGGCCTTTAATCCCTATATGTGGGTAGCCAATGGAAAGAAAAGAATCCATGCTGTAGATGAGAAAAAAGAGGAAGGCCATGAAATAATAAGCAGGCAAATAAGAGCGAAAATTAAGGCATGGTGAGCAATGGAGGGGCCACAGTATGGTTTTGGTGTGGTTAACCTCAGGTCTCGCAAACAGCATTATTTCAAGTGTTTCAGAAAGTCAAATCAGACAGTCGCTTGAAGCAGGTTTTAGTCTCAGTGTGATGGAAAGGCAGCTCTTCTGAATGTAGGTCTCTCGGATAGCTTCCACCTATAAATCTAAGCCACTCTTTCAGCATAACACACAAATGAAACCTATTTAATGTGAGTCATAAACCAATAAAGTGGCACAAGCAAAATCCAGACGTTTTTATAGTGCCTTGTCATAGCTCCCTAAATAACAGTTTAAAGAAATCCTTCAAATACTTATTGCCTCATAAGATTAGATAACTTGTTCTACATAGTTCTACTACAAAACGTGTATGTTTTTAAAAAACAGTGTTACCATTACCAATATGACAGGTTCCTTTTTTTCGATCTTAGAAAGATACAAGAGTGAGTAGGACGGTCTTCATTTGAACCTGCAGCCAGCATGTTGGTGAAAGGTTTCAGCTGGTGAATATTCACCCGCAGGTCCTTCTTACCTGCTGGTATCTTGTTGACCAGTTCAAGACCCATGTACAAGCCTTGCTTCAGAGCGTTATAGAGGGCACCTATGCTGGACCTAAGAGGTACAAGTCATGCCACTGCGAAGCCAATGAATACTCAGCGTTGGTACTACGGCTGTGCTCCATCACTAGTCCAAAAGCCTTAACAATCATTGGAACTTTTGCCATTATGTGCTTCCACAAAACACTGTGATGATTTTGATAAACATTAGCTTGACATTTATATGCAAACTGGCTTTCTGTCACGTCTGTAACAAAAGGACGGACAGCTCTGAGTCTACTTGAACGACGCAGGCTCAGCAGAGACATCAGCACAACCTGAGGGAGTCTAGTCAACACTATGAGCCACGGGCCACTATATATTTTGTGTAAATGGGCACTTCTCAAAAGGCCTTGAATCTTGGGTTACTCTAGTTATACTAATTCTTCTCTTTGAAAGGGCAATCACTTTGTCAGAGCAGAGTGCATTTCTTGATATTATTTACATGCATACAACAGAATAGCTCTACTATCAGCAGGCAATCCCTCCCCCACCGCCCCAATCCAAGCATGCACCGCTCTATATCTAGACACACCCACACAGCCTAAAAGGCATGTCCAAACTGTGCAGTTCTCCCATCTTCTGCAACCATGAAGTCTCTACATTCTGCTTCCAGTTTCATCGGAGATGCTCATTTGCTCCAAGCCAGTGACATTCCAAGTGGAACTTTGAAGCTCCGGAAAAACTCTCTTCAAAGAAGTAGTAAAGTCATAAGGATTTTGTAGTCTTTGTAACTCTCAGCTATTCCACTTGAGTTTGTGGAGAGAACATACTCAATTGCTCACTTTAAGTAACTACCATCGCACACCCTAAGGGTGTGTCTCCTTGCCCATTTCTTCCTGACAATCTGCAGATAAAGTATTGCGGTTGAATTGAAGGTCTCAATCCAACAACCAAAAAAAGTGTTGCCAAATGTAATACAGGTTCCAAAGCTGTAGGTGTCTCATTTTTGGATAACACAAAAATGAATCCAGCAAGTGCGGTAGATTGAAGGGTCTATTCAAGGGGAGATGGGGGAAGGGGTGGGGGGCTGACTTTATTGAAGTAGTAAGGGTGTGTTTTCCCAGCTCCCATTTGCAGATATACAGTACCACAAACTGAATACCTCTGACTGACGGCCAGTAGAGACTTCCTAGGGATGTGGGTACCACCCACATCTCTCCAATTTGGATAGGCTGTATGTCTACAGCCAGCTTTCAGCTCCTGACGGAGGCAGTGGAGTTCGTATTCTGGGAGCCTGTTGTAGCCCTTTAACAAAGTGTAGTCTTGAAATATATTCAACTAAGCTCACAAAAGATTTTATGCCAATGACAGTTTGAACCTGTTTAGTGCCAAAGAGAGATGGGGTAGAGGCACTGGATACTGGTTCAGCACTGACCATCTTCACCCACAAGCCAGCATCACTGTGAACTATCTGCAAAGAGAGTGGTCATCTCTGACCGTAGCTTCCCAATGCCTCCACAGTAAAGGAATTCTCCACATGAGTCCCAAGGGAGTCACAATGGCCAGAAGATAACAATCCAGAGACACGTGCCCGAAATCTTGAGTACATTCCCACCTGATCTGAGATTAGCACGAGAACTAGCCCACTGCAGCGAATATTTCGGAACATTTCTCTAAATAATACTCCAATACTAAGGCTTGACAACCAGGAGGCCATTGAGATGAGTCACACAACCACATTTACATAGAAGCAAAGTCAACTACACCCAAAATGAGATCATGGATATATTCTGCTCAACTAAAATTTCATGCATAAATGATTGTTCATTGCCAAGTAGATATTTCCCTAAACTGATGCTTGAGGACTGAAATATGTGATCATTACACAAGTCACTGTTCAATTTCACAGAGGCAGAAAGGCTATGGATTCAAAAATTTGATTAATGAGGTTACTGATACCAATATCTTAAGGAGTATTTAGGTTTTTAAAAGTCCCGCCTTTAATAACACACCGAATAATATAGCTGATTCAAATATAGCCAGTAGTCACGAAACATACCTAAAGAATAACTATAAATATTCTCTTAATAGCCACATAATGCAGGAAGATGTATCAGTTTATAGCCAACCCTTCATGAATTACAGATGATGTAGCTATTGCGCATCAACATATTTATGCTGTGCACAATAATGTACGATTACTTTACAAATGCATAGTTCTTAAAAAACAATGTATGTTTGTTAAAATATATGCCTAAATTTGACAATGGATGTAGGAAAAATATCAACATGGTTGTGTCATCGGTTTAGAAAAAATGGTTAGTACTCTGACACAGCGAGTGTCTGTATTTAAAGAGCAATAAACTATGTGGTTAAAATACAACATATAAATATATAGTCAAGCTCACTGATATTATGCAGCAACTAAGGATCTAATTATGTAGCAAGGATAGGCAAAATGTGTTGCATTATACAGCAAAATCGGTGGTCTTATTGCAATATTTTGATATTTTAGCAACCATGAATACAAAATGGATCCCGAAGCCATAGAATTATAATCATTCAACATCCGCAACTAAAAATATTTATCAACAAGTAATGATTTTGATTTTGTATATAAGCATAAAAACAGCTAACTCCTACAGTAACATTTCTTCTATAAAACATACCATGTTTAACACACACAGAGAAAAGAGAAACTATTCCCACAACTGTAGTCACAACAATTCAAAGTGATCACCTCTCAATCCTCCACCGAAAGCCACTGCTACAGCCGAACACTGAATCAAGCCACCCGAGAATACACCGGAGGTATACGAAATATTCTACATTAGGAACAGGATCACGTGCCACAGTATAAAAGGTGCAATCAACCCGTGGCTGAAGTCCTCTACATACACTATTAAAACATAAGCAAAGGAAAATGTCAGAAACAGCTGCCAATACTGGAAATCCATTTCTACTCCAAAAATACCCTCCCTCCTTTCCATCTCACTCTGGTGGTCTGACAAGCTCCTAGAGTCACTCCAACTGTACTCTAGCTACTGTGGCAATTCTGCAAACATATTAAAGGCCTGATAAAACACTATAATCAGTGCTGATTGCTGCACTCTTATTGGAATAGTGTTACAATGGAAATCATTCACATCAAAATCACCGATTACGACAAAGGCACTAAGCAGCTTTTTATATTTCGCATCCAGAGTTTTAGCTGTTATCGTCGAACACCTAGGGTGACCAATACAGTACTTCAAGTGGGCTTTGGGCCAGCACTTTAGTTATAATTGGCTGTTTTTGTCTCACTTCCCTGATTCCGATTCAATGTTTTTAGCTATACTGTTATTTGTCTTGCTCAGGAGTATTACTGTCTCACTGTCTTTTTTTGAATGGGTGATATCATCCTACTATAGACGTCAGACCTTGCATTGCAATTCATATGATAGATTATTGTTTCACCCCTTCCCTCTACTTCTCCCTCATACCCTCAATCTCCTCTATTTATTAAATACTAACTCCACAGCATCCGCTCACCCCCAGCCCAGTCACCCAATAAGCACCGCTCCCACCTGCATAGAGCTATCTTAAACTGTTATTATTTTTGTGTTATCATTCATTATTAAAACTTTTACATAAAATGTCATCATGAAAACAATAACCTACGTTGCATTTTACAATAAATAGGTAGGTAGATTAATCGGATGCAAATGTGACTTAAGTGTTTTAAACTGTTATTTTAAAAATTCCAAGGAGGCAGTCCATGCACATGCGCACATACACACTGTGGGCATTATTGAACGAATTTGCTAAGGCTTCAATAAACTTCATTCAAAGATGGCCGATGTGCATGCACACATCTATCTAGGGGAAAACATTGGCAAAGCCAAAAGGTTTCAAAGACAAGCCCTACAGGCTTTGCCAATATTGGTTGATTCAGAACTTGAGGCTAATCTGCCTATATCGAGGACAATAACTGAACTTTTTGATGTTGTATTAGGAATTGCCATACCTAAAATAGCAGCCTGTTGAAAATCTAGTGATCCACACACAGTCACCCACCTGTGGAATACAGTTATGTTCCGAGAAAGGATAACGAGATTTCTGACAACAAGCTAACAGATTTGAATTCGGAGATTACATGTGCACAGCTAACAGATGTTCTAAAACAACTGCATTATGTTCAGAAGGAGAAACAAAGCAACATACATGAAGCTGAAGACATCATCAAGTGCCAACACCAACTACATCACAAAATTGAACTCTCCTCGTTTTTATGGCCTGGCTTGACAGTGCAGCTGTCGCAAAACAATTATGAGACCATCACTATAGACAGGCTCTGGCTCCGCACACTTGTTGGGAGTCAGGAGCACATGTTTTGATTGGGCAGAGGTTGTGTGCTTTCACAACAAAAGTGCTTCCCCTCCTGAAAGCTGTCATCATTTTGTTTATTTATCATACAGCCTGAGGATGAACCTACAGGCAGACATACACATGGTAAAGTGTCTCAAGATAACTGAATCATTTATGGTGTTGGTCTTTCTCTGGCAGCAGCTCTAATGGGAGGGCAGTCGTTAACCTACATAGATTTGTAGGTCTGTCTTAAAAGAGCTACTGTCACCTGACCTTTTAACCTACACCAATATTATTCTACAGTTCTTTTGCTTTCACACAGATAAATATTAATTCATATGTTATTAACTTGTAATGTTCCACATTACCATACAACATTCCTTTAAAGCCAGACCTAATGCCTTGCCAATTCTGGTCTTTCAACCCATCTTACTCACCCTACTACACACTCCACTATAACTCTATACATTACCATAATGGAATAACCACCACATGCTCAAGTACACCTGACCGCAATCCAACAATTCCCATCCCTTCCACCCGCCACCACACTTATGGCTTCTGCTCCATATGCATGGTCAAATGCATATTTCTCACCTGTTTCTCTTGTGGACTAACGAGGAGCTTGGGACTGCGAGCAAGCAGGAGCTGCTCTTCCTTCAAACCTTGCCTTTGTGAACTAGTGAGGAGCTTGGGATTGTGAGCACGCAGGAGCTGCTCTCCTTTCAACTTCTACTCAACTTCTTGCGGAACCCGCTTCGCGGGTCCCGCTGCGCCTTTGGTTCTGCTCTAGCGCTGCTGAAAGTGCGCTGTATCTGCGAGGACTGCAGGTAAAAGAGCCTCTGTGGCGGTGGTGTGGGCAGGGCTGCGAGCGTGGTCAGGCGAGGACTTCAAGTCCCAGGAGCGCCTGACCCTCAGCATCACCAGCAGCTGACCCGCTCTCCCTGCTGGCTCCTCCCCCGCCTCAGCGCGGCTAAAACCAGCGCGTCAGTTTCCCTGGTTGCTTTCTCACCTGTTTCTCTTGTGGACTAACGAGGAGCTTGGGACTGCGAGCAAGCAGGAGCTGCTCTTCCTTCAAACCTTGCCTTTGTGAACTAGTGAGGAGCTTGGGATTGTGAGCACGCAGGAGCTGCTCTCCTTTCAACTTCTACTCAACTTCTTGCGGAACCCGCTTCGCGGGTCCCGCTGCGCCTTTGGTTCTGCTCTAGCGCTGCTGAAAGTGCGCTGTATCTGCGAGGACTGCAGGTAAAAGAGCCTCTGTGGCGGTGGTGTGGGCAGGGCTGCGAGCGTGGTCAGGCGAGGACTTCAAGTCCCAGGAGCGCCTGACCCTCAGCATCACCAGCAGCTGACCCGCTCTCCCTGCTGGCTCCTCCCCCGCCTCAGCGCGGCTAAAACCAGCGCGTCAGTTTCCCTGGTTGCTTTCTCACCTGTTTCTCTTGTGGACTAACGAGGAGCTTGGGACTGCGAGCAAGCAGGAGCTGCTCTTCCTTCAAACCTTGCCTTTGTGAACTAGTGAGGAGCTTGGGATTGTGAGCACGCAGGAGCTGCTCTCCTTTCAACTTCTACTCAACTTCTTGCGGAACCCGCTTCGCGGGTCCCGCTGCGCCTTTGGTTCTGCTCTAGCGCTGCTGAAAGTGCGCTGTATCTGCGAGGACTGCAGGTAAAAGAGCCTCTGTGGCGGTGGTGTGGGCAGGGCTGCGAGCGTGGTCAGGCGAGGACTTCAAGTCCCAGGAGCGCCTGACCCTCAGCATCACCAGCAGCTGACCCGCTCTCCCTGCTGGCTCCTCCCCCGCCTCAGCGCGGCTATAAACCTCCGTCTAGTTACCGCAAAGCGGGAGCGCGCGGGAGCGCGCCGGGAGAAGCCCGGGACAAGGGCGGGACCGTCTGAGGCCGTCAGAGGCCGAAGGAGGCTGGGCTGGGCCCCCTCCCTTGGTTCCCCAGTTTCAATTTAAACTGTTTGTTGCATCCATAGGCTGATTCTGTATTTTAATGTTCTGTTAATTTGGTATTATACTTTATAATTGTTATTTTCTTAACTTTCCTCCCTTTTTTAAGATAGTCTCATGACGGCTAAAAAATTACGCTCTGGACGAGTGATTGTGGGGAGATCTGGGTCTAAAACTAAATCAAATCCCTTACGAAACAAAATAGCGTCTACTATGCAATTGAAGGGTCAATGCCAGCTTTTTAATCTTTGGGATAAAGGGAAAGATAAACCCACTGATTTACAGTCCACGACCGAAACCCCAGGTTTTAATGTCGCGGCGCCTGTTAATGGGGTCATTGATGTTTCTTCTAGTTTAAGCTTGGTGGCCAGTCAA
Organism: Lissotriton vulgaris; assembly: GCF_964263255.1. Taxonomy (NCBI): domain Eukaryota; kingdom Metazoa; phylum Chordata; class Amphibia; order Caudata; family Salamandridae; genus Lissotriton; species Lissotriton vulgaris. The sequence continues at coordinate 1,800,604,967 of NC_141694.1, read as the reverse complement.
TCTCTGCCAATTTTGGTCAGCTCGGAAGAACTAAGGGGTTCACCTTCGACACTAAATAATGTACATCTGAACCAGAATAGTCATCTTAATTCTTCGGGCAATATGCCCGCAAAATCTGAAGATATTACTCCTTCCACAGCCATATTAAGGGATGCACCTAAAGTTTCAATGAATACTGATTTTCTACCAGCTTTGTCAGTTACATCCCCTGTAGTAGGGAATGAATTCACCCTACCTGATATTGATTTAACAGCTCATAGAGCGCGGGTGGAATTGGTTCTGGGGAACTCTAATGGTGTGCCTTTGGAGGAAGTTATAACGATTTCAAGTACTGGTCCCTTAAGTAGCACTCCCTCTAATAAATTAGATTTTTCCCTCCCACAATTAAATCTTACAACCTGCTCAGGGCCAGTGTTGAACAATTTAGCTGAGGGTTCCCCAAATATTAACGGGAGGTTAATTTCTAACTCCTTGTCCTCTTTGGAATCAATCTTGTCTTCGATCTTAAGATTGCTGGAAAAGTTTGTGGGAGGTTCGGAATGTATTTTTGATACCGTAACACAGATTTTGCAAGTTCTCCTCTTAAACAAAAACGAGTTAGTATCAGACCCTCCTATTCATCAGAAAATAAGCGCTCCTTTCTCTTTAGCAGATTTGGATTTAGCGCTTTCTTCTCCTTCGATAGAAAGTCAAAAGGAAAGGCAGCCCATAGTACTTTCAGCTATCCCTAAACCCCCCAAAGTGGTTTCGGCTGGCGCCAATTGTATAGCCCCACTTAGTGATAAGATAGAGGTAATAGCAACTCCCCCTCTTAATTCTAAATCCGATTTGCCTTCCCTCTTTCCCATATTTTCCTTGCCATTAAATAAGGAAGAGGAAATTCCTAAAGGAAAAACGGGATTGATGGGAAATACGAGTCCCCAGAAACATAAAAAGATTAGAATGAAGAAGAGGAAACCTATCCGTAGGTTTGCCAAAAAAAGACAGAGGAAACTTCTCTTTGATAAGAATGTGGAAGTAAATATAGTTGATTCTCCGCAGGTGGAGCAGTCTCTCACCCCCAAGGTTGAAATTAGGGTGGTATCGCCCAAAGATGACGCCCCCTCCTCTGATCTAGGTCCAGTAAATTTAACTAATCCTTTTCTTCCTAAGGTTTTTTTCCCAACCACTAATCCCTTTTCCTATTGTAAGGCTAATCCAGGTCCTAGCCAAGTTGTATCTAAGGTTACCTCTCCATTTGTTATTCCGCCTCCGGCTGATTTAAATCCTACAGCAACACCCTTTCAGGCTCCATCTTTAATGACAGTTGTCCTCCCAAAAGAAAAAACAATTGTGGATACGTTATATCTTGATTTTTCTCCCCTTTTTGAACCAGATTTAATCTTGAATAGATCTGCCCTATTGATCTGTTTTAAAGAGATCGAAGGCTTGAAATTAGTTCAAACCTCCGATTTAGATCTTGTACTTCTCCGTAATTCTTATGCGGGGAAACCTTTAAAATCAACAAGGGTGAAATTTTATTCAAAAGTTGTGTTAAACCTTGTTTTACAATGGGCTGAGGAATTACAAATTAGAGGGATAGATGTGATGCCACACTTGGGGGAAAAACGTATTTTACACAATGCTGCTAATCCCTCATTATCATTTTCCTCCAATTCGGATGTGCGAGTGTCAGATTGGTCTAATCTTGGATCTGAGAACCTAAAAGTTTGTGTGGCTAGAAATGAAAGGCTGGTTTCTTACAAAAACCCTCCCCTTAAGCAAACGGTGAAGGATGACCAATCCAAATGGAGTTGGCTTCCTGGAGTCCTTGCGAGTAAATCTACTCCCCGTTCTATTCAGGATTCCAATTTTTAACAGGGAGCTGAAATTTATCTCATGGAACACGGCCGGATTCAAAGATTATAAGGAGAAATTGGGTTTCCTTCATGCTCAAAAGGCAGATATAATCTGCTTGCAAGAAACCTGGGTTGATGGAAGTTTCGTTTTGGATAAAGATTATTTTGTTTTGGATTTTAACGCAACCAGCACTAGAAGAGGTCATGCTAAGGGAGGTTTAGCATGCCTATTATCTAACAGATTGCAATGGAACTATTCACACTATTTGGATCCAGGAAAACTGTTTCAAGCAATAACTCTGAAAGATGTATTTGAAGATTGCCCAAATAGATTGCTGATTGTGCTAAACATTTATATTCCCCCCAATTGTTGTTTTAATAATGGTTTAAAAACTTTATTCACTTTTTTAACTAAAGTCTTGGAGATCTCGCCAACTCCGCATGTGTTAATGTTTGGGGACCTAAATTGTAATGTATCTAACTGTGGGTTGGAGTTGTTTAGAAATCTCCCATTGGAAGAGTCTCTGAATATACCTTCAGCCCAGTTTCCCCCCAACTTAAAAACTAACAAAAAAGAGGTAAACTTATTTTAGATGGTTTACTTAAAGCGGATTGCTTAATTGTAAATGGGAGGCTTCCATCTGATATCCCGGCAGCTTTTACTCGTAAATCTAATAAGGGAAAATCTATTATTGATTTTATCATGATAGATTATGCCGGTTTTCACCTATTAAAGGATATGATGGTCATTGAATCGAATCTTAGTGACCATAATGTATTGACGCTTTCTGTTTCCATTAGTCTTCAGAAAGTGGTTCCATGGAGGCTGGATATAGATTCTGTGAATTTTGATTCCAGCTCAGGGAAATGTTTTTGGAACCTCAGTACTGTGGAAAACCTAGTGCCTCTTTTGTGTGTTACTGTCGAGAATCTTCCACTCTGGGAGGGGAGAGAGCTGTTTTTTTTTGTTAAGTTTTTAGATTCTGTAACCGCTTGTGCAAAGGAGAAATTAGGGGTGAAACAGTCCTTTGTAGCCCCTTACCCTCTGCGGGCTATAAATAGAGAAATAAATAAAGTTGTAAGGGGGCAATTTTTATGTTTTACCCAAGAAGCTAAGTCTAAGTTGTCCATTCTGAAAAGAAGGAGAGCTAGGCTTAAGGCTCGTTTAAAACGCTCTGAGGAAGACGCCCTCTGGATTCAATTGAGGGAAGCTTCTTTTAATCACCAAACTAAGACCTTTTGGTCCTTAATCGGCAAAGGCTGCGGTACTAGAGCCAGTCCTACGCCCATTGCCATTGAGGAACAGGTGTGGGTTCACTATATTGAGAAGTTGTACAGTAACAATAATTCTCATGGTAGCTATGTTGAATTCGATAATTCTGCTGTTACACTTGACTGTCCAACAGAAAAGGAAATTGAATGTGCCATTAAGAATATGCGTTCCTCTGGTGCGATGGGTCCTGATAATATCCCAATTTTAATATTAAAAAACCAGAGTGAACTTTGGAGTAAAATACTCTTTCCAGTGTTTAAATTCTGTTTTTTTAGTGGAACAGTCCCCCCCTCCTGGAAAGGAAGCATTATTGTCCCTTTGTATAAAAAAGGGGCAAGAGATCTACCACAAAATTATCGTCAAATTGCCTTGCTTGATGCCATTGGTAAGGTGTTTGCAAAATGTGTGCTTTCTTTAATTAACGATTGGGTATCTGAACATAATATCCTTCCCCTGGAGCAAACAGGTTTCAGACAAAATCATGGAACCTTAGATAACCTGACCGCATTGCAAGTTATCAATGAAAAATATGTAAAAGTTCGGGGTGGTCTGGTATACGGCGCCTTTATTGACTTCTCCACCGCATTCGACAAAGTAGATAGAAATTTGCTGTGGAGAAAGTTAGTTAACCTTGGTATGCCTGCTTCCCTTATTAAGTTAATTCGTGCCCTATATTCTGACACTTGGTGCAGAGTCTTACTTGGAGGTGATCGCGGCGTATCCAAATTAATCCCAACATCTAATGGGTTGAAGCAAGGTTGCCTTTTGGCTCCGTTGCTTTTTTCATTATATACTGTTGATTTACCCATCGCTCTTTCTGCCTGCGCCGGTATTGCCCCATCTTTGGGGGGTGTTCCAATTGCATGCCTTATGTATGCAGACGACATCCTAATTTTGGATCTCACCCCAAAGGGCCTAAATAATCGGTTGCATGCACTTTATGAATATGCGGAAAGTCATTTTTTATCAATAAATACAGCAAAAAGCAAGGTGATCTGTTTTTCTGGTAGAATGAAGCCTAAATATTCTAAATTCCCATGGGTTGTGGGGGGGGAAAAACTAGAATGTGTGAAATCTTATACCTTTTTAGGTAAAATCGTCACTCATAATCTAAGTGACAAATCACACATAGACAATAATTCCCGGAAGGCTATTTCTCAGGGAAAGAGCTTAGTTTCCCTATATAAAGCCACAGGTAGAAGGCATTTTTCTATTCTCTTAGATGTTTTTAGAGCGAAAGTTCCTGCCTCCCTGTTATATGGAATTGAATTAGTGGATCTAAAAAAATGGAGTTTTTTAAACTCTGCGGAAGGAAAAATCCTTCGGAGTTTAATGTCTGTAGGCACCGCAAACTCGACTGCTTCCTTGCGACAGGAATTGGGTTTACGTAGCAGCAGGGTTCAAGGTCTTGCTAGTGTTATACGCTGGGTAGTAGCTTTATCTAAAGGTGAACCCAATACCCTAAGATTCCTTATAAAAAATGAATTATTAGGATCTTTTAATGACTTCTCATCAATTGTAAAAAACTTTAGACTTGTTGTGTCACAATTGAAATTGGATGAGGAGACTTTATTTTTATTGTCCCCTCACCAATTAAAATCAGTTTTGAAGTCAGCCTCTTGGGAATTGGGGTTTTGTCTTGATAGAGACTTTTGTCTAGCGAAAAAAGGTTGTACGCCTGTTATTGAATCTTATACCTTGCGGAAAGCACAACCATACATGTACTGGAACATCTCCCATGGCGTGAGACGCCTGGTGTTCCTATTAAGACATAATTTGCTTCCGCTAAAAGTTATACAAGCCAGCTGGTCTGGTTGTTCGGCACGCTGTGATCTTTGCCAATTACATGATCAGGATCTAGATCACGTGATGTTTGTCTGCCCTACACTGATGCCTTGCAGGCGTAGATGGTTAAGATCAATCTGCTTACAACTTAACATATTATCAGCGTCTTCGTTTAAGGCAGCCTTGATTAACCCTCCTAATGAAATGTTTGTTTTTAAACTGTACAACTTTTTTAAATGTTTTTTGGACCTGTATTAAGTTATCTTATGTGATTGTGATGAAAATATCTTTTTTCTTTTTCTTAAGTATTTGTGCTTTGTATGTATATGTTGTTTTATGTGGACCTCATAAAGAGTTCCTTATCATAATAAATAAACTTTGAAACTTTGCATGGTCAAATTTAGATGCTATTTTTTCTCTACACATTGAAAAATTATTTACAATTTTAAATACAAAAAGAAAATGTTCAATGTTACAATAAGCAGAAAACAAGCCTACATGTACTTTTTTCTTGCACTAAATGTAATGCCCAATTTATTTTACATACCCTGCTTTAGTTTTATAATTGGTTTCTATTTTGCTTACTCCGTGTGCACATCATAGGGCCTCTGGAAGCACCTACCTCGATGGAAACAGTAATCTACATTACAAGTTTAGCATGTAGAATATTATTAGGAATATTAAAATTGTATTTGTAAGGATTGTTTGAACTCTGCAGACAAATTTCTTTATTCAGTTCACCAGGTGGGGACGTTGAAATAATCAGAGAAAAATTTAGACTTTTTGATACCTGCTTTTTACCTGAATTCAGCATTCACTAGCTTAAGCGAACACTTAACTTTTACAGTCTGCCGCTTTGCTGTACCCCGCGTGATACTTTTTTGTGATTTGTTGCCAGTCAAACAAGTTTTCTTTAGGGGAATTCTGAAAAGTATGCAGGAGATAGTGGACCGTGTAGGAAAAGTGATAAGCCCATAATGTGAGATAACACAAAGACACAGCATTGGGTAATTAGAGTGGCTCTGTCTGAGGCAGCGTCAAGAGTTTGTACCCTGCCCTTTAGTTAGCCTCCATGTTAGTTACTTATTGTGTGTTGCAATGCAATTTAGAACAATCATACACTTACCCGTTGCCAGCTAATTACAGTCTCCAGACAGGACATTTTCCCTGCGTGTCCACATCAATAAATGTGGGAAGATGGACCTTAAAACTGACCAGTAGGCATTCGGGTTGCTCAGCTCACACCAAAATTACACTCCAGAAATGTATGTTTAAAAGCTTACATTGGACAGATCATTGATACTGAAGTTCTGCCAGGGACTTCACGATGAGCATACCTTCTTCGAGCCCAATTAATAAACGAACACATACATAAATAGCTTTCTGTCTCAGGCTGACACTTTTCAGATATCTATGTGAAGCCCAGAGCACTATGGACCATGCAGCTGAACCTTGATGTGGCGCCTTGTGCACTTTCACAGACAAAGGTCTCTACAGGGATTCAGTTTTGGTTAGAAAAACAAACTCTGATCAAAGCCAACTATGCGGCAAGTGTTAACAAAGAAAAGTGCCCTTGTGATAAAGGTGAGGTGTTCCTTAATAGGTGCTCGCGGATCCAAAATAACGGCAAAACGTGGGTGCAGTGAAGATGATTGACCATTGCAAAACGATTTTGAAGTGAGTGACTGACTGAATGAGTGCAGTGGTTGTAGGAGCAGAACCAGAAGAGTGCTAGGCAGTGATGTGCCATAAACTCCTTAAAAGGACTAGAAACAGAAGAGTGTGAGGCAGTAGTGTGCCATAAACTCATTAAAAGGACGCGCCATCAGCCCGACGAGATAGTGCAGTGGATTAATGAATTAAGTGCTAACATTATTTACAGGGTTGACTTCTAGGAAATCCAGTCACCCTCTCATCCTTTACAGATAAAATGGAGTTCTATGGACACGGGTAATACCACCTAATATTAAAACACTCAGAGCCATTGATATTGTGTGCTATAAAGGGCCAATATTTTGAGTAAGTGAACTAGTGAGTGATAAACTTATAGAGCACGACCTACTTCCCAACGTATCACAAAGGAAAAAAAATGAGCCTTAAGTGCCCAACGCGAAGACTGCTGGGTAGTGATCCATTCTCGAGCTAAGAGGTCAGGTCCAAGAAGTGCCTTCCTCCAAGCCATACAAATCTGAGCCAGGTTACTGCATGGAGAGAAGTGTCTTTCAACGCAGCAATGAGGTTGGGCCCACCAGCTCCGTCTGCTGTGACTACAATTGAACCGTTATAAAAAAGTTGCCTTCCTGTGAGGAGCCAATTGCAACCGTGCCTGGCTTCAGAGCTATGTAAGCTGAAAACAAGTCTAATTGCGATGTTTTGGGCAAACCAGCTTCTAAATAGTCCAAGAAGAGAGCCCTAAAAAGCAGAGGATGGCATCATTCAGTCTAGAAAGATTCTTGCTACCAAAACTGGGACTCCCAGATAGTAAAGCACGAAGAGTAGAAGCGTTCCCAACATCCTCATGGGATAACACCACCAGTGAATTCACCACATCAACAAAACGCAGCTCTTTGTCAATCCAGAATCCCAGGTGTTTGACATTAGCACTAATGGAGCGAGTTTCAGGAATAATTTTATTCTGGCTCGTGAAGTTAACCTTCCATAATTTGATTAATCATATTAATAAGTTTTTGCATGATTTGTATTACTAAACCAACTTAGAGTAAAATTGCATTCAAAAACATGTGGGATTAATGTTATGTGCTCTATGTTGCATCTGCAAGTATGTTTTAAAAATAATTAATTAACATTGTTTTGTTTGTCATATGTCCTGGTCAACAATAATGCGGTTGTTTAATTAATGGCATGCGTTTATTTTAAGTGTGCTTCAGTCTATGTCGGGTTTCTTTTTATTTTTGCACAGGTTCGTGGAAAATCCTGCTGGCCTTAATCAAGAATGGTAGATATATTCTCACTGCATACGTGTGCTTTTCTGCTAGATAACTTATACTAATGGGTTAATATTAGCTATTGTGGGTGGGAAACAGAATGGGTCTCAATTCCCTAATTAATTGCTGTCTTGTGTTTATTTAAACATTAGTTAATTGAGTGGGCCTTTATTGAAAAGAGGCCTGGCTGGCAGTGCTGCTGGGGATGTGTTCCCACTTGACATAAGCGAAATTCTTGCTTTTGGGCAAAAAGAATGTTTCCTGCTCGATGAATAAAAAGAATGATGTGCAGGACATTTGACGTCGAGTCTTCACGTTTCTTCAAGTTCATCAGGGACACAAAGCCTGCTTTGCCTGCCAAGATCAGGATGTCAATAGTTTGCTTCCCGGTTAATGTTGTAATTTGGAGGAAGCTGGGACGTTCATTTTAATAAACAATAGGGGCTTATGATGTGCCCCGGACTTTGGTCACGAACGAGTGACATGTAGGTGGACTCACATGGCTTAGCCAATCCTGAGGCTGGATGTCTGGTGTTCTTAGTAATTTAGATACATAGCTAGTTAGAAAAACTATAAAAACTGACCTCTTCTTAGGAGCCCGCCCCGCACTTCCTGATTCCATGAGACGATGACATGCTGATGGACAATTCTTCATGTAAGCATTAATAGGGCTTTATCTTGCATTTTCCCCTTTAGGCTGTCAGTTAGGGAAATAGATTTAAGGATTGAAAAATGTTTACTTAATATTCATGCTTCTGATTATTTTGAATTGCCATGATCAAAGTGCCTTTATTAATAAACTGATGAAAATAAAAAGATTTCCTATTAAAATGCTATTACTTTAAAAAATAAAAAGACTTAAATAGTCAAGCTGGTCTTGATTTATTTCGTCGTTACCATCAGTTAATCTATCGACCTGAGTGGCTTTATCAAATGTTACTGTCAAAATACCATGGTTAAAAATGTTTTACTGCAGTTGTATATATAGTGTATATAATCTGGTTGATTAGGCCACATGATTCAGTTGCCTAATATCTGTCTCGGTTACTATGGGCCTTGTGAGAGTTTTTATATAATGGTGAGTATTTAGTAGAGAGTGGTGTAGTTTTAGACAGAATCTCTTTAGGGGTGCTGGATCAGCACTCAGAAGGGTGCAGCTCAACAGCAGGGAGCCAATAAAAGGCGTTCCACAGGCTGTCCTGGCAAAGGATCAACACGAGCCTCTTGCTGGCAATGAACTTCAATGTCTGTCTAAATAAATATCTTTAGTTCATGGTTAATTAAAACAATTCTAGGTTTTGTAAGACACACGCATTCCTTATTTCTCAGAAAGATGCTCATATAGAACAAACAAAACAACAAAAGGTCCTGAGCAAACAAGAATAAGGAAAAATTGATATATATAGAACACAATGGAACTCTATATAGTCTCAAAATTCCATGACCAGCCGGCCACGGAATATTTATTGATTCAAGTTTTTTAGATTATCAAAGTTACAGCAATTAACCCAAGTAATAAGGGTTAAATAGGGGCACAGTCCTGTGCCATCCAAGAGAGGGGAGGGCAAGAGGGTAAGGGTAAGTGGGGAAAGTTATCAGGCAAACAAAGTGAGCTGACAGGTCACTGGCATTTAGTATACATTTAGCAGTGTATCCTGAAGTCATTCATACACATAATAGTATTTAAGTAAGTACATGTATGAATTACTTTAAGGTCGACGTTTCGATCCCTAGCTCAGATAAAACGGGATCATCATCAGGACAAGAAATTAATATTGCCTGGACATAATTATTAATAACACCGAGTTGGTGAGCCGGGAGGGTATTGGCTTCAATTCAGATGGCCCTCTTGGCGGGGGTGCGCAAGCCAACGTGATTCTTAATAGGTTCACTGTACTTCAAACTGAGGTTGGGTTGAAGTTTTGTCGAAGCGCTGGTTAAGGATTAATGGCACGTCCTAATCACGTCCTAATCTTAGGGCGTGCCATTAATCCTTAACCAGCGCTTCGACAAAACTTCAACCCAACCTCAGTTTGAAGTACGTCGACCTTAAAGTAATTCATACATGTACTTACTTAAATACTATTGTGTGTATGAATGACTTCAGGATACACTGCTAAATGTATACTAAATGCCAGTGACCTGTCAGCTCACTTTGTTTGCCTGATAACTTTCCCCACTTACCCTTACCCTCTTGCCCTCCCCTCTCTTGGATGGCACAGGACTGTGCCCCTATTTAACCCTTATTACTTGGGTTAATTGCTGTAACTTTGATAATCTAAAAAACTTGAATCAATAAATATTCCGTGGCCGGCTGGTCATGGAATTTTGAGACTATATAGAGTTCCATTGTGTTCTATATATATCAATTTTTCCTTATTCTTGTTTGCTCAGGACCTTTTGTTGTTTTGATAAATACTTGCCACCCATGGTCCCGAGTGATTAAATGGGTTCCCCTTGTCCTTATTAATCATATAGAACAAACAGCATATCTCAAATCTTTAAACTTTGAAGGATAAAAGTCCACAAGATAGACAAAAATGCAAGAGTGTGGTGAGAAAAGTCACCGATGTACTGCACCTAAGGAGATCCTGGAATTTACCAATGAAGCGGTTCTAGCAGCAAATCTTACATGAACTTAATGAATGACGCTGTGAGACTGCAGTACCTATCCTGAAAATAGTGTTCAATTGCCTCCTGACATAGGCGAATATTCAATTCTCAAAATAATTACTTTAGCCCAAATTGCCTTTCTACTCAAAACCGGGACATATGCACAGTAGGTGGGCAAGTGATTCCTTCCGGTACCACCAGAAGCAACAAACAGCATCTGCATGTGTAAATATCCATCTTTCAGTTACTCCCCTACATCAATTACTCCCACCCGTGATCTTAGGAACTTAGTTTGTAGAGTTTTATCAGAAAAAGCATCAGGCAGGTTTGAGGGTTCAGCTCACCTTAAGTCACTAGTGCAAACCGGTCGTAAGACTTAGCTTGTAATGTTAGGGTATCATTTTATGCTGACTTGCTTTTGAAGATCCTCAGTAAGAGACATCTGAATGAGTCGTGTGGAATGTTTAAAGCCTAAGGGAGGGTCATTTGTAAATCAATCTAATTCTTCTGAATAAAAGCTTGCCAGGGTGATGAGGACAGATTGAAAATGCCTTCACCAAAGGCACGTCGAATCGGAGAATAAGGTTCAACATATTTCTACTATTTTAAGCCTGGATGGCAGAGAAACAGGACTTGAGATTATAGCATAGGATCTGCTCTGTAGCATGCGCACTAGAAGATTCCTCCAGCATGAAATATCTTTAAATACATGTGTATGCTTGAATATGTTGAAAATAAGTAGGGATAAGAAAGACCCCTGTTGAACTCCATACTAGACAGGCGTAGGTAGGCAGGAAGAGAATGACTACACCCAGACAGGAAGCATGAGGAGCAGTACAAAACAAGGCATTAAAATCCAATCTCTGCCGGATGGTGGATTACAATGGCATGGCCTACCATATCAAAGGTGGCAGGAAGTTCCAGGAGGATGAGTTCAACCAGGCATAAAGAGTCAAGGCTTTTTTTTTTAAGGTCATCGAACACTCTTACCAAATTGTTTTGGGGTCCAGTCCTGGGCAGACACCGAACTGAGTAGAATCCTGCAGGTCAGGTGTGGTTTGAAAGGCAGTGTAGTATTTTCCTCCCAATCTCAGTAAATATATGTACTAGGTAAACTGGCATATTATCAGATTATGCAATAACATCCTGGATAGACTTCTTGAGCTTTTGATGGATAACTTTTTCCTTCCAACCCATACCAAGAAAGAGGTGATCGGCAGGGAGGTTATGGCTGAAGTGAACACGAAGACCACAGAAACCTCTCAATCAACAGGTTCACTGAAACAAGACTCAACTCTAATGCGGTCATAAATTAAGTGCAGTTTCCATCAGGAAAAAGTAGCCAGCTTGCTACAAGATTCATGAAAATATGGGGCAAAAGTAGCAGCAAAACAAGTCGTCAATATCCCTGCCCGCTGTCCGTGGAACAGGGCCACGGCCCAGTTGACAGCCTAAGAGATGGGACGGAGTTAAAGGTAGAGGCAGATCTTGTAATGTTCATGCTTTTGTCAGTAGGCCAAGCGAGTTTCCTACACACAATGGCAAAATCACACACTTGTAGTCTGTCAAGCCAAAGCCTCTCAGCCAGCAGAGCAGCTATGAATCATTGTTTGCAGGGTTTCCTACACTGCTCAGATGATAGCAAAGGGTGCACCATCAATGGACTGAGGGGAAGAAGTAGTGCTTTGGATCCGAGGATGCTGTTAAGCCCATAAGAGAGAGAGTGGTCTGAGTTAAGGGTTTTTTAAATAAAAAAGGGGTGGATTCAAACATGGACAAGGCAGAACACAAGCAATGAGGACAGTACTACGGTAACCAGTTTCAAAAAGAGGGAGATTAAAGCTTCATAAACCTTCTAATTACAGCCAACTCGTGCCTGTCATGTGCCAGGCACCTCCTGTGCCTATGTATGAGACCTGCAGTCTTCCTATGTAGCATGTAACAGGAGAATGAGTGAGTGTCACTGCAGACAAATGCTGTACTTTCCTGCTAGTTTCGTGGACAGTCTATCTGATCACCAATAAGCAGGGCCACTGCAAGAATGCGATTGTGTGGCCTTTTCTGAATATGAGTTAGCTGCACTTGACTTGGGAACCTCCATGTATTGTATGATATTAGAGTTGCTGAACACTGAATCTATTACTGCACCCTATGGTTGGGTTCTATAACAATACAGGCAAACTGTGAATTTTAGCCAATACAAGCACCAAAACCCGATCCAACTGCTGTTCCCTCACCTGAAAGAGCTATCAGCATATCAACAGTTTTATTCAGAGCTTATGGTAACCAAGTGAAAGGCTTTTGCAACTAAATAAATGTATATTTACCATGAAAACTTCCCCTTCGTTTAGTCTTATCAAGACTAACAGTGAATATATCTAACCTCATGTAACAAACACAAATTTCACTTTGTCATTATCTATTTTTTTTTTTAACTGGCCAACATTCAGTAACCTTGTGCAAAAAAGTGAATGCAGCCTGTAAATCAATAAAATGCAACATTCCCTTTAACTGCATTAGTTTGAAGAAATTAGAAATCCTGCCTATTCAATCTTTCAAAACTGATTAAGCTGGGCACTATTTGAAGAAGTTTTCTTGTGCACATTTATCTTTATGTATTCGATGCATTTACACCGCGGTTGAGTCAGTGATTTCAACTCATCAATTCAAAAATCTAGATTTTTTTTCAGCCATTAAGTTGGAGATTCAGTGGTGTGTTTTATTTAGATCACCGTCACAATGTTTTTCTCAAACTATTCGTGAATTAAAACAGGAGTTACAAGACATAGTCAAACACCAAGAATGATCATGGAAGTAAATTTGTTTATTTGGTTTAATACGGATTTCATTATGGGAGCCTGTTTGTGAATAAGTACGGATTATCTTCATGGATTTCCTTTTTCAATCTGGAAATAAAACTGTGATCCTAGTTTAATGATTGGGAGAAATCGGAATAAAAGGTCATTTTTCTTTGGAGAGCCCCAATAAACCTTTAGATTTAGTCAGGACTCATCGAGACTTGGTATTATGGCATTTGACTATGTTCTGTGACTGTTTTAATTCAGGAATGGTTAGAGAGAACACACTGAATTTTGTATATACATTTGGAGCCTGTCCAACTGCGTGACCCTGTGTCGATATTGATACCTAGAACATCTTTGATAGGGTGGACATAAGAGTGAAAGGTATGAATTAGTTTGATCCTACTAAAATAAAGGTGAATGACGTTCAACAATTTATTTAAGATTGTATATGGAAGTTGTAAATAAATAACAATGTCAACTTACATTTGTAGGTTCTAGTTGAGGATCACTCAGTTCTGAAGTAAGTAATCCTATAGTGATATGTGTTTTTAAATCAATAACCTATAACTGATTGAGCAACTAGCAGGCTCTAGAGTAACTTCAAATTAAAAGTGGCATGTCAGGTTTTTATTCTATCTTTATAAGTGGCATGAAAGCAAAGTCCACAGTTCTCTATTCAAGTTAGAGTTGACAGTTCTGACATCCTGCATACAATTAAATAATCTGAGGAAATTGAGTCGGTCTTCTTAGTTGTAATTTTTGTGTGAAATATGGTAATTATTGGATTGATTATTTTTAGTAATTACTGTTGGCCAATAAGAAACAATAGTTTATGTAAATAAAATGCAATGTGTACTTTAATATATATTTAATATACTTTTGAATATAAATATTGTTTTTTCCCCTTTTTGTTTTTGTTTTATTTTTGCTTTTGACTATTTATCTTGTAATGTTGTCTTTTGTTTACTTTCTGTTTTTGTTTGTGAAATTCAATTCATTCTCCTCCAATTAGTGAGATTCCCACTTAAGCCCTGAAGATGAATAAACATGTGAAACACAAGTCGGCTTTGGGATCCTAACATTTTTTCGATTGAGGGATTTGAAAGTCGTGCAGATTGTAACAATGTTCACATGATATGTATTAAATTGTGTTAAACATTAAGGGAGTCTTTTTGGGAGAAGAAACTGTTTAAATGTGTGTATCAAACAACTATCATTTTTTCTATTGTATGGTACACTCTAATACATAAATGTGAATGTCTGCAAAAGCTTTAAAAGTATTTCATTACTTCTTTGTGTTGATGTTGCTCCCTTAAGAATCTTGTGATCATTTGTAACTTCTTAGGGCGAGTTGCACAGGGCCAATTGGGTCTAAAAGAATCAATTGTTAAATGTATTGGTTGGTACCTTGCAACCCAGACCTTTGCCCATCCACATGGAGCATAGATGTGGCCTGCGTGTACCTTACTTGTATATGCAAAGGAAGCATGTAGAGCACATATGACTTTAACTAAACTGGGATTGATTTTATATTTGCCTCCTTTTGGTAATGCCTAAGATAGACTATAGGAAGGAGAACCGAGAAAGCAAATGATAATTATAGGGCTCTACTGAGGACATTCCAGGAATCATTTGCAGAGTCAGACTAAAGAGTATTAAAGAAAGGAGACAGAGTGCACCTTTAAAAGCAGGGAGCTTCAACCTGCCATTTCCTTTACCATTGTTCTCAGGGACGCTGCCCTTCTCTCTATAGGTTAACAGGTAGTGATGCAGGACATCCTCCCTTGCCTTTGTTCCCTTGTTGTGGGTCTCTCCTGAAAGTAGACTTCATCTCCACTCCACCTTCCTACTAATCCCTAAAGACACAGGCTATGGCTGGATGTGTCTAAAAAAATAAGCAAAAGGAGGAACTACCCGAAAAAACAGTCTCAGAGTTCAACACTGGAATCCACAAACCCTGTTTGCAAACTTGGTATGAGGATGGGACAGAAGCCTAAAGTTAGTGTGCCAATATTTATTTTTACTGTACCAAGGGTCTTCACACTAGTAGTAAACGAGAAACTTTAAGTTCAATGAATGGGGTAACTAAAGCCAACTTCCCCTATCAGAATGAGGAGAAGTAGCCTGTGGAAATTCACCCAGACTGGCAGAAAGTGCTGTCTGGAGCCTTCTTCAAGGGAGAGAACTGAATGCTCAGGCGAGGTTTTGAATGTGCCTTTGCACGAATAGAGGCTACTCTGAAAGAGAAGGGGTGCAACGGAGCTCAGGAAAGACCAATTTCATGGGCCTTCAGGTTTTCTCCAGAGTACTGGGATCTACATCAACACCTGAGCATGAGGGGGTTTTGAAAATCCTTCACAAACATACAGCGCCCAGAAGCAGCAGGGCAATAAATAAATGTTGACCATGTTTAAACTATGAAGAAATGCCAAGAGAAGATCGTCATCAACAGAGGACACAGCACCAATAAGAAGTATTCACGACTGTGACCCAAGGTGAACTTGTTTGGGTGGAATATCTTGTGACCGAGTCTAAGGAACAGCCAAAGTAACTAGATCCTGAGGGCCGCAAGCACAGCAGCAACAGTGAAACCTACTATCAATTGCTTCCAACGCTATTTACCCGAGTTAATGAGTGTTGGCGCTCTCATTCCAAACTGCAACCACGTTTGCTGGGTTTGGGCAAGAGTCTGGACATTTTTGCTTCGTGGGCCAATGAGGCTGTACCCCACCCACAGCAGCACTGCTCCCAGCAATCAGCAATGACTGCAGGCACAACCTGCCAACAAAAAGTAAGAGCACAGACCGAAAGGTATTGTGCACACAGGCGAGGGAACCTACCTACCGGGAAATAGATGGGGGAAAGGCGAACATGTACTGGAAACGGGTAAAGCCGTCATAGAACCCCAAGGACATAACCCTCAGAGATCATTTTTGTCTTATACAAAGAATACCAGTAAGAACTGGACCACTAAAAACTGCTGTACAGCCGTCCAAGTACCTTTAGTAGTAGTAGTCCTCTCATAATATGCATAGTATTGTTCTGTATGAAAATGTAAAGTATGTTTTCTACTAAAAGCACTTGCAAAGCTCTGATTTGATTGTTGTTCAATGGCTTTGGAGTTCTGAGCTCCGAACTCCATGCTACCTCCCTTAAGTAAACCTTGAACTGCTCAAATTTGCTACCCTGGGAGTCAAGTGCTAAAGGGATATTCCTTTGTGCTCAGTTTTTGGGCTCTAAAGAATGAGCATACCTGAGGAAACCATTGGTTTTGATTATCACAATTTGAGCCAAGTAATCCATGTCTACCATGAGACTTCTAAAAAATAAGTTCTCACACCAACAATACTAGCCAAAAGTCACCACAAAAAAATCAGACCCTTTAAACAGTTCAGTTACATCAAACACAGCTGTAGTATGCTATATACATGCTTCAATGAATGACCGATGTAAACAGAACTACATAAACATAGATAATCTCTTAACAATTGCCCACAGCATATTTTTGACCTAAGAGTCAACTAGTACATCCCTCTTGCCTCTTGATCTGACAACAACACCTTACAACCACAGTTCGGGTATTTCTGATTGCTTCCATCTAACAGAACTGTTAGGAATCTCTTCATATCAACTAAGGCTCCCAGCTCATACCCGATCAGTGCAATGTGTGTGGTCTCAGCATAGAGGTGGAAAAATTGTGTAAACAGATGTTAGTGCCATTTGGGTCCAAAAGAAGTCCTAGTCTTAAACTACTTGATGACATGAATATAGGAATTCCACACATTACACTTTCAATGGCATGTGGGTGCAATATGCCCAGCCTTTCCCATGAAAATAAAGGGTATGTGCATGGGAAGTGGTGTCCATTAGTGATATAACCAACCCTTGAATGGCTACGAAATGACTCGAATGCATCAGGGACACTACTGTCCATCCCAGAGTTTTCTTCCACATTTCCCTACAGTTGAGTACCTTTGAAGAATCAGTTAATTAGAGAAGACCCAATAACAGAGCTGCCAGAATGCAGTAAATAAACACAACTTTAGCATGGAGTCTCTGGCCTGGTGACACAGAGTCAGCCATTACCTGTCAGTGACATATTAACTCGAGACCTGGCCTCTCTTGTGTGAATGGCATGCGCAGGGCTTTAAGTGGGTTGGGACTTGCCTGTGCTAAGCACCAGCAGTTCTAAAATGCAAGTGCTGAGGCGGTCCCTATAGGGCTCTCCATTTTTGCTCTTATCTCAGGGTGAAAAAATTCAGAATCAGCAGAGCATGTCATCAGTTGTTGTCCAGCATTGGTAAGCCTGGAGGCACAAATACTTAAGGGCAATGTTCAACCTAAATAAAGTAAGAACATGCAAGGAGGCCTTAACGCACATACATACCACGACAGTACCAACGGAGCTGGCACGTGCCGGGAAGTTTTTTGCCGCTGCTGAAAGATCTTATGTCAAACTCAAAGTACGAAAAAATAACAGCATAATAACAATCTACATGCCGACTGTCCATGAGCATCTACATCATCATTAGGGACCCTGTGCCAAATCCAATGTCCAGAACAGTGCCATTCTCGTTGAGCAAACAATAAACAAAGCACTTTATGGCCATCAGTGATCTTGCACCAAGCCCGACAAGTTAAGATGAACCAACACTAGGGCACTGACTAACTAACCGATGTATGTCTCTAGATGTTTTTTTCTCTATTAATCCCCCCCGCATTTGCGATCCTTTTTTTAAGTCTACTGTTTTAACTATGATAGTAATATGCATTGCTTTTGTAAATGATTTTAGGTAATAACACAATATTCATTCATTCATTAACAGTACCACTCTTCACTGCCGTTGATGTAACTTCGAAGACATTCGTTATAGTTCTTTCACAGCCTCATCATGTCAGAACTGAAGCATTTTCAATCTTATATACAACGGCCATAGTTCGTATTTATTTATCTTATGCAACGAACAGCCAGTGCTGGATAGTTGTAGGTTTAATGTCAGTTGAATTTTATATCTGGATGCAATTACAGAAAAAGCTAACTTCCAGTTGGGCAGAACACTATGCCAAGCACAGATTTTTAGCTTAGGTGTTTTAAGTCACGCCCTTAATTATGTTGGCCATGCTTCATCAGAGAACTCCCCTAGTTTTCACATTCCACTTAAAGCCCTGGACGTGCAGAAAAGGGTCCAGGTCCAGAAGTCTGAAAATGATGCGTTTATAAGAACCTCCTACCGTTGAAATTAATGTGTGATCTAGTGCCACCTAGATGTCATAGTTCTACTCAATGGCCACTGATGTGCATACAAGTGGCCCCACTCACCTATGCCAGTGGCAAAGATTAACCTGTGATCTGGCATTCCTAAGTGTCATTTGTGAACACGCAGTTTAGTGCTTTGTGGTAAATATAAGCATACACTGAGCACCATCCTTTGCCGGCGAAGGCATAAGTGCCATTAAGACACGTGTTGATGTTCTGCCCACCTCCCATCAATGGTGCGTCTGAGCCCAGGCTCTCAGCACCCTGCATGCGTGTCCTGTGTGTACATTGAGCTCGTGAACAAGTGGCAGCATCCCCGGACAGAAGGCTGCTCCCCATCACGTGGGCAACGCCCCGGCCGCTCCCGTAGCGGTTGGACGCAGCAGCAACCGCCCCGCAGGCGCGCGCCCCTGCACCCGCGCCGTACCTTGTACTTGTCGAACCCAGCCAGCTGCTCGGCCGTCACGTACTCGTAGCACGAGGCCATGGTTCCGGTGCGGTGCAGGCGAGCGCGAGACGCACACCGGGCGCAAGGCACAGGCGGCAACCGTCAATGGAAGAGTACTGTCAGTGTCTGAGCCGGCACGAACAGCCGGCGTAAGACGCCCAACACAAGCCCCGCCTACACATCGGTGTGGATGGGCCAGGAAGGACAACGGCTAACGCGGACTCAAACCACTTCAGGCAGAGTACTATACCATAGAACCCCAATATAATATCCATAAAGCTATGAGTTGCGTTCTTTAATATAAGTGGCGCGTATAGAAGAGGGATTAATTACACTCTCCCTTTCACTACTCGAGGAAGACGTTAAGGCACGGGGTTTCCTTGAATACATTTGCATTATTTATCGTTAAAATATGTAGAGCCCCTTAAAATATTTTTTATTAACAACGTATTTCAGGTTTTAAAATGTCGTTAATCTCTAAACCACACGCCAATGTTTTTCAACAAAGGCGCGTCACTAGATGGTCAGTGCCAGCCTGGATACACTGGCATTGACCATCCTGTCAGACTTGACGGACTGGACAATGTGTTCTCTTCTCACGCCCTCTCCGGCTGCTGGTTCTTCCTGCTTTAAAGATGGCAGCCGTTCTATGCGATTGATGGGGCACAGCCCTGACCGTCGACCATCTTATCGTCAGGCAAAGAATAATTCACACTATTCTATTCACTTAGATAACGAAAGCGAGTCAGAGCGGGTTAAACGATCTGACATTTTTATTTCCAAACTGATAACTTGTCAGATGGATAGTTACTGTACAGGATCAGCTTCTCAGCTACCTTGGTAATAGGGTTGTAGACACACGTCGTTTTATCAGAGATGAGGAAGCTAGCGGAGGTGTTACTTCCGGTTGTCATTTCCTACTATTTGAAGATTGGTGATCGAAGTTCAACTGCGTAGTCTGTTGGGGTGCACAACGTAGATAGGAATTTTCCATCTACGCAGTGTTCTTCTGCTTGGTAGATTAGGTTTCTTTCTAGCCCAAGTCTTGCAAGAATGTTTAGGCACCTAGTTTCACACAATAGGGAGATGCAGTAAAGTGGATGAGAACATACAGGAAGGAGCAGCCAGGGCTTCAAGTGGGATGAAAAAAACTGGGCTGGCGGTCTCTAAAGGGGGCGTGGGCAATGTAATTAAGGGTGTGGCTTAAATACACATAAACTAAAAATATGTGCTTAACATAGTGTGCTGTCCGACTTGTATTTTGTTGTTTCTGTAATTGGATCCAGATATATGATACCGCAAGTAACATCATACCCAGTGCTTTAAATGGGCCGGTAGTCACCGGTACTGAGTACCGGCACTTCTTTTTTTTACCCCCAAGAGTACCGGCACTTTTTCCTTACAAAAGGAGAGTACCGGTACTCATGAAATGTGGTCGGCGTTTCAGGTTTATGTGAGCATGCGTCATATTTTTCACTGTGACACATGCTCACATAATGGCTGGAATGCGTGCCGTTGCGCGGTACTGACGAACCACAGCCAAGCAACGTCTAACGTCACCAGCCTTGTAGGTTTTGGCGCGAAGGGTCTGGCGCAAAGGGTCGGAAGGCCTTTTAAAAGGCCAGTTTAAGCTGGTTTTCCTTGTTTCGGTTTCCCAGCCATCGCAGGACGGAAAGCAGACTAGCAGAGCCACAGGATCGGCACGGTCGGAGGAAGAGCTACTGTGAAGGGATTTCGCCAGCCAGACCCAGCGAGGACCCCCCTACCAACTCCTCGGTGCATACGAGCCACAGGATCGGCACGGTCGGAGGAAGAGCTACTGTGAAGGGATTTCGCCAGCCAGACCCAGCGAGGACCCCCCCCACCAACTCCTCGGTGCATACGAGCCACAGGATCGGCACGGTCGGAGGAAGAGCTATTGTGAAGGGATTTCGCCAGCCAGACCCAGCGAGGACCCCCCCACCAACTCCTCGGTGCATACAGGTTAGTACCATGCACGCGCACGCCTTTGGTTGTAGAACGATGGGCCCCTTGGAGATATGTAATGCAGGGAAGTGTAGCCGCCCCTGCATTACACAAGCGCAGTCCATAATGTGCACACATAATTTGGGGCAGTTTATGACTGGAGCCGTTTCTGTTTGCACGTTTACTTGGTGACCCTTGTGACTTGGCGCCTCTCTCTCTCAGCAAAACATAACCATTTAAAAAACAGACTCCTAGCTGCAATTTACTTAACAGGGCCTTTGTAAAAAAAGAATGACATGTTCTGCTTCAGGAAGAGGGAGGGCAGATTCAAAATCTGCAGCGCGGAAGAAATACAAAAATAGGGTCGGGGCATGTAAGTGATGACTCCGGCTAGTGTAAGGCTTTGCACAGGAATCATAATGTTAAGTGGACGTTGTGTAGAGCGCACACTTTTGTTTTTAAAGGATAAATGAAACCAGTGGCAGGGAACATGAGTGATTGCAAACAAAACAGGTGATGGACCGAATGTGGATCAATGTCACACGTTCATCCCAGTCCAAAGATCTGGGCCCAAATCCATCGTTTTTTTGCACTCCACACCACCCTGGGTTAGACAATGGCGATATGCAAATCAGCTCTGACCCTGTGCCCCATGGGAACAGTCCAGTCCGAACTACAAAAGCCATGAGTGAGGCAGCGCACTATGGGTGACAATGTATTTGCATTATTTTGTTCGGGTGTGCCAATCAATCAATCATTATTACGATTGCAATGATCTCACACTAGTTTACTGCTTGTCACCAACAATGCCCTGTGTGCCCTTGCAAATAAATTGAACAATAGAGGGGCCAGTCCATGACAAGGGAGCAAGGCTGGGTTCTCCGGTGTTCCAACAGGTTGAGGAAGAAGGGAAGCTTAGCGCACAGAGGCTCTTCTGCGCTTCTAAAGCGCTATATACACAAAAGGTCCTGGTTTGCAGTTAAGTTAAAAAAAAGTACATGTAACCCCCGCCGGCGCACCCCTAAATACTAATTTTGTCGTTCTATTGATTATAAAGACAAAAACAGTATTTTGCGCCGGCGTGGGTCACACTCACTTTTTCTGCTGGACATATGCCATTACCAGCCGCCTCTGTGGTAATCCGGTAATGGCTTGATTGCTTATAGGAAATATTCAGAACTCTATCCGACTTTTCATAAGTCAAGTCAAGTCAAGTCAAGAAATTTGTATAGCGCGCTACATACCCAGAGGGTCTCAAGGCGCTTGAAGAAGGGTGGGGAGTTATTTGTCGAAATCCATGTTTTGAGTTGCTTTCTGAATGCTAGGTGGTTCTGAGTGAGACGAAGGTGAGTGGGAAGTGAGTTCCAAGTTTTCGCTGCTAGGTAGGAGAAGGATCTACCTCCCATGGTGGTTTTGTTGATGCGAGGTACAGTGGCAAGGGCTTGGTTGGAGGATCGTAGTTGGCGTGAAGGGGTGTAGAAGGATAGTCGTGAGTTGAGGCATTCGGGACCGATTTCGTAGAGTGCTTTGTGTGCGTGGGTTAGGAGCCGGAAGGTGATCCTCTTATTGACGGGGAGCCAGTGGAGGTTTTTCAGGTGATCAGAGATGTGCTCTTGACGCGGGATGTCTAATATGAGCCTGGCTGAGGCGTTCTGGATACGTTGTAGTTTCTTCTGGAGTTTTGCGGTGGTGCCGGCGTAGAGGGTGTTTCCGTAGTCCAGGCGGCTCGTGACCAGAGCGTGGGTGACTGTTTTTCTGGTTTCGGTGGGGATCCAGCGGAAAGTTTTTTTGAGCATGCGAAGAATGTTGAAGCAAGATGAAGAAATGGCGTTGACTTGTCTGTTCATCGAGAGTGAGGAGTCCAGGATGACGCCCAGGTTCCGTGCGTGGTCCGTCAGGATGGGTGCTTTTCCAAGGGCCTCTGGCCACCAAGAGTCGTCCCAGGCGGAAGGGGAGGTACCTAGGATGAGGACTTCTGTTTTGTCTGAGTTCAGTTTCAGTCGGCTGTGCTTCATCCATTCGGCTACTTCTTTCATCCCTTCGTGAAGGTTGGTTTTGGCCGTGTTAGGGTCTCTGATGAGTGATAGGATCAGTTGAGTGTCGTCGGCGTAGGAGATGATGTTGAGGTTATGTTGGCGTGCGATGGCCGCAAGGGGGCTCATGTAAACGTTGAAGAGGGTGGGACTGAGTGAGGATCCTTGAGGTACTCCGTAGATGACTTCAGTAGCCTCTGACTTTAATGGTGGAAGGCGGACTCTCTGGGTTCTTCCGGAGAGGAACGAGGTGATCCATTCCAGAGCTTTTCCTTGGATTCCGATGTCTTTGAGGCGCTGTAGAAGGGTGCTATGGCAGACTGTGTCGAATGCTGCGGAGAGGTCGAGGAGGATGAGGGCGACTGTGTCTCCATTGTCCAGTAGAGTTCGAATGTCGTCTGTTGCTGCGATGAGGGCGGTTTCGGTGCTGTGCTTAGCTCGGAAGCCGGACTGTGAAGAGTCGAGGGATTTGTTGGTTTCGAGGAATGCGGCGAGCTGGTTGTTGACAGCTTTCTCGATGACTTTGGCCGGGAATGGAAGGAGCGAGATGGGGCGATAGTTTTTGAGTTCGGTGGGGTCAGCTGTGGGTTTCTTCAGGAGGGCGCTGAGTTCGGCATGTTTCCAGCTTTCCGGGAAGGATGCAGAGTTGAAGGAGCAGTTGATGACGTCTCGGAGGTGCGGTGCAATAATGGAGTCTGCTTTGTTGAAGATGTGGTGAGGGCAGGGGTCTGTGGGGGATCCTGAATGGATAGAATTCATCAGCCGGATGGTGTCCTCAGTTGAGATTGGCTTCCAGTCCTGGAGGGTGTTCAGGGGGAGTGGGTGTCCTGCAGGGGGTTGGGTGGGTTGGTCTCCGGGTTGGTTGTCGAAGCTGTTGTGGATGTCTGCAATTTTATCGTGGAAGAATGAGGCTAGGGAGTCGCAGAGGGCTTGAGAGGGGGTGATGTCGTTGGAGTTGGCTGAGGGGTTGGTAAATTCTTTGACAATGTTGAATAATTCCTTGCTGTTATGGGCGTTGTTATCTAGACGGTCCTTGAAGGCTGCTTTCTTGGCATTTCGGATTAGTTGGTGGTGTATGCACAGTCTGAGACACCATCTCCTGCCCGTCACCCTCTGGCAGCATATTATAAGGTATAAAAGGTAGTGCTGATGGGACGATTTCCCTTCATGGGTTCACATGGAAATTCTTTTTTAATTTAACTGAAAATGTGGTTGCAAAGAGTTTCGAACAGACAGGTTGCCTCACTTGTTTAGAACTGGGCCTGGAATGCTGAACACAGCATAATGCATATTTTTCACACACAGGATTTTTTTTGACAAGGGTTCGCTTTTTAATGTGTTTAAAAAAAAACATTTTCATTTGATAAAGGGAGGACTTCGAAAGGCTTTGCCATTAGTACCCAGCAATCAGAGCTTTGTCTACAATTTGATTTCCATACATCCCTTCTGACTCCTGAGCCCTCAGTCCTGTGTGCTGTCTTTGTGGCCTGAGGAATGGCTTGCATGCAGCCTACATAAAATGGTTTGCTGAAAGCGGTCACTTTGAAATGCAAGCAGTAAAACTCGAGCAGGAGGCTCCACTTGCCTTTGATACACTGTACGCTTGTGAACAGTCCACTGCAGGATGCAGGAAGTTAGCTGGTATGTTAAGAAGATTCGGATACCTGTGGAAATTGGGTTTCAGTCGCACTTGAACATTGCCAAAAAGTGCTTCATTTGTTCTTCCCTAACTCATGATATGTTTTTAACTATTTGTACTGAGTTTGCTAGTTGGTATTTACAGTTTATTGAGTTAGAAATGTGTTTCGTCCTACAACCTTTCTCTTTCCACTCCCTGTACCCCAGCAAAATGTTCGCACACTTATCATTACAATAGTAGCACTTCTGCCAATGCCTACCATTGATTTGCAGACCCTACAGTGGCAGCTGGTGGCATTTGCATATGAAATCTCTTTATTGATGTCATAACTACACTTGCGCAAGTGCTTCATTAACCATCTTGCTTTCTCAAATATGCTTGAAAATGCACCATTGCAAAATGTGCTTGCAGATAGAATTCCCCGAACTCTACTTATGTTGCTCAACCTTAATACGTGTGCTCGCTCGCCACCAGGCACTCATCCAGAACTTTTACGCCCCACCACTTTCAAATATCACCAGCCCCCACTGAAGCACACAATTTGGGAAAGTGGGGAAGCCCGGATTAATCCCAGGTTTTCTGGTTTCACATTGTCCAGTTGACCAGAAATCAGAAAATCTGGGATTAATCCTGGCTTCCCCACTTTACCAAATTGTGTGATCCTACGCATCTGTTTATACTTTCCCTCCCTTTACTTCATTATCACATATAGGAGGCTTTACAAAATCCTCCCATGTGTTTGATTGATAAATTATACTGATCATGTATAATGGGAACCCAGGCCGCTCAAGAGGATGAACATAGGTTCAATATTGGCATTGTTGTCAGGGTTGGGGTTAGTGTTGTGGTTACTCAGTGGCCTCATGCATCCACAGTAGTGTGATCATGCTACCCAGAGTTGCAGTGTGAAAAGCGCACAATAGTGAAGTGATACTGCCACAGACTGTGCTGCATTACACTGCAATAATCCTTTCTTGATGCATAATTGTGTTTTTGATGCATTATTGTCATCTTGGTGAAAACACTGACGTGTAATTTGGTCCTCCCATGCCTCAGAACTCTACAGGTTCTATAAAGAACCTCACACCTGTAAGCAACCTTGAACGTTCTTGCTAATGCAGTGCCATAATGTAGGAACAGGGTCATTCATCTTTCAGTACAACCAATCTATGCAGCTTTTATTGTGCTGGTGCTTTGCAAGTTACAACAACACGCTCATTGTAAGTGAAATAGATCTCTGTGCACAATGCAAATCAAGACTTGGTTAGGGGAACCTACATCTTCCTTCAAAGTGAGGCTTCTGCTAGGACTCAATTATGTAATCCTGCACAAGTTACCTCATCTCTTTAACTCACTTGACTTATCGATGGGACTGCTTGCTGGAATTTCAGAATTCGCCTTGTGTGCAGTTTATCAAATCAATATCAATTCATGCAAGATTTCATCTTGACAAGTCAGTTTACATCATCGGTGCCACATTTGTGTATTGTCATTGCAGATCAAAGCACATTTTTTTTCTTTCAGTTTAACTGCGCCGGGCTTCGTGAAACATTGTGAACAGGGAGAGGTCGGTGTCAGACGTTAGGTTGCTACAGATCCAAGTTCAATCTACGTGGTGAAAATGAGTTTGCTGAAGTGGTTGCAAAAGGATGCCTCTCAAGGCACTAAAAGGAAGCAAATGGAGCCGGAGCATGCTGACGATAGTGAATGTGTTGTATCTGATGGTGGTAATACTAATCATAATGCAGATGAATATATTACTGTGGACTCTGCTGTGCCTCAATCCAATGAGAATTTGTCCTGTTTGCCGGACAAAACACAGCTTTTTACCACATCTGCTACGACGGAGCTCAAAGAGGGGGACATACCAGACTGCTGGAATATTGAGCAAATGCAATATTTCTGTAAAGAATATAGCTGGCTAACTGTTGAAAGTAAAAAATTAGGCTGCTCAACATGTAGATCGCTAACAACACTAGGTGCAAATAAAACCCAAGGCTTAAGATTTGCACACGAATGGGCCAATTGCAATGTAACTCATTATGGAAAAGAGAAATGTAAGCAGCAGCTGTCCCTACGTAAAAAAATCAGAGAGCATAAATTTTCAACAGCTCATGTCACTGCAGAAAAAATTGCACAGGAGTCCCTGAGACAGAGCATGGAAAATCATACACGTTTAATGTACATGGCAGAACAGGAAACAACATGCTGCGTCAGGGGTGTGGAATTTAATGAAATATGTACTTGTCCATGGGACAAGTAGCTTCATAAATCTACATGTCCTGTAACAAAATCCATTTGTCCCTTTGGTGCCATGTAGAGCGCCGTGAAATAATGGCTGCAATCTCTTTATATTAGACCTCTGATAATAAATAGCCTCTCTGGTTATGGCAGGCTAATACTATAGAAGGATTTGAATTTTGGAGTTTTTCCACCAGCTCTTCTCTAATCTTTTCCCATACTTAGAAATGTCGGCAATTTACCCCTGACAATGGCAGAAGTAAAGTTTCTTCCAGGGCTGGGAAAAAGGTGGTTGGAGAAAAAGTGAACTTGTAAACACACAACAGATTTCTGCTGGGGCATATTCATTTTGCTCATGCTAAGATGCAATTCACAAATATTTTCTAGGACTACGGTTTCCTTGCCTACTTAAGGAAATTCATGTGATTTCATGAAAAACGTAAATCTGCATTAATAGGAGGACATGTCTCATGGGTGCACTTTTGTGACTTTTACCATTTGAGCCCCTAATTACATCTGAGTTAACCAAGACATTTTGTTTTTAATAAAATGCTATCTCTTCCTATCTGTGAGCTGGCTTCATTGTGTCACAGCATTCTGCTCTTTTACAAAGTAGTGTTGTTCAGTGCCAGGAATTTCTATGGCAATGTGGCCTTTATGAGACCAAATACTAGCGGTCTAGTAAGAACGCGCTGGCATACAGCACCACACCTACCTGATAATCCCACGGTAGAGAAAGGAGCATAGTGTAGGCCAAGTGAGTAACCAGAAAATTAAAATACCCCCATGTTGATCTAAAGTTCTTATGACACCAAGGAAGCAAAAAAAGTCATTGGAATCGTCAACAGAATAGCTCGTTTGTCTCTTCCATCTAAGCATCTATCCATTCATCCTTTCACCCACTGATATCTAAAATTTCACCTTTACATTGGCACCCATTCATTCTTTTATCCATTAGCCTTTCACCAATCTGTTCGTCAATCTGTTCATCTGTCAGTCCATCCTCTCATCCATATCCAAACCTACCCATCCATCTCCCAACCTATCCATTTCAACCATCCATCCATTCTTTTGCTCATCCATACACCCTCCCTATCACTCCTCTATCCACCCTCCCTTTCACTCATTCTGCCACCCTCCCTTTCACTCATCCTTCCACCCACCCTTCGACCCATCCATCAATCCTTCCACTCATCCATCCATTTATTCTTTACACTCATCCATCCTTTCCCTCTCTAATCCTTACACCCTGTAACCCATCCACTCATTCACTCTTTCCTTCATTATAACATCCTTTGTACATCCACCATCCCTGTCACCCAACCATCCCGGTCAGTCATTCATCCATCCATCCATCTAGCCAGCCACACTTCCACTCACTCATCCTTTCACCCACACATCCGTTCATCCTTTCAAATGAATTACGAATCTTTGTCTGCTGAGCTGCAGACAGAAGAGGCCCATCAAGAGCTCCACCTCTACTGTAACTGCTAATCCTGCCATCTCCAAACCTATTGATCCAACTGATCGAGCCCGCCTTCCTTTCACTCATCCATCCTTTTGCTCATCCATCCATCCTTTCACTGCACACATCCTCCTTTTCACTCCTATTCATCCACCCTTTCACTCATCCATCCATCCATCCTCCTTTACACTCATCTATCCACCGACTCTTTCACCTCCTCCATTTATGCTTTCGCTCGTCCATCCACGCTTTCACCCGTCCATCTTCTGTTTTGCTCATATATCTATCCACCCTTTCACTAATCCCTCCATCCACCTTCACACTCAACTGTCCACCCATCAACCCTCCTACCCACCCCATCCATCCCCACCCACTCAGCCATCTATTCATCTACTCTCACCCATTAATCCACCCTTTCAACAAGCCGTCCATCCTTTCACTCATCAATCCACTTATAACCTATCCATCCACTCACCCATCCCTTCATTCACCCTTGCAATAATCCCATTCACCCTTGCACTTATCCTACCATTCTTTCACACATCCATCCTTACTTCCATCCACTCATTCATCCATGCATTTACCGTTTCACTCCACTCTTTCTTTCATCTATCCATCCAGCCTTTCACTCATTCATCCATGCATCTATCCATTCACCCTCTCACTCATTAATGTAAGCAGCCATCATCCACTCTTGGGCGTATTCATACATGCATCTATTCATCCACTCATTCATCCATGCACTTATCCATCCACCCTTTCACTCATTCATTGATTCATGCATCTAAACATCCACCCTTTCACTCCACTCATTCATCCAAATATCCATCCAGCCTTTCACTCATTCATCCATGCATCTATCCATTCACCCTTTCACTCATTAATTTATGCATCTAACATCCACTCTTGCACGTATTCATCCATGCATTTATACCTCCACCCTTTCACTTATTCATACATGCATCTATCCATTCACCGTTTCATTAATTTATGCAACTATCATCCACTCGTGCATGCATTCATCCATGCATCTGTACATCCACCCTTTCACTTATTCATACATGCATCTATCCATCCACCCTTTTACTATTCATCCATGCATCTATTCATCGACCCTTTCACTCACTCTCCCACCCACCCTTTCAAGTCCATTATGGGCCCCTTTGTCTGCGGACTTGCAGACTGAAGAGGCCCATCTAAAACTCTACAGCTGCTGTAGTTACTACAGTGGTGTGTTCACAATGCCCCTGGTGCAGGCACAAAGTGAGATGAGAGGCCTAATTTCAAGGACAGAATTGGGGGTGGCCTTAGGCCTGCATGAAAGCCCATGGGAAACTAATGAGCTTAAATGTAAGCCCTCGATGATATGAGAGGTCGAGGGGAGTGGGTCAGGGATGGTAGAGTAGGTGGCGGAGGGTGGGGTAGTGGGGTGGGGTTAGCAGGTTAAGGCACCAGGTGTAATAAAAGGGGTACAGGAAACGCAAAGTGCCAAGGAGGGGGTGCATGAGAAGGGAAATCAAAGTGAGTTGAAGATGAGCAGGGATATTGGAGCCCTATGAGGCCCAGGAGTGGAGGAGAGAATACAAGGTAGGGGTCATACAGTTCAAGTCAGAGCAAGGGGCCAAGAGGCAGAAAAAGCAGCCTCTTACATGCCTTTGCTGTCAGTGTACTGGAGCTGCAGAAGCTCGATGTGTGTCTCATGCTTGAAGAAAATAAAAAGACCAGGGGAGGGCCTGGAAGCCACAGGAGCTTATCGAGCTGACTCTAACTTTGAGCTCTGCTTTATCATTTTGCTGTTCTGCTCTGGGGATATTAAACTGCAGGCCCCAGCTTTTGCATTGACCCTTTCACTGCCAATAAACTGCTCAACTGCCAAGGTCACTGGCTGTGACCTACAGGGTTGAACAGCTGTGTATCGTATTCCCATAAAACTGTCTACTTGTCCTTTGGACAAAATGCAAATTAAAACCTCTTGCCCTCCTAAAAAATCTAGATGTCTCGGGCGTCGGGAGATAGGAATTCCCCACCCCTGCCGCGTGTTTCGTACAGCATATAAAATAGGGAAACATGGGCGGCCATTTGTAGATATGTCACTTGATTTTGATGTGCAACAGCTGAATGGATTACATATGGGCCGTGTTCTACACAGTAACAATTCATGTGCTGACATTTTAGACCATATAGCTTCAGGCATGAGGAAAAAACTTGTATAGGACATATTGGAAAAAAACGTAAAATATGCTTGTTAATTGACGAATCCACCACATTTAGTGGAAAATCTGTACTTGTCCTTTGCTTGTGTGCTGCGGTCGCAAATGATTCTGATGTGCGTACTTTTTTTTTTTACTTACTTGAACTTGATGGCACCAGAGCTAAAGATATTATCACTGCTCTGACGGAGTGTCTACACAAGCATGGCTTGCATGAGGACTTTCTTCGAGAATGTTTGATCGCCTTGGCCTGCGATGGTGCATCAGTTATGCTTGGGAAGCAGGCCGGAGTTGCAACACAGCTTCAGGTTCGCTATCCAGGATTATTTGTGTGGCACTGTAGCAATCATCGGTTGGAGCTAGCTGTGGGAGATGTTATGAAAGAAATTTCAGGCATAAATCACTTTCAGATTTTCTTTGATAAACTTTATTCTTTGTACCATGCTTCACCAAAAAATCAAAGGGAACTGAGGCAGTGTGCAAAAGAAATTGAGCAGCGTTTTCTTGTGATTGGATGGATTCTTTCCATTCGCTGGGTTGCTTTCAGTGAAAGGAGTGTAAGGGCTGTTTGGCAGAGCTTCCCAGCACTACACCAGCATTTCACAAAAGCTGCTGCTGACCAAAAACGTGATGCCAGAGATAGAGCAAAGTATGCTGGTCTTAACAATATTCTGACCTCTTGCTCATTTGTAAAGAATGTTGGTGTCATGTTAGACGCTCTTGCAGAATTGAGTGACTTTTCACGCCAGCTTCAGCGCAATGACACAACTCTTCCTAATGCTGAAAAATTGCTGACCAGGGCAGTCAGGGTCTTTGAATCAATGGTTAACACCCCTGGTCCATACACTGAGGAAGCCATGGAAGCCTGCAGCAGCCTTAAATTCAGGGGTGTAGAACTGCATGAAAAGAGTAAATTTCCAATGATAAATGCAGGTCAATTCTACAGGAGCTTAGCTGAAAACCTAAAAACAAGATTTTCCACTACAAAATCGTCCCATGTCAGCACTAAAATGACAGACACTCCCAAAGCAGACAACTTGCATTTGTTTACGCAGCACATAAAACTGCTTTATCCTGAAAACTGGCCAGAAGACAGCATGGATATACAATATGGTGACAAGGATGTGAGGCAGCTCTGTCAAATCTTGAGAGTAAATGTGGTTGATAGCATCAGGGGATTTAGAGAATACAAGGAAGTAAAAGCCGCCTACATGCCTCTAGATTTTATGCCATTGATGAAAGCTGTTGAAACTATTGCTGTATCCACCAGTGAATGTGAAAGAAGCTTTAGCTCTATGAATGATCTGCTTACACCCAAGAGAAATTGTCTAGCCACAAATCGTCTGTCATCCCTTCTGTTCTTGAAATGTGAAGGCCCACCTGTTCAAAGGTTTGAACCCCTACCGTATGTTAAAACATGGTTGCAACTAGGAAGGAGATCAGCTGACGAGACAGCTTGTCGTTCACGCAACCAGGGGGTAGAAAAGTCCCCTTTTGAAGCTATGTGGACACTTTTTTGATGAATGACAAGATTTTTATAACATTTAATGGCAATTTCCAAGCTTCCAAATGCATTCCCACAAGATTTTCGATTTTTGTATTTATCCAGTACTTTAGCTCGTATTTGCTGAATATGTTGGGCTTTAACTAAACTGTGTCCGGTAAGATTAATAAACGTAATTTTTTTTTTGCAATTGATCTTGGTAGACTGAATTCCAGACTGTACTTCATTAGACCAATGCCTCTGATAAAAAAGGAAAACCTGATGGCTCCCTATTCAATAATCTGTCAACTAGTATTGGTTGGTTGTCTGCTTTTCTTCTATAAGCTGGCCATGCTCGCTGAATCGGTGCATAATAAAGGTGATTCATGTACCATTTGTGCACCAGCAATTTCATATGCAGCATTTGAAAGAGAATGTTAACAGTATCTTTAATACATGCAAGGGTATCAACAATATATTACAGATTTGAAGCAATTTGTCAGTATCGCACCCCAAAAAATTCTTGCGCCTTTTAACGTGACATTAGCCCCGCCCCTTGTCCCGCCTCCTAGCTCCGCCTTCTTGTCACGCCCCCAGGTCACAGCTCAATTTGATGAGTACCTGCACTTTTTTTTCCCATTTAAAGCACTGATCATACCTACAACAAGTCAGGAGTATTGGCTTGGTCAGTGGTTGTTAGTTGTATAAGATATATAAGCAACAACTATGGATTGTATTATAATATTGAAAAAGCTTCCACTTAAAGCCCTTGTGACACCACAACAATGTTGCTATTCCTGAGTTTCAAAAAGAGAAGGGAAATCTATAGAGAAAATGACTCTCTTTAAAGGATTTCCCTTCTCCTACAACGATTACCTGGCATGACGTTATGCCGTCTCTTCTCCACTAGTAAGAAGTAGGCAGAGTGAGCACGCGCACATCAATGTGCTTGCTGTCACTGCAGTCCAGTAAAAAATGGACCGCCTGTGCCAGGGTGCAAAACAGAGCCTGAGAGAGACCCGTTTCGAGCCCCCCTTTAAAATACTGCTGGTGCTCAGCACCGATGAGACCCGGCCCACTTAAAGCCTTGGGAGCAGCTAGTGTGACGCATCATTATCCCTGCTCTGCCAAGTGCCAAGCATCACAGGTTAAAGTGAACCAATCAAAACATTTTAGCTTAATCCCCACGTTACCACAGGGTAACATGTTTGTCACATGTATTGGACGCCCTCTGACCAGCACAGTATTTTTTTAACTGCAGTGTATTTTTATTTAATTTATATTTGTGGATATTTATAGCACAGACTTGGCCCTGAGGCATTAGAGTGCTTTTCAATAGAACCGAAACATGTCAAGCACAAGTGGATAATACAAAGATACAAACCAGTATGAAAGAGCGCCCGTATACCCTTCCCAGGAGGTAGTGCGCTTTATAAAAACCCATAACTTAAAATTGTGATGAAAAAAAGTAATATGATCAATGAGCAGAGACTTACAACATAAGGGTCATCACTAGTTGGTGCAGGGTGAAGTTGAGATTCCACAGGGAGCGGGAGAGGCTAGAGGAATTTAACCCTGGTGTCTTTCAAAATGAAGAGCTATGAATTTCTTTTTTTTAAAGATGTCATGACAGGTGGAGGCTAAGAGGGAGGAAAATCCTAATTCTTGTGTCGCATCCTGAGAAGGATTGGCTCATGCAGTGCTTCTGATTTTCGGTGGGAGTAGTGGAGGTGGGGGCATTCAAGAAGAAGAGTTTGAGCATTTCTTGAGTCCCTGTTGGTGCCCACAATTTTCAATGTCGCAGTTAAGTATGGGAGTGAAGAGGAATTTAAGTGCTTTGTGAGTGGTGCAGGCAGATTTAAATTGAGCTCTCGCCTCTATGGGAATCCACTGAAGGGAGCATAGGATGGGGTGATGTAGTCAGATTTCTTGTGTCCAATCACAAATTGAACAGAAGCATGTATGACTGCTCTGAGCGGTCCCAAGTGGCCTCTGGGTATGCCTGAGTAGAGTGCGATTCCACAGCTTAGTCTGGAAAAAATGATCGCCTGGAAAACTGATATTAAGTCCTGTTCTGGGATGAGGTGCCTGATTCCCCATAGCAGCCTTAGCTGGAAACGCACACTCTTTGCCATGGATATTGCTCTGGAGGTTGAGGTGTCTGGAAGAGTGAACACTGACTGGTTTTGAGGTCTGAGACTGAACGAGTGGTACTCAGTAATCAAAATTTAGTTAGTCAATCATGAGTTTATTCAATACTTATTAGGTCAAAATGTATGCTTCACAGGCCAAAACATGTTTCGTGACATGTCACTTTATTAGGGTATAGAAATGTAGTTATTCATATTTAATACACTTGGAGAAGCGCATATGCTCAGACGGTGCTATGATTATTACCAAAAGTAATGGGAAGCAGCCAATATTGTAACTGTGGGACCCTCTTCTCTTGTAAGTACCACCAATTTGATTGACCTAGGCCTCACAACACTATGGGAGAAAAGAATCACTCAATCCATAGCAGTGAAACTGTAATGTGTTTAATCATGTTGGTCATGTGGGCTTAAGTGTGAAGGATATACAACATGCAAAGAAAAATGACAACAACTGAACATAAAATCATCATTTGGTCTGCTGCCTAAGCACAAATTTAGTAATTCACTTCACAGAACAAGCATTGGCAATCTCAATAGGTCTGTCTTATGAATGCTCTGTCAAGCCAGACCTAAAAATCTATGTACGTTTATGACTACCTCCTCTCACCTGTGCTGCTGCCAGAGAAAAACACCGCACAAGAACCAGTTATCTAAGACACTTTAATATCATTACAATGCCATGTGCGTGCCCCTGAAAGTTCAACCTCTGGCAGATGGATAAATAAACAAAATGATCACAGCTATGTAGAGGGCGAGCACTTTTTTGTGGAAGCACACATCTTGTACTCCTGGCACCCAACATGTGGGCAGAACCAAAGCCCCTCTCTAGTGATACTCTCATAATTGTATGGCAACAGCTGCGCTGTCAAGCCAGACCATAAAAAGCACACTGAGAATTAGTTAATTTGAACAGTAATTGAGAAACTAAGATTGAGAGACAGACAACTCAAGTACTGTCACACAATTGTTACTTAAGAAAAACATAAGTACACATGTAAGCTAGCTATACATATCAGGGCCTTAGTGATGAAGTTGAGTGTGGTCAAATGTTGGGGGCACTTTCGTTTGCAAGTAAACTATACACAATACTGCAAATAAACATGTTTTCTCCTTATAATTCTGGGGAGTTCCAGAGACGCTGAGCCCTCCTGATACAAATGAATGGTTCTGGCAGACAACAATCTCTCTAATGTATGCAAAGTTTGTGATGAACCAAGAGTTGCTTAGGCACATCTTGTTTAAATGTCTCTGTATAATGGATCTGTGTAAAATGTAAAGAGTATGATGGTGACTAAACTTGGAGATGGGACCCATCAATAGGAGCTACATTAGTATTACAATATGCCTTGCTACTTCTTTAAACAGATAGACAAAACGCAAATTTCAAATTCATACTTTATTGTTTAAGGTAATAAAAACCATAACAATATCCTACGGCACTGAACATCAAGACAGAACAGCTTTCCAGTACTACATCAGACATACAAGTAATCAAAATGGACCAATGGTCTAACTACCTGGCAATAATACTGATATTAATACATGTTATAATAATACATCTTTATTACATGATTTAAAAAGAAACCTTTGTAAGGTACACAAGATAAAATTATGACACTTAATAAAATTGATAAAAATATAACACTGATTAGGCTTAGTAAAAATAGAACCCTGGTTCCAGTGATTTGAAGCACCCACCCCCCCCCCCCCCCACCCCCCACCCCCCCATTTACGATCTCTCTTGTTGGTGCGCTGAACATGATCCCTTCGAGGCAATTGTGTCCAAAGTTGTATTTTGAGACCCAATGGTGCCCACCCTGTGCGCACATCTCTTTGTTTATATCAATTGTGCTTTAACGATACTGAGGATTTTCATGTATCAGGGTGCCTAATGTCAACATTTTCCGCTATTGTGAAGGACCATGTGTAGGAAGGTGGATATCGGGCTATGGTTACCCCCAAACTTTTTGCCTAGTGTCTGTATTATAATATTGAAAAAGCTTCAGCTTAAAGCCCTTGTGACACCACAACAAATTCCTGAGTTTCAAAAAGAGAAGGGAAATCTAGAGAGAAAATGACTCTCTTTAAAGGATTTCCCTTCCCCTACAATGCTTACCTGGTAATGACGTTATGGCGTCTCTTCTCCACTAGTGAGAAGTAGGCATATCGAGCACGCGCACATCAATGTGCCTGCTGTCACTGCAGTCCAGTAACAAATGGACCGCCTGTACCAGGGCGCAAAACAGAGCCTGAGAGATACCCGTTTCTAGCCCCCCTTTAAAAAACTGCCGGTGCTCAGCACCGATGAGACCCGGCCCACTTAAAGCCTTGGGAGCAGCTAGTGTGACACATCATTATCCCGGCTCTGCCAAGTGCCAAGCATCATAGGTTAAAGTGAACCAATCAAAACATTTTAGCTTAATCCCCACGTTACCACAGGGTAACATGTTTGTCACATGTATTGGACGCCCTCTGACCAGCACAGTATTTTTTAACTGCAGTGTATTTTTATTTAATTTATATTTGTGGATATTTATAGCACAGACTTGGCCCTGAGGCATTAGAGCGCTTTACAATAGAACCGAAACATGTGAAGCACAAGTGGATAATACAAAGATACAAACCAGGAGGAAAGAGCGCCCGTATACCCTTCCCAGGAGGTAGTGCACTTTATAAAAACCCATAACTTAAAATCGTGATGAAAAAAAGTGATATGAGTCAATGAGCAGAGACTTACAACATAAGGGTCATCACTAGTTGGTGCAGGGTGAAGTTGAGATTCCACAGGGAGCTGGAGAGGCTAGAGGAATTTAACCCTGGTGTCTTTCAAAATGAAGAGCTTTGAATTTCTTTTTTTTAAAGATGTCATGACAGGTGGAGGCCAAGAGGGAGGAAAATCCAAGTGCTTGTGTCGCATCCTGAGAAGGATTGGCTCATGCAGTGCTTCTGATTTTCGGTGGGAGTAGTGGAGGGGGGCATTCAAGAAGAAGAGTTTGAGATTTCTTGAGTCCCTCAATTTTCAATGTCGCAGTTAAGTATGGGAGTGAAGAGGAATGAAGTGCTTTGTGAGTGGTGCAGGCAGATTTAAATTGAGCTCTCGCCTCTATGGGAATACACTGAAGGGAGCATAGGATGGGGTGATGTAGTCAGATTTCTTGTGTCCAATCACAAAGTGAACAGCAGCATGTATGACCGCTCTGAGCGGTCCCAAGTGGCCTCTGGGTATGCCTGAGTGGAGTGCGATTCCACAGTTTAGTCCGGAAAAAATGATCGCCTGGAAAACTGATATTAGGTCCTGTTCTGGGATGAGGTCCCTGATTCCCCCTAGCAGCCTTAGCTGAAAAGGGACACTCTTTGCCATGGATATGGCTCTGGAGGTTGAGGTGTCTGGAAGAGTGAACACTGACTGGTTTTGAGGTCTGAGACTGAACGAGTGGTACTCAGTAATCAAAATTTAGTTAGTCAATCATGAGTTTATTCAATACTTATTAGGTCAAAATGTATGCTTCACAGGCCAAAACATGTTTCGTGACATGTCACTTTATTAGGGTATAGAAATGTAGTTATTCATATTTAATACACTTGGAGAAGCGCATATGCTCAGACGGTGCTATGATTATTACCAAAAGTAATGGGAAGCAGCCAATATTGTCACTGTGGGACCCTCTTCTCTTGCAAGTACCACCAATTTGATTGACCTAGGCCTCACAACACTATGGGAGAAAAGAATCACTCTATCCATAGCAGTGAAACTGTAATGTGTTTAATCATGTTGGTCATGTGGGCTTAAGTGTGAAGGATATACAACATGCAAAGAAAAATGACAACAACTGAACATAAAATCATCATTTGGTCTGCTGCCTAAGCACAAATGTAGTAATTCACTTCACAGAACACGCATTGGCAATCTCAGTAGGTCTGTCTTATGAATGCTCTGTCAAGCCAGACCTAAAAATCTATGTAAGTTTATGACTACCTCCTCTCACCTGTGCTGCTGCCAGAGAAAAGCACCACACAAGATCCAGTTATCTAAGACAATTTAATATCAATACAATGCCATGTGCGTGCCCCTGAAAGTTCAACCTCTGGCAGATGGATAAATAAACAAAATGATCACAGCTATGTAGAGGGCGAGCACTTTTTTGTGGAAGCACACATCTTGTACTCCTGGCACCCAACATGTGGGCAGAACCAAAGCCCCTCTCTAGTGATACTCTCATAATTGTATGGCAACAGCTGCGCTGTCAAGCCAGACCATAAAAAGCACACTGAGAATGAGTTAATATGAACAGTAATTGAGAAACTAAGAGTGGGAGACAGACAACTCAAGTAGTGTCACACAATTGTTACTTAAGAAAAACATAAGTACACTTGTAAGCTACCTATACATATCAGGGCCTTAATGATGAGGTTGAGTGTGGTCAAATGTTGGGGGCACTTTCGTTTGCAAGTAAACTATACACAATACTGCAAATAAACATGTTTTCTCCTTATATTTCTGTGGAGTTCCAGAGACGCTGAGCCCTCCTGATACAAATGAATGGTTCTGGCAGACAACAATCTCTCTAACGTATGCAAAGTTTGTGATGAACCAAGAGTTGCTTAGGCACATCTTAATTAAATGTCTCTGTATAATGGATCTGTGTAAAATGTAAAGAGTATGATGGTGACTAAACTTGGAGATGGGCCCCATCAATAGGAGCTACATTAGTATTACACTATACCTTGCTACTTCTTAAAACAGATAGACAAAACCCAAATTTCAAATTGATACTTTATTGTTTAAGTTAATAAAAACCATAACAATATCCTACGGCACTGAACATCAAGACAGAACAGCTTTCCAGTACTACATCAGACATACAAGTAATCAAAATGGACCAATGGTCTAACTACCTGGCAATAATACTGATAATAATAAATGTTATATTAATACATCTTTATTACATGATTTAAAAAGAAACCATTGCAAGGTACACAAGATAAAATTATGACACTTAATAAAATTGATAAAAATATAACACTGATTAGGCTTAGTAAAAATAGAACCCTGGTTCCAGTGATTTGAAGAACCCACCCCACCCCTCCCAATGTACGAACTCTCTTGTTGGTGCGCTGAAGATGATCCCTTCAAGGCAATTGTGTCCAAAGTTGTATTTGACACCCAATGGTGCCCAGCCTGTTACGCACATCCCTTTGTTTATATCAATTGTGCTTTAACGATACTGAGGATTTTCATGTATCAGGGTGCCTAATGTCAAAATGTTCCGCTATTGTGAAGGACCATGGATCCGCGTCCCTAGCTGAGGTGGTGATCAACATCTCCCCTCCCCTAGCGTATTTGCTGCGCAGTCCATAAACCTCACCAGTGCGCAGTATAAGTATGTATTGCGTGGGTCAAAGCAGGTCAATACTGCAGTTCTGCACAATCTAACTTGTTGTTCCAGTCTCTCCGTAGGATCGACCTTCTTTCTTTCAGGAGGCTTGGACACAGGCACAAAACATGAATTATGTCTTCCCTATGGTTGCCGCAAAATCGACTTGGCTCCGAAACTTGTTCTCTTTTCTATTTGGGAAGATGGCAGGACAAGTTGATCACCCCCAATCTTAGTTTTAAGAAACAGAGTTTAGTGCGTGCGTTAAAAGTACAAGTTAAGTAGCTCTGAGGTATCAGCTGATCGTATGAAGTGAGGGTCATCCAGCCATGGCTTCTTCTTGCGAGACTAGCCTTGTCTTCCATTGAGGAGAGCTTTTTTGCACTTATTTTTGCTAGCCTTTTGAACTCGTTTTGGTTGACGTGTAGGTCCCATACATCGCTCGGACCTAGGGTTTTTAGCCCACTTAACAGATAGCGATGCTCGC
Source organism: Lissotriton vulgaris (assembly GCF_964263255.1). NCBI lineage: Eukaryota > Metazoa > Chordata > Amphibia > Caudata > Salamandridae > Lissotriton > Lissotriton vulgaris. Next base: position 1,800,564,953 of record NC_141694.1, on the reverse strand, counting down.
TTGCCATCGTTTTGTATTCAGATTGGACCATAGGTGTTCCGTTAAGCTGCCCTCTTTTGATGACCTCAGCTTATGGCAGCACATTAGGAAATTCATCATAATGTTTGTATACAAATGCCCAATTCCAGCCTGATTTGTGCTGGTGACGTGAAAGGTGGTGTGAGGAAGACCCCGCACTTACCCGAAACATGCAGGGACGACTATGGTGTCCGGAAACCTTCCGAGGACGACCACGCCCACATGCTTCTCCTGTATCTTCACAGGAGAATGCCGATCACTCACGTAACCCGGAAGACCAACCCCCCATACCCCGGAAGTGAGAGGCGCGAGCCAATAAACTGCACGCAGGGACAGGTAAAAAGGGAGAGAGCAAACGCGGAAACGGAGAGGACGAGTGAAGACGCAGGACGCAGCGAGGAAGACGCGGGACCCGGTAGAGAAGACGCGGGACCCGGTGGAGAAGACGCGGGACCCGGTAGAGAAGACGCGGGACCCGGTGACCAGGACGTCGGACCTGACGACCCTGAAGAGGAAAGCTGGTCGGAGGACTGGTGGTGTCCGGAGGAGGCTGGAAGGCGGCCGTAACTCGGAGGAGAGTTACGGTGGGGTCGGTGAGTTAATTGACTCGGGGACACAAAGGGAGGGGGCGGGAGTAAGCATAGTGGGAGGGTAGAGCACCTTGGACATCAAGTGAAGCTTGGCAGACTCACATGTGCCACACTGTTTTGCAAAGTATGCTAGTGATGGTACACAAAATCTACCCTACTCTAGGTATCTATGCTCATTGCTGAAAGGTGTTTGAAATCATGCACAAATCTCTCCTGTTCTAAGCACTTACAAATTCACAACCCCATACTCTTTCTAAGACCACTTGCCATTTTTGAATTATCCTGACAAACACGGGTGTGGTGAAGGAATCCATTTTGTTATAAAAGAGCTCCATTGTGACGGTTCCCCTTTTGTTTATTTCCATCCTTCTATGAGCCTCCGGAGTAACCAACCCGGTCCAGAAGACCTAGAGGGCACGAGAACAACTTTGCAGACCTTTGGTTCCTCCGACTCATCTCAGGAAACCTCGGAAGAAGAAGAAACTCTCAATCCCCATCCATTTTCCCTTCCCTCTAATATCAATAAACCTATTTCCAAACCTATATTGCAGCCTCCACGCCTGTATATCAAGCCCTCGCTCTCACAAGTGGTGTCAGAAGTGGGATTGAAAGGCGAAATGGAGGCTGCCCTTGCAAAAATGGCAGAAAATCAGGATTACCTAAGCAAGGTTATGGAACGTTTCTTAACGGTCGTGGAGGAAGACCGAGGCAAGTTCCAACAAGCCATAACAGGACAGGGACAGACTCATGAAGCTGCAATGGGTAAACTTACAGAAGCCTTGGGCCACCAGAGAGGCCCTACTACCTTACCATCTGTAGTATTACAGCGTTATGTTGCAGGAGAGGATCCCGATTTTTTTCTTTAGTAACTTTGAAAGGATGGCGACTGCAGCCTCCTGGCCTGCCGAGAAATGGGGACAGTATTTGGGTCCGTTGTTATCTGGTGACTTGCAAGCAGCCTACCAGGCGGCCACTTTACAAGGGACAGTGCCTTATGCAGACATAAAGAAATGTATCCTGGAAAGACTAGGAGTCGATGACGAAACTTATAGACTTAAACTGAGACAAATGTAGGAGGGTCCACAAGAAACTCCTCGTGCCTTATATTTTAGAGTGAAGGACATGGCAGACCATTGGTTGAAACCCACTACCACCGACAAGGATGGTATCATGGCTAAAATATATTTAGAACAGTACCTAACGTCCCTCCATCCTCCTATTCAACGGTGGGTTAGACAGCAAGCCAACCTTACCCTGGAAACGGCTGTGGAAATAGCCAGTGCATACAATAGGGCACAAGACTTCCAGAAAACCAGGGACAAAACCATGGGGAAAACCAGTGGGCATATGCCAAATCGATCTCCTAGACCTCCAATCATAAAAAAAACGGAACCTTTGGCGCTTGTTCCCAGTAACCCATTGCCCAGTGTCCCATTCGTACGATCTCCTATGTCAGGACCTCAATGTTTTCAGTGTGGGGGAATGGGACACATAGCCAGGTTTTGTCCCCAAAAAGAAGAGCCCATGGAGATAGGAATGGCTCGTAATTATTTCTGTTCACCCCAAGAAGACCAAAGACTACCCCCGTATAAGTGTACTGTGTCCATGAATGGACGGCCTGTTACTGCACTGGCAGATACCGGTTGCTTACACAGCGTGGTTAGACCCCAGGATCTGGGGAATAGCATTGGCCCTATAGAAGGTATGGTGGCCATCAAATGCGTTCACGGGGATGTTAAACCCTATCCCACGGCTCGAGTGCTAGTCCAGCATCCCAAAGATTCAGGGACTTCCTTAACGGTGGGACTCATACCCCGATTACCCGAACAAGCGATTCTAGGAAACGATTATGCCAAATTACCCCAGTTGTTACAAGAGTCTTCCCTGGCTACAGAGGACCGGTTATCCTCTGCACCATTTTCTACAGAGACTAATAAGGAATGGCCAACTCCTAAGTACCGGAAAAGTCGCAGACAAAGAAGGGCCGAAAAGGGTAAAGAGCCCTTGGTAATACCTGTGATTCCGGTAGAGAATCCTTGGGAAACGGATCGTAACTTTCATGCGGCTCAGCGGGAAGACCCTGTTCTTCGGGAAGCATGGAACAAGGCCCTTGATGGAGAGGACCCTCAACATGTAGGTCCATATTTTTTTGTACAAAACGGCTTGTTATACAGGAAGAATCACCCACACCAGAATGCCCAGTTGTTAGTCCCAAATCCCTTCCGAGACAAAGTACTGTATCTAGCTCACAGTCATCTGTTAGGGGGTCATTTTGGTTCAGACAAGACAGAAAAAAACTATCCTGGAAAATTTCTATTGGCCAGGCATATATCAACAGGTAAAAAAATATTGTAGGGAGTGTCCTGTGTGCCAAAAACACAGTCTCTATCAACCCCCAAAAGCCCCATTGATTCTCCTCCCTGTCATAAATGAACCCTTCTCAAGGGTTGGTATGGATATCATTGGTCCCTTATTGCCATCTCGAAGTAGGTGTAGATATGTATTGGTTCTGGTAGATTATGCTACTCGATTCCTAGAAGCCATACCCCTACGCAGACCCGATACCACCAATATCGCCAAAGCAATGGTTGGTGTTTTTTCCAGAGTGGATTTTCCAAAAGAAATTCTAACTGACCAGGGAACCCCCTTTACCTCTAAAATGATGAGAGACATTTGTACACAGCTAGGTGTGAAGCAAATCCGTACATCAGCCTACCATCCCCAAAGGGATGGGTTGGTTGAAAGATACAATGCTACCATTAAAACCACTCTAAAAAAATTATTAGACTTGGAAGCCCGTAAATGGGAGGACATCCTTCCCCTAGCTCTCTTTGCCATCAGATGTAAAGAACAAAAAAGTACGGGTTATTCCCCCTTTGAGTTGTTGTATGGACACAAACCGCGCACCCTATTAGATATGGCTAAACAGCAGTGGGAAACAGAACAAAATGATGCCAGACCACTTCCCGAGTACGTTTCTAATCTTCAAACTCACTTGAAACAAATTCTGAGTATTGTCAGAAATAATTTAGAGAATGCCCAGATGGCCCAGAAAAACCAATATGACCGAGGGTCAAAACCTAGAACCTTTCAGGTAGGCGATCTTGTATTGCTTATGATGGCCTCTTCAGACCAGAAGTTATTGGGTCAATGGCAGGGTCCCTATAAAGTAATTCAACAGATAACTCCAGTAACCTATAGGATAGAGACAGATTCCCAGAAGAAGATATCGCAAATATACCACGTGAACCTACTAAAGAAATGGGAGGGACCTGCACCAGTGGCAGTGAACAGCGTGGAACCCCAAACACCCCTGTTTCAAACATGTCTTGATACCGAATTGCCTGTTGGGTTAACACATGAGTTAATAAAGGTTTTACAACCTTTGGCTTCGGTATTTTCCACCACCCCTGGAAAGACCACTCTTATCGAACATGCTATAAAGACCCCACCAGGTAAACGAGTGAGACTAAGGCCCTACCGTATACCTGAGTCTCGCAGGCAGGTTATACGTGAAGAGGTAGAGAGGATGTTACAGCTAGATGTCATAGAACCATCTAAAAGTGAATGGAACTCGCCCATAGTACTAGTTCCAAAACCAGATGGGTCAGTAAGATTCTGTATTGACTTCAGAGAGGTGAACAAAATATCCGAATTTGACACCTATCCTCTCCCAAGAGTGGACGAGATGGTAGAAAGGATAGGAAAGGCCAAATATATCAGCACACTAGACTTGTGTAAAGGGTATTGGCAGATCCCTTTAAAACCTGAGGACAAAGAAAAGACTGCATTCTCCAACCCAGATGGGTTATACCATTTCAAAATGATACCCTTTGGTTTACATGGAGCGCCTGCCACGTTTCAGCGAGCCATGAATACAGTACTCAAACCTCATGAGGCCTATGCTGGAGCCTATATAGACAATATCATAATATATAGTGACTCTTGGGAACAACATTTGGTCCATCTCTTTCAAGTAATAAAAACTCTAGGAGTTCATGGGTTAAGAATTAATCCAGCCAAAAGCCATTTGGCAGCTCAGACAGTCATGTACCTTGGATACCTTTTAGGTGAAGGAGTCATAAGGCCTCAAAACTCCAAAGTGTCAGCCATTTCCCAGATACCATTACCAAAGACAAAGAAAGACCTACGAGCTTTCTTTGGATTGTTGGGATATTACCGGCGATTTATCCCTGGTTTTTCACAAATAGCAGCCCCTTTAACCGATCTTTTACAGAAAAACATTCGAACGGAAGAGGTATTACAATCACCTCCCGCTGAGATAGTACGTTCTTTCGAGAACTTAAAAAATACCCTAACTTCTGATTCAGTGTTAATCAGTCCTGATTATTCCCGTCCTTTTATTTTACAAACAGACGCCTCTGACCTGGGTCTAGGAGCTGTGTTGTCCCAAGAAACTCCACAAGTTCTCATCAATACTCCTCATCAATACCCCAAGATTCAAGAAAGCCCGATCAGGAGGAAGACGCTTTTCGGTCCAAGCTGCACGCCTCTGGAATTCACTCCCCCGTGACCTGCGACTTGAATCACCATATCTGCGCTTCAGGAAGCAGCTAAAGACTCATCTCTTCCCCTAATTTTTTTCTTTTCGATGCCCTCCCCTACTCTGAATCTTCATCCCCCCCCCCACCTCCTGTTCTCTCTGCCCCTGGCCCACTGGACTGTAGAATTAGGGTTCCTAGCGCTGGGATACCTCTGGGTGACTACGCGCTCTACAAAAATAAATAATAATAATAATAATAATAAAGGAGAAAAGCCCATCCTGTATATAAGCCGCAAACTCTTTCCTAGGGAGAAGAATTATGCTACCATTGAAAAAGAGGCACTTGCTATTAAGTGGGCGGTAGAAACCCTCCAGTATTACCTAGAAGGTAGAGAGTTCATCCTTTTCACTGATCACGCCCCTCTGGAGTGGCTAGCGAGGAATAAGGGCCATAATGAGAGAGTCCTGAGATGGTTTCTTTCTCTACAGCCCTACCGATTTCTTACTAGGCATAGAAAAGGGAAGGAAAAAGGGAATGCTGATTTCTTGTCTAGATATCCCCAGAATAGTTCCCCTAGATGAAGGACAGCAAGGGAAAGGGGATGTGAGGAAGACCCCGCACTTACCCGGAACATGCAGGGACGACCATGGTGTCCTGAAACCTTCCGAGGACGACCACGCCCACATGATTCTCCTGTATCTTCACAGGAGAATGCCGATCACTCACGTAACCCGGAGGACCAACCCCCATACCCCGAAAGTGAGAGGCGCAAGCCAATAAACTGCACGCAGGGACAGGTAAAAAGGGAGAGAGCAAACGCGGAAACGGAGAGGACGAGTGAAGACGCAGGACGCAGCGAGGAAGACGCAAGACCCGGTAGAGAAGACGCGGGACCCGGTGGGGAAGACGCGGGACCCGGTAGAGAAGACGCGGGACCCGGTGGAGAAGACGCGGGACCCGGTAGAGAAGACGCGGGACCCGGTGACCAGGACGTCGGACCTGACGACCCTGAAGAGGAAAGCTGGTCGGAGGACTGGTGGTGTCCGGAGGAGGCTGGAAGGCGGCCGTAACTCGGAGGAGAGTTACGGCGGGGTCGGTGAGTTAACTGACTCGGGGACACAAAGGGATGGGGCGGGAGTAAGCATAGTGGGAGGGTAGAGCACCTTGGACATCAAGTGAAGCTTGGGAGACTCACATGTGCCACGCTGTTTTGCGAAGTATGCTAGTGATGGTACACAAAATCTACCCTACTCTAGGTATCTATGCTCATTGCTGAAAGGTGTTTGAAATCATGCACAAATCTCTCCTGTTCTAAGCACTTAAAAATTCACAACCCCATACTCTTTCTAAGACCACTTGCCATTTTTGAAATATCCTGACAAACACGGGTGTGGTGAAGGAATCCATTTTGTTATAAAAGAGCTCCATTCTGACGGTTCCCCTTTTGTTTATTTCCATCCTTCTATGAGCCTCCGGAGTAACCAACCCGGTCCAGAAGACCTAGAGGGCACGAGAACAACTTCGCAGACCTTTGGTTCCTCCGACTCATCTCAGGAAACCTCGGAAGAAGAAGAAGAAATTCTCAATCCCCATCCATTTTCCCTTCCCTCTAATATCAATAAACCTATTTCCAAACCTATATTGCAGCCTCCACGCCTGTATATCAAGCCCTCGCTCTCACAGGTGGTAACTGAAAGGCTGTTCTAAATATTTTTGCTACGATTGTGTCTAGTTGGGCGCTGTCCAATCCTTTTATTGCCTCGCTTCCATATGTTAAGGTTGGGATGACACTTGCCTGTGCCAATTCGAGTGTAGGAGCAAATGTTGGGCTGAGTAGGTTCTTATGAATGGAGCTAAGAGCAAATGCTAACGCTATTTATTTCTTTTTTTGCACTCCCAGGTGACCTTTGTATCTTCCGTTGTTGTTAAAGAGGACTCATAAGTAATTGTGGCATTTGGATTCTGTAATGTTTTCCGAATTTAGGACCCATGCCAGCTTTTTAGGCCTTCCCGGCCGAACCGCCAAGATTTTTGTTTTATTGTTGTTCATTTTGAGCTCGTTATTATTTGAGTATGCAGCAGTTGCATCCATAAGCCTTTGTAAGCCACCCTTTGTGTTACTTAGGAGGACCACCTCGTCGGCATATAATATATTAGACAGCTGTAGACAGCCTAGTTTAGGAGCATGAGAATTAACTGTGTTTAGGGCTTCCGGTAGATCTGATAAGAATAGATTAAAAAGTGTATGCGTCAAGGCGCATCCTTGTTTGAGTCCTTTTATTGTGAAACTTGGTCCTGACAGTCTGGAACCATCGCCAATCTTAATCCTGACCCATGTGTCCTGGTACAGGAGCTGTAGGGCTCTCAGTAAACCAATTGGGATGTTCAGTGCGAAAAGCTTCTGCCATAGCTTGCCCCTATTGATTTTATCAAACGCCAAGCTATAGTCTATAAATCCCATGTAAACCGGTCTGTTGCTAAGCTCCGGCTAATCTATCAGACACAAGAGAGTCATGAGGTGAAACGCAGTGCCAGTTCCGCTTGTATAACCAGTTTGGTTTGGGGGGATTATTGAGTGTTCCTCTGCCCAGTCCCGCAGTGAATTCAGCAAAGTCCCTGCAAAGTACTTCACTTCATTATCGATGAGAGCAACTAACCGATAATTGCCTGGGGATTTTTTGTCCTCTCCTTTGAAGATTGGAAAAGAATTGATCCTCGCCAAGATGGTGGAATGTTGTTCTTTGCTAGAATAGAAGTGAAACATGGAGCTAGTTTAGAAGCCCAGAAGGCCGGATCCTCCTTGAACAAAGCTGGAGGAATACCGCCTGGTACTGGGGCCCCATCTTTCTGACCCCTTATTATCTGCCTTTCAATTTGGTCCTCCGGAACTGAGCTATGCTCAGTGCAGTTATCGTGGTTTTGTCTCTCTGTTCCCTTTTTTGTTGCTGGACTTCGTTGAGAAAATGTGTTCGTTGTTAGCCCTTCGCGAAAGCGGTCTGAAGGTGAGGTCAACTCAGTCAGAGTGTTGCTGCCCTTTAAGCCGATGGCCTGATTTGGGATATGGTCTTGTCGGTCGTTGAAGTGTCTGTGCAGGAAGAGGTACCATTCGGACTCTAGTATGTTTGACGAGGCAACTTTCGGGACACAACCTCAAAGACTGTTTATGGTACACCAGAATCTCGTGGAGTTGTTTGACCTTATATCTTGGTATAATTTGGCCCAAAAGGAGTTCCAGAAGGCCCTTCGATGTTCTCTTTTTGCTTTCTTTAGATGACTTCGAGCTCCTCTCAATTTAGTTATAATTTATATGTCCATTGGCTTTGTTTTTAATTTCCGCCATAGCCGGTTCATGCTTTTTTTCTCTGATCGTATCACCGGATCCCATGCGATCGACTGTTGAGACGGACCCTGTGGCTGTCAGTTTGCTTGCAAAACTTGTTGTGAGGAAGAGCAGTCCGGGACTCCCGAAGTGGGACACTTTCCCCATTACCTTTCCTCGTCTCCTCTCCTGTATTTACAGAACTCGCCTGAGGAGTGCTGGTCCTTTAAGACGACAGGCTTCCAAGGTCAGCTGTCGGGGTCACATGGTGCAGAGGGCTTCAAAGTGGAAGCCGTGAGAGACAATGGGCGTTCACTGGGACCAACGGACGAAGAACGCCAGGAGAAGACGCTTGCTCGGACATACTCGGTGTTTCCGTGGGACAAAGCAGGAAGCCTTCAGGGGGGGCATGAAGTCTCGCCAGCCGAGGAGAAGAACCAGAGCGGAACAGAGCCTGACGACGTAACAGACGGGCAGCCAGACCCTACCTGGCAACGCGACAACTCGAGCCACGGCCCTGGAGGGACGTGGCTCCACAAGGTACGGGGATAAATTTCCTCGGTGTGGGGTCGCGCATTAGAGAGACCTAGAGGGGGAGTAAATAGGGGAGACAAGGAGCCAGGCCCGTCTTCAGCATATTAAGCGCATTGCAAGGCATGAGACACTGGTGATGGTAGAGGTGGCAGTTCCCTACACTTTCCCTGATTCCCTGCGCCAAATGTTGTAGATTGCAAACAGCGCCCTTACAGGGTTCTTTTTGTTTCTTTCCTTTTTGGTAACAACGGCCCAGACCGCCAAGCATAACCTACTGGACCCCGATGTCGCTAGAAGTACAAGAGAAGCGCCGGAGCCATACTACAACATCCAGAATCCCTTGCACCAGAGAGTGTGTTTAACCTTCTGTTTCCCAATGTCTGGCGCCCAAAGACTCTATCATCGTAAAGACTTTGTGTCTGTAAAAGCTTGTTGACAATAAATCCCTTGAATAGAACTAGCGCTTTCTGGTCTGCTTCTCCACTACTCCACACTTGTCCAGTTTGCAATTTGATCTTCAATTGTCTCGTCGCAGTTCTCCATCATATGCTTTGCCTCCTTTGACACTTGCTGTAGGTTGTTGACCGAGCACTTGATGTGTTTTAAATTGATCGTAAAGCTTTCAAAAGCAATGCCCTGCCTCATCATGTTGGGCCGGTCTGGTGCTAAGCAAAATTTCTTGAGGGCTGTGATCACTTTCAGGTCTGTTGCCAAACCCGAAGGTGATTACTTGATTCAAGAGAGAAAGATTGACAAAAGTGTAGTCGATTAAAGATGCACCAGTATTTGATAAGAATGAGAGGCCAGGAGGCCTGTCCGGAGTAAAACGCGCTGGACAATTAAGGACTCTAAGGCCAAGATGTTCCAGGTTTCCTTGTAAGATGCAGCCTTTCTGGTCATCCTTGCACCATCTCGGGCGATCCTGCGGTGGTATGACCCAAACACTTTCCTGTAATGTGGTGACCTCAGTTTTTTCGTAGGTCGGACATTAGCCACATGTTAAAGTCTCCAGATAGTACGATATCGGCATTAGAGAATCCTGATCTTATTCTTAGCACTGTCGTTATCAACTCTTCTGAGAGTGTTTGCCTGGACTCGGAGTTTGGTTGAATGTAAAAATTCAATAAGATTATGGTCCTGGGCTGGCCTTGATGGGTGTTGAAAGAGATTCCCACAGACTGGAGAAAGTAGGAACGGCTTGCTAGGTCCCATGAGGTAATTGCATTATTTGTTGATACATAAATAGCTAGGCCTCCGCTACCACGTCCTGATTATTTCATTTTGATAGCTGGAGTGTGGTGAGTTTTGAACCCTTCCAGATGCTGCGGCTCTACGAGCCATGTCTCTTGTAGTAATGCGATCTCAAATAACCGTAAGTAAGAGATTGTGGCTTCATCTCCCAATTTGTTTGATAGCCCTTTGATGTTCCAAGAACAGACCCTTAGTGGGAAGGCTTCTTGTTCCTTTTGACTGCTGTTTTGTCAGCATAACAGCTGGGTTGAGTTTAATGGGCCCGCCAGCCATGACCATGTGCAGGCCTGTTCCATTCCTCTGTTTGATGAATGCTGGCCATCTCTTACTTTTGGTTCTTCCAAGTCGGGGTGGGAGTTTTGTCCGGGGCGCTCCTCAGAACCGAATAAACCTTTCTCCATCCAGCTCGCGGACGCTCGGTAGCTCGTATTTTCTGCAGAACATACCGGTATCCTGGTTCCCTGCCGGGGAGTATGGTAATGCCCCACTGATTGAAGGTATCAGAGTGATTTAAGATCTTGTTCATTACCTCACTCGAGCGCCAGGTGACCTTCGAGGCTTCATTTGTTTGCCCCTGGCCTGGTGCTATAAATACTCTGTCGAGATGATGTCTTGTGAGGTTACAACATTAGACAAACCAATGGCTTCTATCAGTTTCATGATGTTCCCGCGATTTAGTATGTCACAACGCCCTTTCGACTTATACTCTGGATGTAAAAGTGTGAAGGTTGTAGCTCTGTGAGAAGGGGCCTTGTCATCCCCGGATGGTAACTCAGGTCTTAGCACACCGTGGGTGTGGACAGGTCCTGTCAAAGGTCCAAGTATTCCCCCTTCGTTATTTTGTGCTCAGTTGTGGGAGTCGGCCTGTTCAATGCTCTAGGACTCTTTTGGATTGTGTCGCTTCTGTTTTGCCCTTTACCTCCATTGTCATGCGCCAATGTTGAAAAGTTGCCCTGATGAGCATTGTGCTAGCTGCTGACTTGGGCCTGATTGAGTGCTTTAATACTACCAGGTGGCTCTATAAGCCTGCTCCGCCTACGGCCCTATTCTCTCGACGATGGCGTGAGGTCCGGAAATTCCATTTGCCTGTTGGTGCTTGGCTCAGTTTTCCCCCCTTTTCTTGAATGTACCTGGTCTGCTTCTGCAGCTTCCTTTTCCTTCTCAGGGGATGAAGAGCCCGTTCGATGCTACTTGACACTGCTGGATAAATTTGTTGGGGTCTCTGTTACCTTAATTTCCTCGTCTGTTCTTGGTGGGTCGTTATGCCCAATTGAATTTGCTAGTTTGTAAGTGTTGAACAATGGGTAGAGGCTCTCGTCTTGACTGGACCGGCTATTCTTATTGCAGCCTTTTCGCTTTTTTTGTCTTTTCCCCTTCCCGTTTAGGTCTTCTAAGTCTTGATGGTAAGGTGGGGTCTGCTTTGCCTGCAGCTGAGAGTTTTTGTTGATCGGTCGTTGTACTGCTGGTGGCCGGAATTTCATTGATATTAATAAATGTTTACATGCATCCAAATCTGATGAAAAAATAATTTCTATATGAAAAACTTTATTCAATAATAACTGCAATTAGATTTGAGAATCCTGTTTGGAAATAATAACTGGGGATTTTAACTCAAATCTAATTTACACCCTGGACGTAGATTATCAATTAGCAACGGCCTATGAGTTCTGGTCAGTCCCTCCACAATCATCCTCAGCAGCAAAAAAAATTGGGGGCAAAAGATAGTTCTCGCCTTGGAACATGTAGGCCTTAGAGTAATAAACGGCAGAACTAAAGATGATACTCCCCCACAATGGACATATTAGGGAGTAAATACCCAGTCAATAATAGACTATACAAACCTAACGCTCTCACTACTGAATCATGTGCGAAAATATACAATTAACCATACAACTTGAAGTGACCTTTCATACCAGCATATTGAGCTAAAAATAAATCCTCCAAAACACCAGCTAGCCCCCGTAGAGATGGGCCACTTGACAACAGTTAATTTGAAACACATTCAATGGTCGGCAAATACTCTCCCGGATTTAACACAGCTAGCTAAAGCGATATATGAAACAAACACAGTCCGGAAAGTATTTGAGTGGTGAATTCGACAACCTTCACTAAAAAATTACTAAAACAGACACCCAAAAATCAATTATGCGCGGAACACAAGCGACAAGCACACTTTAAGCCTCTCAAAAAAGGATGTATGACATTACCACGCATGCTTTTACATCACAAGTTTTACAACGCATGCCTTTACAACGCATAGTGTTGAGGGGCGCTGGATAGTGAATAGTTTAATTTACTATTCCAACTCCAGTCTCCGTGGATAGTAGGGAAGGTGTTGGATAGTAAATTAAATCTATTCCCTATCCTAGAGCTCCCCCCAGCGCAATGCGTTGTAATGGTTTGCGTTGTAAAAGTTGCAATGTAAAGGCACTGCGTGTTAAAAGTTGCGTTGTAAAGGATGTTTCCCCTCAAAAAAGCCTATATGCTAAGAAAAGCAGTCAGAAAAAACAAGACACCCAAAGTCTCAAAACACACTTGGGATCTTATAAATAATTTCTGGAAAATTTATAAAAAGCAAATTTGGAATGATCAAAAAACAAAACGTGAGATGTTTCGGACAAAGCTACTGTTCTGTGCGAAACGAACCAACAAGAGGCTCTTTTGGGAATTATATTATAAAGAGGGGAAACCCAATACACCCTTGTAGGCTTGGGCACTGTATGATTATAGTCACGGTGTGCTACAAGGGACTTGTTTGAGAATACTCAGTTTGATTAGTGAGTTGTACAGAAGTAACACACTCAATGGTGTCCAAAAGATCACAGTCTTATTTTACAACAGTCAATTTATTGACTGCTGTAAGAAAGACTGTGATATTTTGGACACCATTGAGTGTGTTACTTCTGTACAACTCACTAATCAAACGGAGTATTCTCAAACAAGTCCCTTGTAGCACACCGTGACTTTTGGGAATTAGTCAATGGGACAACTAGATCAACTCAAATTATAAATAATGCATGTGTGACCGAGCAAACATGGGTAGCTCACCTAAATAAAACATTTGAAGATGCTACTATACTCATTAATAGAGAGATGGACACCAGCCATAATAACAACCCAAGACTCCAGCCTCACCCTTCCATCGCCAACCACCCAGGTAGACCAATGCTATGTGGTAGAAAAAGTATCCAGAATATTAAAAGAGAGGTGAAGGGATTGTGCTCCTGGGCCAAACGGAATCCCGCAGACGATCTCTCTTTTTTTTTTACTTTATTAATTTTCCAAAAGAAACGGACAATGTACAAACAGAGGTACAATCGATTCTCACATTTCCCTCATCTCCATAATTACAGGCATATACTAATACATACAACTTATTCCTTCTCCTGCACCGCGGACGTGTCCACCTTTTTAGTTATTTTATGTATTTATGTCTGTATCCGACTGGGTATCACTCAGCTTCGTGACAAATAATAACTTAAAGGGCTCCCATATGTCTTTAGGCCTCAAAGCTATTGGGAGTTCCTCTGCATAGCAGTTCAGCTGTTCTTTACAATACGCTATATCAGCTATCCAGCGCGCACATTGTGGTGCCCTTCTACCACTCCACCATTGTGCTACCTTCCACTTAGCCAGTAGCAGCGCTATAGCAACCAGCTTCCGACTCTTCGGCTGCTATTCTGGTATCAGTCGCAGCCATATATGTGATGTGCACTCTACTTTCTCCATCACCGTTTCAGTAACCGCTTGTGTGACCTGCTCCCAGAAGCCATATACCTTCCCATAACGCCACACTAAGTGCATAAAGTCAGCCTCAGGTGTACCGCACTTTACACAATTAGCTGAGTCTCGCAGCCCATAGTTGTGCAATTTCTGTGGAGTGTAATATAGCTGCTGTAGATACTTAAAATGTATTATGCACAGATTACAATTTGCTGTCAGCTGCCCCGTTAGCCTGCAGCAAAATTCCCAATCTTTGTGTGTAAGAGAGCTATCCAGCACTGTGTTCCATTGCTCCATGCTTTTATCATGTTGGGAGATAATCTCGAGCTGTGTTGCATTATATAGCCGGGTAATGAGTTTCGCTCATGATGGGCGATCCAGCATCACTTGCAATAGCTTTAACACTTTCGGGGCCGCTGGATGCTGTGGTTTTACTGCCTTCGGCGCTACCTGCAATTTTTGGTATACAAACCTGTAAAAAGCAGGTAAAGGAGTATCAGCACTTTTGCTAGTGGCGGCCTCCATCATGATGAACATGCTATTTGGATATGCATCCCCCCATGTGGTAATCCTCATGTCTGACAACATCTGTAGCGACTTGGGTTCGCTCGCCACAGAGACCTCAGGTTAGTGCGCCTAGCGGCAGCGCAGGTGCGAACAATGGAACTTTATCCGCCCATCTTGCTATTATCTGCCAAGTCTTAACTGTGCTACTGGTAGGATTCATTTACCCTCTAAGGCCTAGTCTGTGTGGCCTTAGCAATAGCACCGTGAGTGGCAGGGGATGCACTCAATCTGCCTCTACCGCCATGTGGGGGATGAATGGGGGAGGAAACCAGTAGTGCACAAAATGTGCTTGCGCACACTAGTAGTAAAAGTACACATCAGGGGCTCCAAACCCTCCCCTCGAGAACTGCCTTGTGAGCTCCTCCCAACTGCAACGGTGTTGCTTCCCTGCCCACACTAATTTAATTAACAATGTGCGCAATGCTAAGAAGAATGCCAATGACTGTTGCAAAGGAACATTGTTAAATAGATGTAAGAATTGAGGTAAGATGACCACCTTTATCACTGCCACCCCGTCAGCCAAAGTAATCGGGAGCTGTATGCACCTATCTACCTGCTCCTCTGTTGCCGTCAGCGCCCACCTATAATTGTATTTTAGTACCACCTCTGGATCTCAGTGTACCCACCCCTCCAAATATTTCACTGGTTCCTCACTCCAAGTCAGCAGGCCGCAGACGATCTTTAGGGCTGACCCTAACTACTGGGTGTGAGAAGTTGGCCTGGTATATAATGCTCACTAGTTCTAGTGATCACTTTGTACCATGCCAAGCAACCCTTATGATGATGGTTGTAATTCAACCTTGTAGACCAGTTATCCTAGTGGTAACGTGGACAAAGCAGTCTTAGGCTAAACTCTGAAAGGCATGTGAAGCCAGCTGTTATACCATACACAACCCCCTTGACTACCAACTGAAAGGGACACCACACAGATATATATTGAAAATATATATTGATTTATTAACTATAAAATCCCCTGGACTCTTTATGAGCACAGAAGCACAAGCGTTAAATCACAAGACAGTTTAAAATACACAAAAGTTGCACAATATGGATGAGCCCTAGGGGCCACCTAAACCATATACTAAGAAAGTGGTATAAGAGATACCAATAGGAAAGTGAAGCGGCCTAGGGCCTTGGGAATCGCTGGAGCTATTCGAGACTGGAGTTAACTAAGTCGGGAGAGGCCCACGGGACTCGGGTGCAGTGTTTAAAGTGCACGCACTTTCCAATACAAAGTCTATGGTGCGTAAAAAGTACAAAGTTAGAAAGTTAGGAACCTTCCGAGTGACCTACGGAGCTGAAACTTAAAACACAGGCCCTTGGGATGTGTACCAGTGCAGGAGCACCGGCGGAGCTGAGTTACCTCACCCACAGGAAGCGGGTGCACAGGGTCGAAGATGTGTCGGGTTTCGTCACGCTGGTCGATGGTGCTTGGAGCTGAAGATGCTGCAGGCGGCTCGATGAGAAGAGTTCCGGTGGATCCAAGGGTGGATCTGAAGATGTGAAGACCTGAAAGCAGAGGGGACAGTGTTCAAAGTCACTAGCCAGTGACTGCCGTGGAACCAGAGTGGAACCAGGTGATGTCGGGTGCAAACAGGCGTTGTCGGGTAGCTTCTTTCTGCAGCCACGTGGATACCCGGGGTCGAGGACGTCCAGGAGTCGGTCACGAGCTGTCCCACGTAGGCTTCTCGCTGTTGGCGGTGTCGGCGACCTGATCGGAGCAAACAGGCCTTGGCAAATGCAAGCCACGCAGAAGTTGAAAGATGCTGTTCACTCGGACCAGCAAGGTCAGAGCGGGTGCTCCTTTTCACAGGAGCTTGGGTAGGTCTGGAGCAACCAGACCTGCTGTTTAAATCTTCGGGTTCGTCGCCAAGATGGCCGCTGACCACGTGGCTAGTGGCCGGGATGGCGCGTCGAGTGGCACAAAGCAAAAGGGCCCCACGCAGATCGTGGAGATGCTGGAGGGCTGATCTTTGGTGCAAGGGCTGCTCGGTGGTGGGGGTTCTCAATCCCCAAAGCACAACGTCGAGGATGCCTCAGAAGCTGCGCAGTCAGCTTTTCGGGTGTCTTCCAAGAGGTCCGGTCCCACGTCACTCGGTGCCTCCACGGGTCCCTTCTTTGCAGGGACTGTGGATCGGGCTCTGAGAGGTCTGGGAATCTGGTTCTTGTCGGGCTCTGGGCTCGGGCTCCGGCGGGAGGCGGCGGCAAAGCAGACGTCGAGTTGCTGGTTGGTACCTGTGTTCACAGGGTGGTCACTCCTTGGCCACAAGGGAGATTCTTCTTCAGTCTTCTGTGCAGCAGAATGTCGAAGTCCAGTCTTCTTCTTAGTTTTAAGTTGATTTCGGGATGATCTCCTGTGCAATGGCACTGCTCCCTCTCTTATTCCAATCTGAGGGGTGGATCTCCTGCTAGGTCCCTCCCCTATGGGTGGGACCAGGAAGGGGGGTGGTTACACCCCCTCTCCTTTGTCCAGCTCCTCGCCAGGACTGGGGCTGGAAAGCCCCAGAACCGGTTTGGGCTGGCTTATGCACAGGGACACCTTGTGTGCCCCAGGCATGTCTCAATCTATTCAGCCCTGTCCTACCCAATACACAAAACCCTGTCTGGGGTGGTGCTCGCACCTCCCCAGGCAGGAAACCCTTTGTCCAGGCCCTCCTCGCTGGAAGGACTCCCAGCAGCAGGAGGTCAGACATGTGTCTGTGGTGGCAGCATCCATTTTGTGATGCTGAGGCTCTGTTTAACTTTAACCGGGGTTAAGGCTACACACATGTCGTGTCCCTCTAGAAGGGTGGAATGCTATCCCCGTCGCCAGAACTGGCGAGGGGATAGTATTCCAATTCGTATGACACCTTACTCGACATGTTTTGATAAAGCCAAACCAAAGATAGCATTTAACCGCGAGGATTATAATGCACTTAAGAGTATATGGTATGGCAATATCCCGGAACAGCTTAGGGAGTGGTTCCCGACAGCTGCAGACAGGCTCAGCTCATGCTAGAGCACCATCTCACATATTTCCAAGCACTCTGCCTCCAGGATTGATGAGGCCTTCCATAGGAGTGGCTGATAGGAACATATGTGTCCAGTTTAGGGTTAGGCACAGGCATACTGTACCTAAGTAAGAGGTGATTACACCAACTTACCCCAGCTGAGTGATCAGCCAGTTGTGTCAAATATGGAGGCCAGGCCAGGGGTGGCACAATACATGCTGCAGCCCCTGGTAGGCCTTGGCTACACCTATGCCCTGGGTACCTATGGTACACTGTTACAGGGGCCTATAAGGTGAACCAATTCCAATTGTGTTATGCACCTAAGGTACATGGAGTCCATTTTAAGGAGAGAGCAATCAGCCTGGGGCCCTGAATAGCAGGATCCCAGGCCAACTAAGTCAAAAACCAGCTAAACACCAGGCAAAAAGTTTGGGGGTAACCATAGTCAGATATCCACCTTCCTACATAACCCCCCCCCAAACGAAAGGAGATAAGGCTATCCTTGACCAGGTAAGCCTATATTGCCTAAGTGGCCATATAAGGAAGTACCAGCTCTGGCTTGGTAACCCCCTGTCTCATGGTCCACTAAGCAATCCCTCACCCTAAGGGTATCTGAGGGTCTCCACCATAGGGAATCTCTACCTGTGGTGTGTCTTTGCAAAGTCAAAGGCTGGTGTTGAGATGGAGTACTGAAGTGAGTTTCCTCTGTAGGGCTCAGCTTCCTCCAATCACTCTCCACCATGCGTGCCTTTCTTTCTCTGACTGAGTTGCGCTGTGCTCTCAGGGTCAACCTCTGGCTACCTAAAGCTGGAGGCTGGGTCCCTCTGTTTGGCTTACTGGAGGGACAGTTCAGGTTTGGGCCCTTAGGGTCCCAGGTTTGGCTGTGCCCAACAATATCCATCTGGGGGAGGTCCCTAACTACTTTTAAGGGGGATCCCTCAGGAGTTTTTAAAGTTTTCACCTCACTAGGGCTACTAGTTTCGGTGCCCCTAATCTGCTGATGGAGGTGCTTTATTTGACAGGGGGCCCTTTGGGTCTCACTGTCCTTCTTGTCCTCTGCAGCCCTGGGCTGAGTAAGGCAAGGTAGAGAGGGGCAGGTTACCTGCTCCAGACTGGGTCCCACCTGAGAAGGGTCCACTGCCATCAGAGGCTCTGTTAGGCCAGGCCTAACAACCTCTGGGACAGTTCCTTCATCAGGGGTAAGATCAGTTCCCTGAGGAGGCTGATCCTTTCCTAAAGTCTGGTGGGAGGGAGATTTCTCTTCCTCCTCAATGCTCTCTGTTTGGGTGGAGTGATCCATCATTTCAGGCTTCACTACCCATGTATCAGTTTGAGTTTGGGCTGTGGCCATCACAGCCCCACCAACCTTTTCAGGAGGAGACTCAGTTTGGGTATGGGCTGTTACTAGTACAACTCTGCTACTCTTTTCAGGAGGGAGGTTATCTAAAGATGGGGCTGAGGTTTGCTCAGCCCTCCCAACCTTTTCAGGAAGGACATCTTGGATTGGGGCTGTAGCCATCACAGCCCCACTAACCTTTCCATGGAGATTTACCATTCTAGAATGGGTTTGCTGTTCAACCTCAGCCCAGGCTGAGATTTCCAAATCATTACCCAGTAGGCAATCTACAGGCAAGTTTGCTGACACTGCCACTCTCTTTGGGCCAGTGACACCTCCCCAGCTAAGATTGACTACTGCCATGGGATGATTGGTTTCTATGCCATCAATGTTTGTCACCTGATATCTGGCATCAGGTAAAAGTTGCCTTGAGGGGACTAGACATTCAGCCACCATGGTGATGCTAGCCCCTGTGTCTCTGAAGGCCTCAACTTTCAAGCCATTGATGAGGGGCTCCTGTCTATACTTGCTCAAAGTGTTTGGGCAAGCAGTGAAATTGGCAAACCCCATGCCAGTCTCATAGACAAGAGTATCTGTGTTAGGGGACCTGGATAGGCCAGAGTCCACCTGTCCTCCAAAAGTAAACCCACCCAAATTCTTGGGGGTGTTCCCACCACCTGGGGGACCACTGCTAACAGTGACAGGAGGTGTTGGAGCCTTACCTGGAGGTATATTCTCCTTATTGCCATTCTTGGGACAACAGCTATCTGTTTTGTAATGCCCCACCTGTTTACAGGTATGACAATAAGGCTTTTTCTGGGTTGTAGAAGTGTCTTGGGACCCACCCCCATTCTTGGAGTTTTGGGGCCCTGGGGAAGTCTTTTCCTTACTTTTATCCCCACCCTTCTCTTGAGGCTTGGTAGTCTCTTTCTTTTGGTCACCACCCTGGTTCTTAGGCCTGATCCTGGTTCTGACCCATTTGTCTGCCCTCCTACCCAATTCTTGTGGGGAGGTCAGATCAGAGTCAACCAGGTGCTGATGTAGAAGCTGATTTTGACAATTACTTAAGATTTGCTCTCTCATAATTAAATTATACAATCCTGTATAGTCAGTAACCTTACTTCCCAGCAACCAGCCCTCCAGAGCCTTAGTGGCACATTCAACAAATTCAGACCAGTCCTGAGTCTGTGTCTTCTGAGTATCTCTGAACATTAACCTGTACTGTTCAGTGGTTAAGCCCAACCCATCAATCAGAGCACTCTTCAGGAGCATGTAGTTTCTAGAATCCTCATCACTAACTGTGAGGAGTCTGTCTCTGCCTCTACCTTCAAAGGAGAGCCACAAGATTGCTGCCCACTGCTCCTGAGGGATCTGCTGTACCATGCAGGCTCTCTCAAGTGCAGTCATCCATTTGTGGATATCATCCCCAGCTTTGTAGGGGGGCACAATCTTACTCAGGTTTCTTGTATCAAAGGACCTGTCTTTATCCTTCTGGATAGTGCTGCCACCAGTGGATCCTAATCCACTCTCTCTAGGCTGTCTTGCTCTAGCAAGTTTCTCCTTGGCCAGGGCAACCTCTAACTCTTGCCTCTGGATCCTAAGCTCAGCCTCTCTCATCTTGGCCTCATGTTCCCTTCTCTGAGGGCTAGTCATCTCCTTCCTGGAGTGACCATGAGAGCCTCTAGAGACATGGGAGGTATTGGATTCACCTGAGTGATTCCTCCTCCTCCTATGCCCCTGGTTAAGTCCATTTGGGTGGCTGGGCAAGGTCAGCCTTGCGTCAGTCCCAAACACACTTAAGTTAGCCTGGTTCAGCCTACTGACCAGCACCTGACTATTTCTGTCATCATCTGACTCACTGCTTTCCACCTCCTCCTCCTCTTCCTCTTCCTCTACATCTACCTGAGGAGCTCCAGTGGTGGAGGCTTCCTCATCTACCAGGATGATAGGGGCAGGGGTGTCTACAGTGTCATCCTCTGAAGGATGGCCTCCTTCAGCCTTCCCTGTGGGGTTTGCTTTAGAGGGCTTTAGAGTCTCAGACTGGTCTAAGAGCTCTCTTAGGTGGTCTGTAGTAGGGGAAGGCCCTGTCTTCAGACCCCTTAAGACACAAAGCTGTCTTAATTCCTTAAAGGAAAAAATAGCAAATTTGGATGGTGCCCTTGGAGGGTCACTCTCAACAGGAGTAAGTCCACTGGACCCCTCTGCTCCAGACATTGCTCTAGTGTGGGTGGATGTGTTGCAATCTACCTACACTGGTGTTTACCTACTAAACCTATCTAGTAGTTGTAGCTAGGGTGTGCTACTCCCTTTGCTCTACAACAACTAAGTTCAGTAGAACTTAAGTATACTAGTCTTGTTTTATATGTACCTAGCAGGTACCTGTATGATCTTTCAAATGATAATCTCAAAGATTGTAATGGTAAAACAACAGCAAGCTCAGATCCCAATCCGCTGCTCACCAATGTGAGAAGTTGGCCTGGTATATAATGCTCACTAGTTCTAGTGATCACTTTGTACCATGCCAAGCAACCCTTATGATGATGGTTGTAATTCAACCTTGTAGACCAGTTATCCTAGTGGTAACGTGGACAAAGCAGTCTTAGGCTAAACTCTGAAAGGCATGTGAAGCCAGCTGTTATACCATACACAACCCCCTTGACTACCAACTGAAAGGGACACCACACAGATATATATTGAAAATATATATTGATTTATTAACTATAAAATCCCCTGGACTCTTTATGAGCACAGAAGCACAAGCGTTAAATCACAAGACAGTTTAAAATACACAAAAGTTGCACAATATGGATGAGCCCTAGGGGCCACCTAAACCATATACTAAGAAAGTGGTATAAGAGATACCAATAGGAAAGTGAAGCGGCCTAGGGCCTTGGGAATCGCTGGAGCTATTCGAGACTGGAGTTAACTAAGTCGGGAGAGGCCCACGGGACTCGGGTGCAGTGTTTAAAGTGCACGCACTTTCCAATACAAAGTCTATGGTGCGTAAAAAGTACAAAGTTAGAAAGTTAGGAACCTTCCGAGTGACCTACGGAGCTGAAACTTAAAACATAGGCCCTTGGGATGTGTACCAGTGCAGGAGCACCGGCGGAGCTGAGTTACCTCACCCACAGGAAGCGGGTGCACAGGGTCGAAGATGTGTCGGGTTTCGTCACGCTGGTCGATGGTGCTTGGAGCTGAAGATGCTGCAGGCGGCTCGATGAGAAGAGTTCCGGTGGATCCAAGGGTGGATCTGAAGATGTGAAGACCTGAAAGCAGAGGGGACAGTGTTCAAAGTCACTAGCCAGTGACTGCCGTGGAACCAGAGTGGAACCAGGTGATGTCGGGTGCAAACAGGCGTTGTCGGGTAGCTTCTTTCTGCAGCCACGTGGATACCCGGGGTCGAGGACGTCCAGGAGTCGGTCACGAGCTGTCCCACGTAGGCTTCTCGCTGTTGGCGGTGTCGGCGACCTGATCGGAGCAAACAGGCCTTGGCAAATGCAAGCCACGCAGAAGTTGAAAGATGCTGTTCACTCGGACCAGCAAGGTCAGAGCGGGTGCTCCTTTTCACAGGAGCTTGGGTAGGTCTGGAGCAACCAGACCTGCTGTTTAAATCTTCGGGTTCGTCGCCAAGATGGCCGCTGACCACGTGGCTAGTGGCCGGGATGGCGCGTCGAGTGGCACAAAGCAAAAGGGCCCCACGCAGATCGTGGAGATGCTGGAGGGCTGATCTTTGGTGCAAGGGCTGCTCGGTGGTGGGGGTTCTCAATCCCCAAAGCACAACGTCGAGGATGCCTCAGAAGCTGCGCAGTCAGCTTTTCGGGTGTCTTCCAAGAGGTCCGGTCCCACGTCACTCGGTGCCTCCACGGGTCCCTTCTTTGCAGGGACTGTGGATCGGGCTCTGAGAGGTCTGGGAATCTGGTTCTTGTCGGGCTCTGGGCTCGGGCTCCGGCGGGAGGCGGCGGCAAAGCAGACGTCGAGTTGCTGGTTGGTACCTGTGTTCACAGGGTGGTCACTCCTTGGCCACAAGGGAGATTCTTCTTCAGTCTTCTGTGCAGCAGAATGTCGAAGTCCAGTCTTCTTCTTAGTTTTAAGTTGATTTCGGGATGATCTCCTGTGCAATGGCACTGCTCCCTCTCTTATTCCAATCTGAGGGGTGGATCTCCTGCTAGGTCCCTCCCCTATGGGTGGGACCAGGAAGGGGGGTGGTTACACCCCCTCTCCTTTGTCCAGCTCCTCGCCAGGACTGGGGCTGGAAAGCCCCAGAACCGGTTTGGGCTGGCTTATGCACAGGGACACCTTGTGTGCCCCAGGCATGTCTCAATCTATTCAGCCCTGTCCTACCCAATACACAAAACCCTGTCTGGGGTGGTGCTCGCACCTCCCCAGGCAGGAAACCCTTTGTCCAGGCCCTCCTCGCTGGAAGGACTCCCAGCAGCAGGAGGTCAGACATGTGTCTGTGGTGGCAGCATCCATTTTGTGATGCTGAGGCTCTGTTTAACTTTAACCGGGGTTAAGGCTACACACATGTCGTGTCCCTCTAGAAGGGTGGAATGCTATCCCCGTCGCCAGAACTGGCGAGGGGATAGTATTCCAATTCGTATGACACCTTACTCGACATGTTTTGATAAAGCCAAACCAAAGATAGCATTTAACCGCGAGGATTATAATGCACTTAAGAGTATATGGTATGGCAATATCCCGGAACAGCTTAGGGAGTGGTTCCCGACAGCTGCAGACAGGCTCAGCTCATGCTAGAGCACCATCTCACATATTTCCAAGCACTCTGCCTCCAGGATTGATGAGGCCTTCCATAGGAGTGGCTGATAGGAACATATGTGTCCAGTTTAGGGTTAGGCACAGGCATACTGTACCTAAGTAAGAGGTGATTACACCAACTTACCCCAGCTGAGTGATCAGCCAGTTGTGTCAAATATGGAGGCCAGGCCAGGGGTGGCACAATACATGCTGCAGCCCCTGGTAGGCCTTGGCTACACCTATGCCCTGGGTACCTATGGTACACTGTTACAGGGGCCTATAAGGTGAACCAATTCCAATTGTGTTATGCACCTAAGGTACATGGAGTCCATTTTAAGGAGAGAGCAATCAGCCTGGGGCCCTGAATAGCAGGATCCCAGGCCAACTAAGTCAAAAACCAGCTAAACACCAGGCAAAAAGTTTGGGGGTAACCATAGTCAGATATCCACCTTCCTACACTGGGCAATTCAGTTGTCAGCGCTCTATAAGGGGATAGGTACGACTGATACCAATTCCCATGAGTTGGAAAGGGTCTCTAATCAATTCGACTTACAAAGGGGGCAACAGATATGTTCCAACAAATTATAGGTTAATTGCACTCATTGACGTTGAAGCCAAATATTACGCATCACTAATCATGAAGGACCTGGTAGAATGGACAGACAACAACTTGATTCCATTCAACCAAACAGGATTCCGCAAAGGGTTTGGAACTACTACGAACATTCTATCCCTGGCCATAATAGCAGACAATTGCAAACACTTGCAAGCAAGTTACAACTCTGTTATATAGACTTTAAAACAGCATTTGACCGTGTAAATCGTGGCTAGCTTTGGTCTAAACTAAAGAAATGAGGACTCCCTGAATCAATACTATAAGCCATAATACAACTGTACATGGGCACTTGGGTCCTTGTAAAAGTAGCAAATGGCACAAGACTGTC
Organism: Lissotriton vulgaris; assembly: GCF_964263255.1. Taxonomy (NCBI): domain Eukaryota; kingdom Metazoa; phylum Chordata; class Amphibia; order Caudata; family Salamandridae; genus Lissotriton; species Lissotriton vulgaris. Next base: position 1,800,540,421 of record NC_141694.1, on the reverse strand, counting down.
AAGGGAAATACAGACAGAAATAGGACTAAAGCAAGGCTGTGTATTAGCACCCCACCTATTCAATTTATTCATGGCGGACCTCTCACCAAGATTGAATCAGGTTAATTCACACCCCGCACCTGGCCCCATTACCTATAACTCACCTTTCGTGTGCAGACAACATAGTTCTGCTCAGCTGAACAACAGTTGGCCTCCAAAGAGCACTCAATGAGTTAACAATGTTTGCTAAGGCCAATGCCTTGGAAATTAATGTCACAAAAACCATGTCAATCAGGAATCTAACTGGACATCAACATCCAATAAAGCTGGGAGAAACAGCCTTAGAGGTAGTCAGCACATAATATCTGGGGGTATTTATAGATGATCGATTGAAATTTCAATTTCAAAAACAATATCTTGAAAAAAAGGAAATGTTCCCAATTACGCATTTTACCCTTGCAAAAAAATTACAAGGCCCATCATTTAAGCCGATAGTGGCAGTGATGGCCGCCAAACTACTGCTGACGGTAACTTATGCAAGCATAGCTCTAAATGACAATGATGGATAACTTTTAGACACTTGTAAGAAAGTGGCTCTGTATGTACTGGACCAAAGTAACGTACAGTGTGCACAGAGTCCACAGTCCCCAGTGGTATGGCAGAGGCTAAAGTTCGATATAAACTTACTCTCTAAAGTGGTAGCTTGGTCGAGCAGTAAGGCAGTATCAGAGGACAGTGTAAAGCATTTGTTGTACACACTCAGTCAGCAAATGGTCTCACACTCAAGAACTGAACTGTAGGCCATTTGTTTTGCATATAAAAATATATAGGTGTTTTAGAACCACAAGTAGGTATCATAAATACTTTTTCAGAATAAGATGATGCAATATAATACGTATACGTTATAATAGCAATAGACTTTGAATGCAATTGATACAGTTGTTAAAATATGCAACACAAGTTAAACACAAAATAGCATTGAGATCAATGGGAGTTTTTAAGTAAATGCAATAAAATCACTTTACGTATGTTTTTCTTACTCGGGGCTGGATCCTGGATTCAGCCCTGGTGCATTTCCTGTAAACAGTTGAAAGAAATCGTTTTTGTTACACAAGCGATTTTTAAGGAATATTTGTAAGTTTATGAAAATCGACACAGAAGAAATTCTGGCAAAAACCAGGCTATATATTCCTATGGAGGAAAATTGGGTGAACAGTAAATCACGGTTATAATTACTTTTGAAGGTCATGGCTGGGCACAAAGATCCAGCACCAGAGTCTCTCCTGATACCAGGTGAGTAATTTTGAGTTTGCTGTTCGGATGGTTTTTAAGGAATATTTGAAAGTTGAAAAACTCAACACTTATCAGTGAAACCCAGCCAATGTTACCCTATGGAGAAAATCAAGTTATCGGTCTTTGGGTTAGTACTCGGCTGGCAGAGTTAAGGTCCTTCGGGTAGACTCAGGGGTCTCCCAGGTTCAGGTAGGTACAGTTGTTACACCCTCAGCGGCACAGGGGCAGCCGGGTGCAGAGTGAGTAGGCCCAATGTTATCCTATGGAGGATAGGGGGTCTTCGGTTGGTGGCTGCAAGCAGGCAGGCCACGGGGCTGTGGGAGCTGAGCTCCTGGTCACTTACACAGGGCAAGTGGGAAAGTAAGATAGGATAGTTGCTGCACTTCCAGTGGCACTCGGTCAGCTGCGTGCAGGGTGCTTTTGGGCCTTCGGGCGCCCAATGTATTTCAATGGGAAAGCTGGTTGATGAACAAAGGCTGCAGACTCGGGGACGCAGATTCTTCAGGTGCGACCACCACTTCGAGAGGTAAGTTGGATTGCTGGAGGTTAGGTAGCCACCCAGGAGATGGGCACAGGGGGCCCTGGGGCGCCGGGAGCAGGGGTGTCTTTGGGTGTCGGGAAATCTTACCCTCAGCTGGTTGCGGTTGGAGGGGTCCCTTGTTGTGAGGCTGCAGGCGGCGTGAGGAGCGTCAAGGAGGGTCCTTGGGCACTGGATTCGTGGTCACAATCGCCAGGGAGACATCCTCAGGGTCTTTGTTCACTCAGGCACAGGCCAGGCTCGGCAGGTGCAGAGTGTGCTGGATTCGCAGTTCCTGGCTGGCACCAGGGGTTGTTGCGGTTAGAGCAGAACCACTGCTCATTGGAGTTGCAGTCTTTGGATGAGCAAGGCAGTCAGATCCTTCTGGGTTTTTGAGGTTGCTGACCATAGGAGAAGCCGGGATTTAGCAGGAGCAGGTTCAAGGATCAACAGACCTGTAGGGCTGGGGCCAAGTCAGTTGGTGTCATCCTTTTGTTAGCAGCTGCACAGCAGGTCTTCTTTCTTCTTGTTCTCTTTGTTTTGTTTCAGAATCGGGATCTGAAGAAGGAAGGTTCAAGGTGCCCCTAAATACGAAATTATGAGGCATTACAGGTAGGGCAAGGATAGGGACCAATGGGTCCCTGTCCTGGGGTGAGTACACCCCCTAGCCTGTCACTCTCCAGTGGGAGGGTGACGGAGTGTAGCTCTGATTGGGTAGGGCTCCCATTCTCAAAATGGCGGGAGCCCGGAGTTGTTCTTTACCTCGCCTCCCGCACCTGAGGGGTGGGGTTGGCAAAGGCTGGCACACCCCCTTTGTATTTTCCCACCTATCTTTCCGCCAGAGTGGGGGGCAGAACTGGTGGGGGCAGTTGCTGAGTACAGCAAGTGGGCTGGAGAGGCTCACAAAGGTGGCATTCCTATGAAGCCTCCCTTGTCCATCCTGGGGGAGGAGACCTAGCACCTCATCCCAGGATGTGCTCTGTTGCAGGACCAAGAGAGTGGAGGGCTACCCAGGGGCCCAGCAACATGTCTGCTGGCTGGCAGCCTAGGCAGCCTCTCAGTCAGGACGCTGGTTGTGGGTTAGTTTCAGGGGGCAACTCTAAGTGGCCCTCTGTCGTACATTTTACATTAAATCCCACACTGACATCAGTGCGTGTGGAAAAAGGTAGGGCCGATGCTGGTCAAGAACCTTTTTCAGTATTGCCCGGCGCTAACCGCCTCTCAAACCACTCGAATCTTACAAACAAAGAGGCAGGCGCTGGAGACTGGAAGGCAGGAAACAGAAGTTTTATTCCGACGGAACAGAACACGTCAACTCAGACAACAGGGTATCTTCTCGAGGTGCTCTAACCGCATCTCTGAGGCCTGGCCTCTTATACACAGGTTTATGGCTTTATTGCATGAAACACATCTTTGTCAATACTTTGATGTACGGAAAGACATCCTCGGAATCCCCGCTCCAAGCCCCTTCCCACACACATTTACAGTAGAAGTCCCCCCCCCGGTCACAACAGGTGATGATTGTCACGCAGCTGGGCATTCCGCCGATTCCCGGAATGCATGTGGTCGATCGGATCTCATGGGGTGGGGGCTTTGATCAGTTGTGGATCCTTTGATGGGGGAAGCTTCCTACTGTATGGGGGCAATAAACAGCATCCGCAAGGCCAGGTGGCGGCCTGGGAACGAGCAGGACAATCGGGCACAGAGGAAAGGGGGTTTTATCAAAGGGATACGGGATCATGAAAGGGATGGAGGGAGGTGTTGAGCTGGGAACAGGATGGGGTTCCGAGGCAGGGTTGCGCTGTAGAGGGGTTTTATGGCCCGAGCATGTAAGAGCGGGGGCTGTCAGCGTGCGGGGGATGCTTGCGGGGTTAGGAGGGAGAGAGAGAGAGAGACGCGCTGGCTATCGGCAGTGGGCAGAGAGGCCATGGCATTCAAAATGGCTGCCGCTTACGCACACGGATGAGTCTAGAATGGGACAAGATGGCGCCGATAATGTTGATGTCGCAAACTAGATTTTAACAGTCCTCCCTTTTCAACATATCTAGCCAGCTTGTCTAATCGATATCTATCTTCATCAAATTCCTAACCTCGACATCGTACAATACTCTCATGCGTTCTTTTTCGAAGTCCAGAGTCTTAGGGCAGATACAATTCGCACATAGTGAACACAGAGGCGGCAGGCATTGGATTCCTAAACAGAACCCACATATCACAACAACAGGTATCAGTATAATTGTAAACAACCTCCACCCCAGTTCTTTACAGTACTCCAGAACCAACCACCAAGCGACCATTCTTCTTGTTCCTGGTTAACTTCTGAGGAAAGTCTGTGGAGATGTTCGATGGCTTTGTACACTGAGGGTGAATTGTCCGGTATATAGGTGCAGCAGCTGGACCCAATGATACGGCATGCTCCTCCACGATCCGCTAGAACCACATCTAGAACAGGGCGGTTCTGGAGAGCCACCAGGCGGACCGCTTGAAGCTCGGCTGTATTGTTCGAAAGGATGCCAGCTGTAATGTTTATCGTTGTTTCAACTGCCTGGGTCAAATGTCGGATGGCACGGCTGTTTGCCATCGGGCCCCAGAGTGGAACAAGTCCCTTCATTGCATCGAGGAACTGTGCTCCGGTGGAGTCGGCTTGCTCAATGTCCTTGGCTCGTTTTTGTCTGTGATGATTCGCTGGAGCCACATAGGTCGGAGGAAGGATGAAGGCGATATAACAGGTGCCCCCCAGCCTTTGGGGAGCCAGGTGTAAGCCTTTGTACCACAAACAAAGTACATGTTCGGAGAAGAGACAAAAGAGGGTGGATCAGTGGAGTCCAAAGTTCTGGTGATGCGGCAGGCGCTGCGGCCTACCAGCTGTGTCCCAAGCCCTTCGATGCACATAAGGCCTGTGACGTTGATGACGGATAGGGCCACAGTCAGGGTGGCAGCTGTTTGTTTCCGGAGGTAGGAGAAGGTGGGTCTGGTCAGATTGTTAAACACCTGCATTTCAATCCGTTCTTTGACGGGGATGTCCATGAGGATAGAATCGTTGGAGGTCTGCGGCAGAAGTGTGCAGCAGTTTTCTTCGTTTTGTTCTGCCAGACCTCATGAAAGAAATGTGTCATAGTTCTGCTGGAGGTGGCATTATCCCTATAGCTTTCTTGCAAGAGGATCAGCCAAGCAAGGCAGGAGCCGTGAACTGAGAAGGGTGAAGGGATGAACAGACCTGTGGCGTGGGGTAGCAACCCACAGATCCAGCAGTTGTTGGCATTGGTAGCGAGATTGTGTTGGTGCAGCAGTTGCACGAAGGAGTTGTTCCAAAACTCCTTACGCCTTTCTCGGAGTTGGGGTGAAAGAGAAATCAGATAATGTTCTTTCATTGTGGTAGGCTGTGCAGTGGTCAGAAATGTCTCATGAGCTGGTGCGCTCTCTTCCACAATCCAGAGGGTGGTCATGAGGAGGAGGCAAAAGAGAAGGGCAATAAAAAGTGCATAGTCTTTGAACTGTGGATTTTGTCAGTCTTTGGGTTTCTGTAGCGAATCTTCGGATGTCCGGTTGGTTCCATCATCTTCGTGTCGGGTGCTTCCATCATCTTCAAGGGGGCTCGGTAGCGGGCAGAACCACAAACTTCGTCTGGCTTCTCTCCTGACAGCCTTAGTAGTGTTAGGCCACCGCTCTGAGAATTACGACTTAGTCAGTGGTCTGCTTAGCCGAAGCTCCCTCCTTTCGTCGCAGGTTATACCCTTCTCTGGATGGCACAGTGGGATCAGGAAATTTTGCCAATTCAAGTGTCTCTGTATCGGGATAGCAGTTCAGTGATGGCCGGTCTTTGTTCAGGAGCTCTTCCTGGGTAGCCACGTCTTTGGTTGTCTTTAGAGTTGATGTTATTTTTCTGCAGTGGTGTGCATGCACCCAATTGCGTTTCCCTTCCACTCGAAGAGCTGTTCGGGTGGTGATCAGGACTTGCCAGGGGCCCGTCCACCGGGGCTCCAGACTCTTCGCACGCTGAAAGTTTCGGATCAATATGAAATCCCCAGGTTGGATGGTGTGCCCGGGACCCCTGGAAACATCGGGAATGGCATGCAGCACCTGTTGGTGGATAACAGACAGTGTCTTAGTCAATTGGTACAAGTAATCAGACATTAGGACGTCCGGGACGTCCTGAATGAAAGTCGGTTTTGGTGCAGACCAGACGCTCATGGGCCGGCCGAAAACGACCTCGTAAGGTGTCAAGTGGTGTTTGGTGGGGGTGGAACGCATTGATAGCAATGCCAGTGGGTGAGCGTCTGGCCATTTCAGTCCTGTAGTAGCCACTATCTTAGCTAACTTGAGTTTCAATGTGGCGTTATGTCGTTCAACTAGTCCAGCAGATTGGGGGTGGAAGACTGCGTGGAACTTTTGTTTTACACCCAACCCCTTCAAGATGAGTTGGAGAACTTCGGCTACGAAGTGGGGGCCATTGTCGCTCCACAAAATTCGACAAAGGCGGTAACGAGGGAAGAATTCCTTTAGTAGTACCTTTGCAGTGGCCATGGCAGTGTTGTCACGGGTTGGATAGGCTTCCACCCACTTGCTAAATGCGCACACTACAACAAGTACATACTTCAGGCTTTGGCACCTTTCTAACTGGATGTAGTCCATCTGCAGGACTTCAAACGGATGATTGGGAACCCCAAACCCTCCCCGGGGTACTATAGTTCCTTTCCCAGGGTTGTGTTGTAGGCATATCAGACATTGTTGGACCAGACGTCTGGCGGAGTCTGCGATCTTGTCATTGTGCCAAACTTTGGAGACAAGTTCGGTCATAGGGGCTGATCCTATGTGCGCAGGGGAGTGTGTCATGGTCAGTATGGGGATCAGGTATGAATCGGGTAGCAACCATTTGTTCGTGTCTTTTGTCCGCCAGCAGCCTTCATCGTCTTTCAGTCCCACCCGTGCCCATTCAGTCAATTCGAGTTGTGAGCTAGCCATTTGGATGTCCCTAATAGTTTCCCTAGTGTCTGTCCATTTCTCTGCTTGTGACCTGGTCACTGGTGTCGTCGTCCAATTCTCAACTGTGGTTCGGGCAGTGATGTTGGCCAGTGCATTCCCCTGTCCAATGATGTCTGTCACCTTTTTGTGTGCCTGGCATTTGATCACTGTGAGTTGCTTGGGAGGGAGGACTGCTTCTGTTAAGGCGGAGACTAGATCTCCATGTAAGATGGGGGTGCCGTGTGAGGTCAGGAATCCCCTCTCCTTCCAAAGGAGCCCAAAATGGTGAACCACCCCGAAGGCGTACTGGCTGTCGGTGTAAATGTTTGCTGTGGTTCCTGCTGCCAGGCTACATGCTCATGTGAGGGCAATCAGTTCTGCTGCCTGTGCAGATTGCTGTGTGATGCGGGCTGTCTCTACTACAGTTCGGGCTGTGGTAACTGCATAAGCAGCTGAGGTGGTGCCATCGGGGAGTTTGATGCAAGAACCGTCCACCCATAGCTCTCCGTCGGGGTCAGGGAAAGCTGTGTCTCTGAGGTCGAGCCTACTCCTAGTCTGTTCGTCCATGAGAGTCACGCAGTCATGTACAGGGGACACATTGGGATCGTTCTCCGGTAGGGGTAACAAAGTTGCTGGGTTCAGTGTGGTGCATCTTTTCAGGGTGATGTGGGGTGCAAGCAGAGTCAATTCGTATCCAGTCAGTCGTGCACTCGTCAGGTGTTGCGTCTTAGTCTGGTTCAGGAGGGTGTCAACCGCATGGGGTACTAACACCGTGAGGGAGTTCGAGAGCACGATCCCCTCACTTTGTCGGATAGAGATAGCAGCGGCAGCTACAGCTCGAAGGCAGGCAGCCAAAGCTCTGGCTACGGGGTCAAGAGTGGCAGAGAAGTAAGCGCATGGTCGTTGCTTTGGGCCAATGGACTGGGTCAAGACAGACAAAGCACATCCCTCCCTTTCGTGAGTTTAGAGGGAGAAGGCCTTCGTATAATCGGGGGTTCCTAGAACAGGGGCCGAGCAGAGGGCATCTCTTAGTTCTATGAAGGAGGATTGGCATTCGGGGGTCCAAGGGAGTGAGAAAGGGACATCCTTAGCTAGCAGAGAAAGCAGAGGTTTCACAACGAGGCTGAAATTCGGTAACCACTGTCGGCAGAAGGAAGTGAGGCCTAGTAGGGAGCGAACTTGTTTCTGGGTTTTAGGGACAGGGGTCTCTAGAATGGTTTGGATTCGGTCGGGAGTAAGTTTCCTTCCGTCTTTGGACAAGAGGTGGCCTAAGTAAGTGACCTGAGGTTGGCAGAATTGCAGCTTCTTTTTGGAGACCTTGTGGCCATTTTCCGCAAGGAAGTGCAGGAGTTGGATGGTGGCTGTGACTGCAAGTGGAGTGGTGTCAGCTGCCAAAAGGATGTCATCGACGTATTGTATCAATACCACTCCATCTGGTAACTGGACTGCGTCCAGTTGTCTCTTGAGGGCCTGACTGTAGATGCTGGGGCTTTCAGTGTAGCCTTGGGGTGCTGGACAGAATCTATTTGAGCGGGCTTTTAGGGTGAAGCCAAAGAGGTATCGGCTGTCTGGGTGGATGGGGATAGAGAAGAAAGCGTTCTTTAGATCAATGACAGTGAAGGTGGTGGCAGTGGAAGGAATCAGGGTCAGAATAGTGGTGATGTCTGAGACCACAGGGTACTGTGGTACAACTACTTTGTTGACCTCTCGTAGGTCGATGATGAAGCGGTACGCTTTCTCATCTCCCTCTCCTTGCTTCTCTATGATGGGTAGGATAGGGCTGTTGCAAACATTGCTAACTACTTCCTCCTGCGTCTATCAGGGACTGAATAATCTTTACCAATGCCTTCTCGCCCTCGGGCGATATCCGATATTGTGGAAGTTTTGGGAGTATTGCGTCCTGTCAAACCGTTATGTGCACTGGGTCGATCATCATGCGTCCTACGTCCGAGTCAATTTTGGCCCACAGATACGGAGGCAGAGTGTCAAGTAGGGACGAGTCAGCGTCAGTGATGGAAAACATGCGTCGGAAGGACAAAGTCTGAGCAGAACCGGGTTGTCGTACAGAAAGACCCGAACTCCATCTTGCGAACACCTAATAGTGGCTCGGAAATGCTTCAGCAAGTCAAGTCCCATAATGGCGTCAGGGGTATTTGAAGAAAGCAAAAACGTTGTGTCAGTGATGTTATTTTCTAAGTCAAAGGAGATCGGTGAGGACAAGGGGTTAGTGGAGGGCGTCCCATCGAAACCTATCGATGTTACAAGTGAGCCAGACAAGGGTGCCCTTGGAATCAGTCATTTAGATAACGCACTACGTGTCGCACCAGTGTCTACCAGAAATGGAGACTTCGTACCCAGGACCTTAGCGGTGACATAAGGACCTTGCTGGTCAACATAGAGCTCGACTGGATCCCTCCCTTGCCCTAGGCAGTCCTATGCGAAGTTGTGGGTGTCGTCACAGTCAGACTTTTGGTACTGGTTCTGTCGGGGACGGTCAAATGTGTTCGGTCTGCCTGATCTGTCGGCATTCGTATCGTTCGTGGACCCTCGTTGCTGTCCTCTATTTCTCGGTCCACCCGCTACGTCTTTGGGGTCCCTATTCTTATTCATCTCCAACAGAACCGGACACTGGGATTTCCAGTGGCCGAATCCCTTGCAGAATGCACACTGGTCCTCGCTAATGTCTTTACGTCCAACATAGGGCGCGGGAGTACGGTCTTTAGGGGGTGGATTCCAAGGGGCATTCGTCTGGTAATTTCCCTTGTACTGCTCTCGTCCTATATTCACCCCTTGCAACTGTGCAATCATCACCCTCTCCTTCAAGTCCTTTTTCTTCTTCTCAGTCGCCCTGTCATTTTCGTTTTTCTGATGTTCATAATATTGGGCCATCTGGAGGATAGCCGCGGGTTTGGAGGCTGCCCAACTACTCTCGCTGGCCTGCAGTTTCTGAGAGACCTCCTGTGACAGACCTTTGACATAATTCTGGACAAACAGATGGTGTCCGGTTGCAGTGGTCATGTCCTGGCCACTGTAATCGGAGAACACCGTTTCAAACCGGGAGAAATATTCTGATACGTCTTCCTGGGGTTTCTGACGACAGGCCGTTACTATCGACCAGTCTACTTTCTTTTCTGGGATCAGGGTTTTTAATTTCTGCACAATCTTGTCTGGGAGTTCTAAAATGGATTTCAAAGGCTTCTGTCCAGGCTCTCGTTGTCTATCTATGCCATCGAGTTGTGACCAGGTATGTCCAAATAGCTCAAGGTGGTCGACTTTCCGGATTTGCTTCCACACATCAGCTGGCAGACATAACCCGAAAAACAAATCGATGTCAGCTAGGGTCATAATCGTTGAACCTAGGGCTGTACCTAGTTCAGTATAGAAGGCATTGGGGTTTTTACGTAAATCGGGCAGAGATTTCCGGAATGTCAGAATATCTTGCCGATCCCATGGTTGGTAGACCCAGTTATACACTACCCTCCCTCTTGCATCTTGGTGGTTGACGTCATCGTGTGTTCCCTGACCTCGTGGGGGGACCCAGTAGGGAGAAGCCTCTCTTATTGGCATCATGGTGCTAGCTTGTTCTACTCGTGGTTCGGTTGCTACAGAAGTCGTAGGCTTAGCTTTCAACCCTTGTTCAGTGAGGTAACGGAAAACCTCGAGCGTACGCACAAGGAGGTCCATCACATCACACTCACCCTCATCCCCGATATCGACCTTTCTATACAGAGTCGTTAGGCTCTCGGGACCTTTGTCTCGGTATCGGTCCTCATACGCATTTAGGGCATGATAACATAATCGTACAACAAAGTGCCGTCTGTGGCTCCCAGCATATGAGTTGAACATATCCATGATGTGTTCCTCACTCTCCTTACGCTCCTCTAGTGTCCTTACTACCTTGTCAATCCCTGCTCGCTCATCTTTGCTCAACCTGTTCGTTCTGGTGGAATCTGTCTTTCGGACCTCAGGGTCATCTAACATTGTTGCTTGTGCTGTATCTAGTACAAGGGGTTCGGCCGGCGCAGAGGCCATGGGGACCGAAGCCCTGGCACTACTCTCACCTGTGCTTGGGGGTAGCGGGTGCTGTGCTAAAGGGTGGGAAGGGGCATATGGAGGGGGCATGTAGATGATCGGAGGACCTAATAAGAGATCATAGTTGGCTCGCTGTTTCGAGGGTAATTCAGGGTAGAGCGTAGAGGGTGTTCTGACAGGACACTGACTCGATGTTTCGGATTCTTGTTTCCGTTTGGCTTCCTCTCTCTCCTTTATTTCTTCTTCTAATTTCTTAGCAGCTAGGTGGGCTGCCTTTCGTAGCTCTTTCTCTAATCTAATTTCGTTTCTCTTTTTACGTTGTTCCGTTTCTTTGCGCCACATGCCGAGACTATCAAGCATAGTGGGCGTTGTCTTATTGTTACAAAGGGCTGTTTCTAGCGCGCTTATCTTATCTTCATCGAAGGATCCTATCAGTGGCCACTGACTTTTCTGATCCTTTTTCGTATATTTATGCCATAGTTTGCTATAGGCTATGGCGATTAATCCATGCTTCATGAACATGTCCTTATTAGGGGTGCCTTCCAGTGGAGCTGGATGGTTCATCTCTAATAAGCGGTCCGGGCTGAACCAACTAACAATCAGTGGGGAGAAGATAGGCATGACAGATTACAACAGGGGACAAAGGTCTGGCCTACCTATCCTTTCACTACTTGCAAAGACTTGACAGAATATTTCTATTCTTCGTTATTTGCAAGCAGAGAATATCTCAAAGAACCAATATCGAACAGTCAATGTTCGGACAATCAAACAATCAGTGGGGAGAATGAAATTGGCACGACGGGTTACAACGGGGGACAAAATTCCGCGTTACCTAACCCTCACTATCTGCAAAGGAAGAGAATATTTCTATTCTTCCTCGTTTGTAGACAGAGAGAATCTCAAGAGAACAATCCTCGAACAAACAATGTTCGGGCAAAAAATCAATCAGTGGGGGAGAAAGATAGGCACGACGGATTACAACGGGGGACAAAAGTCCACGTTACCTACCCTTCACTACCTGCAAAGGAAGAGAGAATCTCTATTCTTCTCCGTTTGCAGACAGAGAATCTCCAAAAAGAACCAACAATTCGAAGAGCAATACTAGTATTTTCCAAATAATCAAACAATCATTTTGCAATTTGTCGTGTTACACGACCTTACCCGGACCACATGGACAGTTTCTTGTCTTCCGAATCCAGCGCCCAATCGTCCTCTATTCTCCGTGACTTTCGCGGCATTCCTGATGGTTCACAGTCAGGACCGTAGATCACTCGAGAGAGAGGTCTGTTCGGAACCAGTGAAGTTCGGATGATCGGCTGTCAGACGAGGGTCTATCGGACAGGAGCTCTCCCGATCGTTGCAGTCGTTCACTCTGTCGTCAGGACCTCTCCCACTGGATCCATGTGTCACTGATGGGCCCCACGTTTGGGACGCCAATTGTGGAAAAAGGTAGGGCCGATGCTGGTCAAGAACCTTTTTCAGTATTACCCGGTGCTAACCGCCTCTCATACCACTCGAATCTTACAAACACAGAGGCAGGCGCTGGAGACTGGAAGGCAGGAAACAGAAGTTTTATTCCGACGGAACAGAACACGTCAACTCAGACAACAGGGTATCTTCTTGAGGTGCTCTATCCTCATCTCTGAGGCCTGGCCTCTTATACACAGGTTTATGGCTTTATTGCATGAAACACATCTTTGTCAATACTTTGATGTATGGAAAGACATCCTTGGAATCCCCGCTCCAAGCCCGTTCCCACACACATTTACAGTAGAAGTCCCCACCCCGGTCACAACAGGTGATGATTGTCATGCAGCTGGGCATTCCGCCGATTCCCGGAATGCATGTGGTCGATCGGATCTCATGGGGTGGGGGCTTTGATCAGTTGTGGATCCTTTGATGGGGGAAGATTCCTACTGTATGGGGGCAATAAACAGCATCCGCAGGGCCAGGTGGCGGCCTGGGAACGAGCAGGACAATCGGGCACAGAGGAAAGGGGGTTTTATCAAAGGGATACGGGATCATGAAAGGGATGGAGGGAGGTGTTGAGCTGGGAACAGGATGGGGTTCCGAGGCAGGGTTGCGCTGTAGAGGGGTTTTATGGCCCGAGCATGTGAGAGCGGGGGCTGTCACCGTGCGGGGGATGCTTGCGAGGTTAGGAGGGAGAGAGAGAGAGACGCACTGGCTATCGGCAGTGGGCAGAGAGGCCATGGCATTCAAAATGGCTGCCGCTTACGCGCACGGATGAGTCTAGAATGGGACAAGATGGCGCCGATAATGTTGATGTCGCAAACTAGATTTTAACATGCGGGTTTAATGTGCTGAGAAGTTTGATACCAAACTTCTCAGCCTTCAGTGTAGCCATTATGGTGCTGTGGAGTTCGTAATGACAACCTCCCAGCACCATATACTCTTAATGTCATCACTGCACTTACAGTGCCCAGGAATGGCCCTGGGTACTGTAGGGGCAGAGGGCTCATGCACCTGTGTCCACACCACTGGCATAGTGCACCCAGCTAGAGGGGTGACTGAGGTATGCCAGGGCAGTGTGTTTGTGGGCATGGCACACAGGGATGTGTGCCATGTCGACTCTTTGTTTTGTTCTGCACCAAGAAACTCAGCCTGCAAAGGCAGTGTGTGTGTGTCAGGGCACTGGGCATCTAAGGGTGGCACAATAAGTGCTGCAGCCCTTAGGGGCCTTCTCTAGTCACAGTGCCCTGGGTACTATTTACCAGGGGCTGATCTGTGGCCAGAGATACCAATTTGGTTGTAGTTTCGGGGAAAGAATACAAGCCCTAGGAACCTGATTGGCAGGGACCCAGGGCACATCAAGTCAAAGTGCATCAGAAATTTAGCACAAAGGCAGGGGGGTGGTACTGCAACAGGATCCCCCTTTCTCACAACTCTCCAAATGAAAACGTACAAAAACGTTTTTTGTCTTCATCAAAACGCTTCTCCAGCTCAGGTACAACTGGAATTCAATTTCACCCAACAGGAGATTCGGATAAAATATGCTACACTCAAAATCTGGTACAAATTTTGGCTAAATCGATCCAATGTTTTACATGATGCCTTGTGGCAGGCCTATGAAGAAGATCCCAGCTCATGCTACGGTCATTTCTTGAAACAGCATTGAAGGAAACAAAAATAACCAAACTCTAGGCTCAGAATCCATACTTCCAAATCTTTCGTAAGGTGATAAACAAAACGGCCAATTTCCATTCATTTCTAGAAGATAAAAGTACATTAACAAAGCAGTCCCACGCGGGAAACATCCTTTACAACGAAACTTTTTCCACACAGTACCTTTACAACGCAGGATTTACAACGCAAGTCATTACAACGACTTGCGCTGGAGGGCGCTGTAGGATAGGGAATAGTTTAATTTACTATCCAAAACCATCCCTACTATCCACGGGGACTGGAGTTGAAATAGTAAATTAAACTATTCACTATCCAGCGCCCCCCAACGCAAGTCGTTGTAACGACTTGCGTTGTAAAACCTGCGTTGTAAAGGCGTGCATGGAAAAAGCATGCGTTGTAACGACATACATCCGTCCCACGCCTGTATGGCCCTCCAATCATATCCGCATCGCTGCAGCGGCTTTTCCCGCTGTGCGCGGCAGATTTGAAATTACCGCGTTACGTGACGAGCTGGCCTTGTCATCCGCGCACGACAGGTAAGCGCGATGACGAGCCCAGCTCGTCAATAGCCTCGAAGGGGATATACAACACTACGTCTGTCAGAATACCTAAACTTAACGTACTCACTTTATCTGAAACGAAAGCTTATGGTCATCAGATTTGGGGCATTACCAAGTTTGGCAGACCAACCATCATGGAAGTACAATGGACCCAGAACTAGTAATTTATGTGGTGCAGAACGGCAAGATTTTTCTATGGCAAAATGAACCCCCTCATTTTGTTCCTTTGCAAATTAAATGTTTTAAGTGTTAACACTTTATTCCAATCAAGATGACTTCAGGTGTGCCATACTTTTGTCATAAGTAAGACTGTTAGCGCTCTAGTTGTTCTTTAGAACACTCTGGGACATTCTGTCACTGGGCTATAGTTGGGCTACATCTGGCTGATATTTGGGCTACATTTGTTTTTTTTGTCTCTGGTGGCCATCTTTGGGCTACATTGGGCTACATTGGGCTACATTGGGCTACATTTGGGCTCTAACATATATATAGCCCAATGTAGCCCAATATATATTTTTCAAAGTTAATTTTCGTAAAAACCACTGGAGCATATATCTTGAGACATAGCAAAGGCACATCGGGCTACCAGTCCCTACAATTTTGCCAAGTTTTGTGGAAATCCATTCAGCCGTTCGAGCTAAAAGTGAGTCCAACCGCCCTATGGAAAACTCAATATTAAAAACACGTTTTGGGACCCCCTTTTTTTCTCGGCCCCCCCTTGACGAAACCCCCCCCCCCAAACTTTCAGGGGACGCTCAGAAACAAAATGTGCCATTTTCCTGAAAATTTCAGCCAATTCCGTCCATCAACGCCAAAGTTATTCAACATAGAATTTTCAGGGGAGTAATGAAAGTGCCAATGATTTTATACGTGACATCAATGTAAATCAGATGAATCTTAATTTCACTTCAAATATAAGTTGTAATGAAGTAGATTTTTTGGACACAAGAGTATATGTAGAAAACGGTGGACTGAGAACAACTTTACAAAGAAAATCTACTGCCGGTAACTCTACGTTACATGCCTCGAGTGCTCACCCGAGACACTTAATTGACAGTATTCCCTACGGAGAGCTTCTCAGAATTAAACGCATATGTAGTAGTGAGGAACAACAGAACATATGCATGCGAGAAACAATTGAAAGATTCCGTAGAAGAGGTTATTCGGCATACAGTCTACAAAGGGCTTTGGATAAAGCCAATAGCAGATCTAGGGAATCATTGCTGTCAAATATGGAAGGAAATGAATTGCAGGAAAGTGAGGAAACCTCTAATACACCTAGGTTAATCCTAACTTATAATAACCAGCATCGCCAAATTCGGTCTATAATTAATCGAAATTGGTCGATAGTACAGACAGATGCAGTCATGACACCAGAGTTGCCTGAAAAACCCACAATAACATACAGAAGAGGCATCTCTATGAGAAGTGAAATAGCCAAAAGCATCCCAGATCTTAGTAACAAAAGGAAAAGTACCCTTTGGTTACCTGAAAAACAGGGCTTTTATAAATGCTCTTCATGTCGGGCTTGTAAGTTTGGCGTAACAACCAAGAAATATACTACACCCTTTAGCCCGAAGGAACTTAAAATTCAGGGATGCTATGACTGCAAAACTGAATATGCAGTTTACATTCTGACGTGCACTTGTGGGCTTAGGTATGTGGGTAGCACCAAGCAGCAAGTGCACGTCAGAATCCTGCAACACCTGCGGGCTATCGTTAATAACGATAGCACGTATCCGGTCGCAAGACACTTTAAAGCAATCCACCAAAACAATCTAGCGGATGTAAAATATTTTGTTATCGGAGCTGTGAAGGACAATCCGCGAGGTGGAAACAGAGAAAAATGCTTGCGGCAGCTGGAATCCAAATTCATTGTAGAACTGGATAGTAGACAGCCAAATGGATTGAACAACACTGAGGATTTGCATCATTTCCTCTGATGTCCTATCCACCAGCTATATGTTCCCTACATGTTCCCTAACTCCTGTATCTCAAAATAACCTTGATAATATTACCGTGGCCCCTGTTTCTTTTCATTTTGTCTCAATACTGTTTTTAGTCTTTCACATTATAAGTGCAATCTATTTTTGGCTTATAAGTTTTAAAACACTTATCTTGAAAGAATCAAAATTTTCTTTGGTAAGAAGCACAAATTTAGTGAAATTTTGTAATTATCACATCACTTTTTTGCACTTTATTCGAGGAAATACTTTCATGCTGCTATAAAACAATGCAAAGTTTGCACTTGGTTTGTATTTTGCACATTGCGTAGTTTTGCACATTTAGTCATTTGACCAATTCAGGTCAATGAGGTTAGCCAAAATGTGTGATCAGGAATTTATTCCGTGATATCCATGTATAAAATTGTAGAGTGTCAATATTTTAAATAGCATATTTCTATTTTTATATTGTATCCAGTATATATGAAATGTTTATTTATTTGTCATTTTTTACTATAAGAAGAATGATAGATATATATTTTCAATAATATATTTTTGTATGGCATATTTTATCAATGTATATATTTATTTATTTATATTCATTGAAAAAATATACAATGAAATTGGCAACCTATTTAAAACAAAACGTGCATTTGAAATAATGTCACGATAATTGTGCATCACACCATTTTATATCTTTCATGAAACTGCATTTATGCGGTAATGTTATGCAAACCAAAAATGCCAGTAATCAAATGAGGCTTTTTTTCAAAACAACTACAAGTCCCAGCATGCATACCTGTTTAGTATTTCCTCTATTTCTACATATCACATAGAGGAGGTGAAAGCATCACACAAAAAACTGTATAAAAACTAAAAGTGGACTACTTGTTTGTTAATTGAGAAAGAATACAAAGGTATTCGAAACGCGTCTGACAAACCTGAATTAAAAGACCTGCATTTTCCACAATACTTGGAGTCTGTATTTCGTCCTTTGGTTGTATTCCGGCTGGGCACTACAGAGAGGTTCGGAGATATCCATATATATATATATATATATATATATATATATATATATATATATATATATATATATATATATATCACACAAAAAAGTCCCCAGAGGTAGGATCGCACTCCGCAGCAGATAAGTTTGCACAAAACTCTTCTCTTAGGCATGTGGCTTCCCTTCCCCACACATTGTCCACAGACCTGACGCGTTTCGAAGCTTCTTGCTTCTCTTCAGAGGCCGGTAACTGACAAGACATTTTGTATACATACATACATACATACATACATACATATATATATTCACTGAAAAAACCATAGGTTTCACACCAGTTATAGTTAGGAATTAGCATTTAAAAAACCTATTAAATTCACTGAAAAAACCATAGGTTTCACACCAGTTATAGTTAGCTGGAAATTTTACTGATATAAAACCATTGAAATTCCCACGTTATAGTTAGATGGACTCACTATAACTTGCGCGTGCAATGCACTGCTGATGACATCACATATTACATCACTCATGACATGGTCAGTGACATCACTCATGACATCACTGATGACACCATCCAGTGAATGTGTGTCTTTCTGAAAAATAAATATATTTTATATATGTATATGTAAAAGTTGATGGAAGAATAAATGTTTAAATAAGTGTCTAAATGGATGGTTTTTAAAAATTGATTGGTTAACTGGCTTAATAAGACATCATCAGCAGTGCATTGCACGCGCAAGTTATAGTGAGTCCATCTAACTATAACGTGGGAATTTCAATGGTTTTATATCAGTAAAATTTCCAGCTAACTATAACTGGTGTGAAACCTATGGTTTTTTCAGTGAATTTAATAGGTTTTTTAAATGCTAATTCCTAACTATAACTGGTGTGAAACCTATGGTTTTTTCAGTGAATTTCATAGGTTTTTTAAATGCTAATTCCTAACTATAACTGGTGTGAAACCTATGGTTTTTTCAGTGAATTTCATAGTTATTTAAATGCTAATTCCTTTGTATATCGAGTTTCTAACCTTTTTTTTTTTTACAATTTGCTGTTTTTTTTTAAGTATTCATTTTTTTTATAATTTTTTTCTTTTGCGCTCTGGGTGCGCGCTCCCGGAAGCTTTCAGCTAAGCTCTCCTGTAAGCTTCTCCGAGAGCTCATCTGAAAGCGCACCCAGAGCGCAACTGTCGTTCGTGAAAAAAAAATATGAATGAAAAGTTAATAATAATGCAAAACATTTCGTACCATACAAATAAAATTTGTTTTTTTTAATATGGAAAATGATTATGCATTTCTATTAAAGATTGATGACGACACTTCGGCGCGCAACGTACGTGCCCTCGGAAGCGCCTACGTGCGCGGCGCCTAAACGCACGCAAAAGCGCCTACGATCGCGCCACGTTTGCGCCCCGGAAGCGCCTACGATCGCGCTGCGTAAACGCACCCGGAAGTGCACCGGAGCGCGCAGCGTAAACGCGTCGGGTCATGTGACCCTAAAATAACACTTTTCATTGGTTGCTAACAGTTTTTTTTTACAATGAATGAAATCCCCACCCATTTCCTTCACTTCTTCTTTCACTTTTGTGACTGAAAGACCTGCCTTTTTTGCTGCTCCATATTCCTGGATTCATTATGGCTGCCAGACCATCCAGCAGTGAAGATGACTCCAATGATTTCATTGATGAAGAGCCTCCTACCCGAAAGGTGAAGGAACATTTCATCTGGAAATTTTTTAAGTTTCCAGCAGACCAGAAGAAGGTGAATGCACCAAAAGTAGAGTGCAGGATCTGCAAAAAGGTCCTGTCACGGGGTAACCCCCAAAAAAAATACTCTTTTGGCAACTTCACCATGATTCGCCATGTGGAGAGCAGGCACCCCCAGAATTTTGCCCGGGAAAGTGTCAGGGCTCTGGCACAGGAGGTTCCCAGAGATGGGGCCTCTACATCAACAGGAGGAGCAACTTCTTCTGGAAGAGAACAATCTCAGGGGCAGGTAGCAAACATTCAACCTGCATTCAACCATGGGGTCGTCAGATGCAGATACTGCAATCAACTCCTCACCTATGGGGAGCAAAGTGTCCTGCTCATGGTTCGGGCATTAGAGAACCATCACTGCCCTTCCCACCCCTAATTTTTTTCTTTTCTTTTTGCTCCTGTTGAGCAGTTTCTATTCCCTGTTTTTGTTCCTCTTCAGTTAAAAGAAGAAAACCAAAAGTTCTTTTCAGAACTACCTCCAATTCTCATCAAAGAGCTATAATCTTAAAAAATGAAGAGTAAGTGAAATATAGTGCATTGATAATTGAAAGGAGAATGAGTAAGAAAGAACAGAAAGGTATGAGAGGTGAAAGGAAGTGAAGTAGGAAGACTGAAAGAAGGTGAGTGTTAGAAAAGAAAGTTATGACACAGTGAATAAACTGGAGGCCTCATTTCTGAAAAGTGACGCATCGCTACGTGAAAATAGCGATGCGTCACTTATCTGGACGCACTCCTTATGACATTCCACATATGTCATATTTAATATATGACTAATCAATTCGCAAGGAGTTACAGATATGTCAGTATTTCTGACATATCTGTAAACACAAAAGTAACGCATTGCAGGAGTGCGTCACAAAAGTGACGCAACTCCAGTAATGTGTCCTTTCACATGGAAAAAGCACCATGTGAAAGGTTTGCTGTGAAGCAGGCGCAAGATTTTGGCGCAACTGCATCCTAAAAGTGACGCACTGCGTCATTATTACCAAGCTTTTTGCAAGGAACACCCCCTCTGCATGCATTATACCTGACACTATTTTTTAAAAAGTGGCGCATCTAGGTACATGGGTCACTTTTTAAAACTCTGCGCCATATTGTATCTGCATCAGGTATAATGTATGCAGAGGGGGCAATCCCTCGCAAAAAGCTTGGTAATAACAACGTACTGAAATCTATGAGATTTCCCTGCGTCACTTTTAGGATGCTATTGCGTCAAAATTTTGCGCCGGCCTCGCATCACTTTTATGTTTACACATATGTCAGAAATACTGACGTATCTGTAACTCCTTGCAACATGATTCGTCATACATTAAATATGACACATCTGGAATGTCATAAGGACTGTGTACAGAAAAGTGACGCATCACACCAGCAGTGTAATAAAATGTGCCTCGTTGCACTATATTTAAAGGATGCAACAGCATCCTAAAAGTGACGCAGTGAAATCTCAAACATTTCACTGCGTCGCTATTACAAAGCTTTTTGTGGGGGAACACCCCCTCTGCATGCATTATACCTCACGCAGATATAATGTGGCGCTTGATTTTAAAAAGTGACCCATCTACCTAGATACCTCACTTTTTAAATATAACGCAACGCAACACATTTTTTTACACTACTGGTGCAATGCGTCACTTTTCTGTGCGCACTCCTTATGACATTCCAAGTAACGCATTGCTGGAGTGCGTCACAAAAGTGACGCAACTCCAGTAATGTGTCCTTTCAAATGGGGAAAGCAGCATATGAAAGGTCTTGCCTCAGTCTAACACCTGCTGTAAAGCAGGCACAAGATTTTGACGCAACAGCATCCTAAAACTGACGCAGTGAAATCTCAAAGATTTCACTGCGTCGCTATTACAAATCTTTTTGCGGGAGAACACCCCCTCTGCATACATTATACCTGACGCTATTTTTAAAAAGTGACGCATCTAGGTACATGGGTCACTTTTTAAAACTCTGTGCCATATTGTATCTGCAACATGATTCGTCATACATTAAATATGACACATCTGGAATGTCATAAGGAGTGCGCACAGAAAAGTGACGCATAACACCAGCAGTGTAATAAAATGTACCTCGTTGCACTATATTTAAAAAGTGACGCATCTAGATAGATGCGTCACTTTTTAAATATTGCATAACAATGCGCATTTTTTTACACCGCTGGTGCGTCACAAAAATTGACGCACAGGAAGCGCAAAACTAACAGCGCAAGGCCTTCATAAATATGGTCCTGGATTTTCCCCGTGCTTCCGGTGCGCGTACCATGCGCTTCCCCCGCGCAAAACGAAAAAAAAATTTTAATGCCCTGCAGGACCCTATTTTAGTCCCTACATCAAACCTAGGGGGTCAGAGGGGGTCTACTCTTCCCCCTTATGGTCATTTGCCCCTTTTTTTTTCAAACCCCTTGTGTCTCGATTTTACCGAGACACAAGATGGCGGCCGCTCTGCACTGTTTAGAATGTTTACAGACAACTGAGATCCAATCAGCTTCCTGCGCGCAAGTCGCGTGTCGCGCCTGGAGCGCACTCCCGTGCGCGCACGGGAGAGCGCCTATAGATATATATATTTTTTTGAACCTAAATTACTCAAAATCCACTGGAGCACATATCTTGAGACATAGCAAAGGCACATCGGGCTACCAGTCCCTACAATTTTGCCAAGTTTGGTGGAAATCCATTCAGCCGTTCGGGCTAAAAGTGAAATCGACCGCCCTATGGAAATTAACATGGGGAAAACGTGTTTTGGGACCCCCCTTTTATCTCGGCCCCCGCTTGACGAATCCCCCCCAAACTTTCAGGGAAGGACCGGACCGCCATGAGACCATTTTCCTGAAAATTTCAGGCAGATTCGTCAACCGGCGCCAAAGTTATTCAAAATAGAATGTTGAGATTTAACATTGAAAATTATCCTAACTATAACTACCTACTGGCGACCGCCAGTAGGTAATATATATATATATATATATATATATATATATATACACATATTATTTACAAAACATATACAATATTTTTACAGTAGGCTAGCGAAAGGGTTACATTTACTGTAACGACTCCAGTGAGTGCAAAAGTAGGGAAAGCATTGGATACCGTAGGGGTAAAAATTACTATTCCCACTCCAGCAAGTGCAACAGTAGGGAAAGCGTTGGATAGCGTAGGGGTAAAAATTACTATTCGCACTCCAGAGAGTGCAACAGTAGGGAAAGCGTTGGATAGCGTAGGGGTAAAAATTACTATTCCTACTCCGAAGAATGCAACAGTAGGGAAAGCGTTGGATAGCGTAGGGATAAAAATTACTATTCCCACTCCAGTGAGTGCAACAGTAGGGAAAGCGTTGGATAGCATAGGGGTTAAAATTACTATTCCAACTACAGTGAGTGCAACAGTAGGGAAAGCGTTGGCTAGCGTAGGGGTAAAAATTACTATTCTGACTCCAGAGAGTGCGACAGTAGTGAAAACGTTGGATAGCGTAGGGTTAAAAATTACTATTCTCACTCCAGAGAGTGCAACAGTAGGGAAAGCGTTGGATAGCGTAGAGGTAAAAATTACTAGTCACACTCCAGAGACTGAAAAAGTAGGGAAAGCGTTGGATAGCGTAGGGGTAAAAATAACTATTCCCACTCCAGCGAATGCAACAGTAGGGAAAACATTGGATAGCGTAGGGGTAAAAATTACTATTACCACTCCAGAGAGTGCAACAGTAGGGAAAGCGTTGGATAGCGTAGGGGTAAAAATTACTATTCCCACTCCAGTGAGTGCAACAGTAGGGAAAGTGTTGGATAGAGTAGGGGTTTAAATTACTATTCCAACTCCAGTGAGTGTAACAGTAGGGTAAGCATTGGATAGGGTAGGGATACAAATTACTATTCCAACTCCAGAGAGTGCAACAATAGGGAAAACATTGGATAGCGTAGGGGTAAAAATTACTATTACCACTCCAGAGAGTGCAACAGTAGGGAAAGCGTTGGATAGCGTAGGGGTAAAAATTACTATTCCCATTCCAGTGAGTCCAACAGTAGGGAAAGCGTTGGATAGCGTAGGGCTTTAAATTACTATTCCAACTCCAGTGAGTCTAACAGTAGGGTAAGCATTGGATAGCGTAGGGGTAAAAATTACTATTCCGCCTTCAGAGAGTGGAACAGTAGGGAAAGCGTTGGATAGCGTAGGGGTAAAAATGACTATTCCCACTCCAGAGAGAGCAACAGTAGGGAAAGCGTTGGATAGCGTAGGAGTAAAATTACTATTCTTACTCCGAAGAGTGCAACAGTAGGGAAAGCGTTGGATAGTGTAGGAGTAATAATTACTATTCCAACTACAGTGAGTACAATAGTAGGGCAAGTAAATACTTCTTATTTAAATATAAATAATATAAATAGTAACACCAATTACAAATTAATAAAAATATTTTAGCATTGTGTTAAATATATTAAATAATCATTTTAAAATACAAATAAAAATTATTTAAATTAAATTATTTAAATGATTTAATAATAAAAATTACCTACTAATACTAATTATTTACATATTAATAATAAAATAATTAACCATTTAAAAGTATTTTGAAAAATTAACTGAATACATTTTTTTATTCAAAAATGTAATAACTTACAAATAAATTACTTCACAAGCTATTCCCCTAAAAACACACAACCCACTTCGGAAATAAATTTAATAAAAGTAACACAATTATCAATTAATCAATTACAATAAATTACAAAATATATTTTAATTAATTACAAATTAATAATTATTTTACAATTAATTCTAAATAAATACCAATAATTAAAATAACATATTTAAATAATTATAATGAAATTACTTCCCACCCTATTCCCCTATAAACCCACAACCTGCTACAGAAATAAAATTAATAACATTAACATATTTATCAATTAATCAATTAAAATTAATTACAAATGATATTTTAATTAATTACCAATTTTTAATTAATTAACAAATAATTCTAAATACATACCAATAACTAAAATATCATATTTAATTTATTATAATTAAATTACTTCCCACCCTATTCCCCTATATAACCACAACCAGCAACACAAATATTTATCAATTAATCAATTAATTAGCAATTATATTTTAATTAATTACCAATTAGTAATAATTTAACAACTAATTGTAAATAAATACCAATAAATAAAATAACACATTTAATTAATTATAATTAAATTACTTCCCACCCTATTCCCCTATTAACCCACAACCAGCTACAATAAATAAATTACTAAAAATAAAATATTTATCAATGAATCAAATAAAATTAATTAACAGGTATATTTTAATTAATTACCAATTAATAATAATTTAACAATTAATTCTAAATAAATACCAATAAATAAAATAACATATTTAATTAATTATAATTAAATTACATCCCACCCTATTTCCCTATAAACCCACAACCCGCTACAGAATTATATTAGACAAAAATTAAATATTAATATTAACTTACCTTAAATTCGATATTTCTGTTGTCTATATTCTTTCTAGTCGACATTATGCCCATTCTATAATTTTGATTCGATATTATTGCTATTCTAGTCGATATTAATTTTTTTCTAGTCAATATTTTTGTAGTCTATATTATGTCTAGTCGATATTATGTCTATTCCATATTTTTAACTTGATATTAAGTCTAGTCGAAATTAAAAACTCGATATTTTGACTAGTTACCACTGTGAGCCTTTTAGTAGCCAATAACATCCTATTTATGTAAAAGTTTAATATAGTACAGGCACACCGACTGAAAAAGTATATTTGTGCTTTTCAAAGAACAGTAACCACGACACAGGGCCTTAGAATGAACGAAAGAAACACACGAGAGGAAGTAAGAAAACAATAGGGACCGCAATGCAAAACACGTTAGTACTGCCACAAGGCAGTCTCATCTCTAATAGTATAAGACCACTATTTCATTTAAAAAAATAAATGTTACTGCGACAAACAATATAAATATCACCGAAACAGCGAGAATTCTAAGTGCAATTCAGTCATTTAAACCTACCTTGCTGCTGTTTGACCATGGGAATATTCCCGATTCTGGGCTATCCGTGTGACCTCCTTCACAACAGAGCTTGGCAGCATTGATCACCCTGGAGCCTCCATGGATGTTCTTCTCTGCTTGGCAGCCCTGGAGGCGGTGTTGAATCGCCAAGCATCTGAATCATGTGAGGAGCTGTACTGTCCGAGGTTCGAGTTGTAAGGCATACTCGACATTTGAAATTGGCTCGCCCCAAGAGCCCTTCCGTAGCTTTGTGGATGCTCAGGCTCGGGCATATACAACCGCTTCTTAATCAGAGAGCGGCTTTGAGGGTCATTGGAGAAGCGGGTGCCTTTGATTTAAAGTAGTTTGTGAAACAAGAGGTGCATGTAGTACAAAATTATGGTCAAACCTCAGACGATTAGAGTCTCTGTTTATGGTAAATGTTTCTACTCTGACTGGTGCGTGGCTCTTCGGATTAAAGTCATTTTGTGTTGCTTCTGATTCCAGGCAGGATGTTACTTCATGGTCATTGCTAAATTCAGGAGGAGGTGGTATCAAGTCTACATTATAGGCTTGTTCATTGTTATCATTGGCAACTGAACATGGAGTGGGAGAAGCAAAGGAGGAGACTTGCAAGTCTGCGGCCCCTTTTTAATGTAGCCCACTAGAAGACTGTGGGGAGTGACAGATGCAGGAAGGAGATTAAGTGAATATAGTGGCAAGAATGGAAGAAGAAGAAGGGGCAATAAAGGGAAAAGAGCGACTAGCCAATGAAAACAGGAAAGGGTGACAAACAGAAAAGAATGATAAGAGGACGAAAAGGTGGGGCGAATCGAACGAGAAACTAGAGGGACGCAGGAAGTATGGCAGAGAAGGAGGGAAAAGAGTGGATAAATCAGTGATACAGGTAAAAGCGTGTGGCTGGCGCCGGCACTATTGGTGACGTTACATAATGCTGGTGACGCGAGTTGTGCGCACGCGTGCGTGCAACGGTAAAATGTGCTGTGCACGTTGCGCAAGCTTTTGCACGTTCTACAAGCTGGTGGCCGCCAAGGTAGCGCTTTTTGAAGAAGCTACTAAATGTCTCGCAAGACAGCACATGCGCTGACTCTAGCGAGACCTAAAAAGGATTGCTTTCTGTAATGAATGCACACAAAAGATAAAGAATAAAATGTGACAGAGTGATGATTTAGTTCACTTTTCAGTTGTAAAATATTACCTGATGCAGTTCAATGGAAGCACTGCCCGGAAGGCGGTCTGATACTCCGAAGCTGATAGGATGATGTGAGAGAGTAAAAGTCTGTGCTGAGCCAAACTCTACTTTATGTATATTTTAATAAATTGGTATTGGACATGAGCCTCTCTGCAGGGTCACCCTCAAACCTTTTACCCTAATCCCTCCATGTTTTGCTGAATTAATTTTGTTGGCCTTAGACTCCACTACTGACCAAAGCTATAGTGCTTTTGATCTCCCCCTAAACATGGTGTAATTGGCTAAAACCTAAGTGGCATATTTAATTTACTTTTACGTCCCTTGTAGAGTGGTATACCATATACCTATGGCTTGTAAATTAAATACTACTAATGGGCCTGCAGCACTTATTGTGCCACCTACTTAAGTAGCCCTTGAAAACATGTACCAGGCCTGCCATTGCACCCTAAATCCAGGGTTACACAACTATGGCGACTTGGCTTGAAAATCCCCTTGCACTTCCTTAAACTCCCCTTTTAATAAGTATAAGTCACCCTAAAGTAGGCCCTAGGTAGCCCATAGGACGGGGGCTGTGTAATTAAAAGGTTAAACATATAATTTTAAGTTTTTACCTGTCCTGGTAGTGCAGAGCTACAATTAAAAATTTCACTACTGTGAGGCCCCCTCCCATAGGATAACAGTGTGGATTCATTATTATTATAAGCTTTCATTTCTAATTGAGAGCATGTAGCTATATCATGTTTGGTGTCTTTGGAATTGTTATAAAAAACCCTATTTAATGGTAAAGTCAGATTTTTGATTGTGATTTTGAAAATGCCACTTTTGGAAAGTTATCATGGGTAAGTGCGTCCACAGTGAGGTGGATGCTTCCCAAGGTAGGGCACACCTTGGGTTCTTGGAATAGGACTCCTTGTAAGATAATATAGTTTTTAAATTTGCAAGTTTTTTATTTCTCAATCTTCAATTATTCATCATGATTCAAACGTTGAAATTCAAATTAATTTCCAAAAGTTTGATAACAATCGCAATGTTGCGCAAATGATCCTAAACCCTCCAATGCATTTCGGGCTTAAGAGCCCTTCATCTGGGAGCTCTAAAACATGAAAGATATAGCAGTCAACAATAGTATCCACAATTTTTCGACATAACTTAGCAAAACAAAACTTAACAAAACACAACATGCACATGTTAGAACGGACGGGTGAGGTGAAATGACGCCAGACGGAAAAACCGGGTTAAAAAAACCGAGTGAAATAAACGGGTGAAGTGCCGTGTGTCCCCATGTGAGCGGTCGTTATGCTGCGGGTAGTGTGAGTAAATGTATAAAAACACTTACTATTGCATGACCGAGGGTCATGAAGGCGGTGTGCTGAAAAAAAGAGGTTATATTCACTATCAGCCAAAGCAGAGTTACAATGTTAGACGCAGCATCACGCCGACTTACTGGGGTAGGTTAGGAGATTCAGTGACCCATAAACGGTGAAAGCTACCGTGTTAATCCGCTGGGTTTTAGCACGATGGTTCAAACAAGGGGATTTTTACGGAACTGGGTATATCGCCATAGCGGTGTTGGTGTTCTCGCGAGACGCGAGTGGCTGGTAACATAGAAGACGGACTATAAGAGCGAAACGCTGGGTCAGCCATGATGGGGGAAGACGAAAAAATTTGAAAATGTGTTAATCCCCGACGGGGTGATGTTAACGGTTGGGTACAATAAAGTAATGTTGCAAAGTAAAAAAGTGAAAAAACAGCAGCACAAATAGAGTATAGGCATCAGGCATGCAAGCCACATAAGGCGTATTAAATAAAACATGAAAATTCCAACCAGTCATTAAGCCCGAAGGGTTTCATAGACTGCAATTTGTAAATCCAAACAATTTCACGCTGTAGAAGTTGTTTGTTATTGTCTCTTCCGACTCTTTTGTTGACAGTTTCAATGATCATAAATTTGAGCTGGAAAATGTTGTGCCGAGCTTCATTAAAATGAACAGCAATGTTTGACTTGGCATTTTTGGTCCTGATATTAGATTTATGTTCATTTATGCAAGTTTTAATTTTCCTTTCAGTTTTTCCAATGTAAATTTTACCACACGGGCATTTGATCAAATAAATGACATTTGCAGTGCCACATGTAGCGTTGGCATGAAGTTTGATATTAAACCCTTTCATGGGGTGGGTCACACTATTTCCACGTATGACATTATTGCAGTTACTGCAGTTCATGCAAAGGCCTCGTGCCTTTGGCTTTTCCCACTTCGGTGTTTCCTTAGCCAATACCTCTTTTAGGTTAGCGTTTCGAGTATAGGCAATGATGGGTGGGTCTTTAAATATTGTTCCAAAATCAGGCTCCATGCTTAAGATAGGCCAATATTTTAGAATGATCTTTTTGTAGGTTGGGCTCAAAGTGGAGAATTTAGAAACAAGCATCATCCTGGTGTCCTTTTGTTTGGTGGATCTTGTGAGTAGTTTTTCTCTCGGGATAGATAAGGATCGTGTTTTAGCTTGTTCAATCAAGGAGTTTGGATAACCTCTGTCCATAAATCTTTTGCCCATCTCATCAAGGCGTTGATTGGTATGTGTGGCGTTGGATGTAATTCTTTTAACACGCAGCATCTGTGAAAATGGTAGATGTTGTTTAAGTGAGGCCCGGGTTAAACTGGAAAAGTGCAAGGTGTTATTTCTATCAGTCTTCTTGCGGTGTAGGTCAGTTTCAATGCCAAGTCAAACATTGCTGTTCATTTTAATGAAGCTCGGCACAACATTTCCCAGCTCAAATTTATGATCATTGAAACTGTCAACAAAAGAGAGGGAAGAGACAATAACAAACACCTTCTACAGCGTGAAATTGTTTGGATTTACAAACTGCAGTCTATGAAGCCCTTCGGGCTTAATGACCGGTTGGAATTTTCATGTTTTATTTAATACGCCTATGTGGCTTGCATGCCTGATGCCTATACTCTATTTGTGCTGCTGTTTTTTCACTTTTTTTACTTTGCAACATTACTTTATTGTACCTAACCGTTAACATCACCCCATCGCGGATTAACACATTTTCACATTTTATTGTCTTTGTAACGGGGGTGAGGTCGGAAGGCGTACCCCGGGGGAATGGTGGTATCCGTGCCCCGCTGACCCTGAACCTCCTCCTTCGTTGCAGACTGACCCCTGGAGGAACGATCAGTTCAACAGCAGCGTGGACGGCGATCACAGCTGCCCCTTTAACTGGGCGTTCGATTCCGAGAAGGAGGGCCCGCCCCCTGTGGACGTCAGCACTACCGGAATGGTCAAAGGCCAGGATGTGATGTACGCGGGGTGTGTTTTTTTCACCCCGGAGGAGCGGAAGGAGGAAGTCGAGACGGAGACAAGCGGAGAGAAGGACGTAACCAAGGAAGAAAAGAGCCCTGAGGGAAATCGAGGAGGCGAGGTGGAGCCGGTGGAAAGAGGAGAGCCAGGAGGCCAACGACCCCGTGAACCGCCGTGCCACACTCCCGAGGGAGGAGTGTGGCTGTCACAGGTACGGCGGCGTTGGGCAGCCTGGGTAGGGAGCCGGAGTGCTCACGTGTAAAATAGTGTAAAAAGCCCTTGTTTGTTTCCTCCCTAACGTGTCTCCGACCCTCCCCATTCCACAACCCGCTTCCTTCCCTGTACCTCACCTCCTATCCCGCCCTTCGGTCACCATTGCACTAAGACTTATGAGCACTGCTGAACACTAGGGCTGTCCTCACTACCCCGGTCCCTGAAGGTGCATAAACTGAGAAGAGCATACAGTAACGGCATCCCTCTCTCTTTGGTCTCTTACATGTGACGGAGCTGGTCGGAGTCCCGCTAGAGCGTCCCCAAATACCATCAAGAAGCTGACGAGACAACAACCACGGATCCCATCGCTTTTCCCCCGAGACCGCCTGACCCAGAGGAGGAGAAAGACATTTGTGTATAAAAGCACCTTAAAAATAAAACCCTCTTTGCCCGCAATACCTGGTGTCAGGTCGTCCCTGTAACCCCGCCTACAGTCTTCCCCCATCATGGCTGACCCAGCGTTTCGCTATTGTAGTCCGTCTTCTATGTTACCTGCCACTCGCGAGACCACCAACACCGCTATAGCGATATACCCAGTTCCGTAAAAATCCCCTTGTTTGAACCATCGGGCTAAAACCCAGCGGATTAACACGGTAGCTTTCACCGTTTATGGGTCACTGAATCTCCTAACCTACCCCAGTAAGTCGGCGTGATGCGGCGTCTAACATTGTAACTCTGCTTTGGCTGATAGCGAATATAACCTCTATTTTACCTTCTGTTTTTTAGCACACCACCTTCATGACCCTCGGTCACGCAATAGTAAGTGTTTTTTTACATTTACTCACACTACTCGCAGTATAACGACCGCTCACATGGGGAAACACGGCACTTCACCCGTTTATTTCACTCGGTTTTTCACCCGGTTTTTCCGACCAGCGTCATTTCACCTCACCCGTCCATTCTAACATGTGCATGTTGTGTTTTGTTAAGTTATGTCCAAAAATTGTGGATACTATTGTTGACTGCTATATCTTTCATGTTTTAGAGCTCCCAGATGAAGGGCTCTTAAGCCAGAAATGCATTGGAGCGTTTAGGAGCATTTGCGCAACATTGCGATTGTTATCAAACTTTTGGAAATGAATTTGAATTTCAACGTTTGAATCATGATGAACAATTGAAGATTGAGAAATGAAAAAACTTGCAAATTTAAAAACTATATTATCTTACAAGGAGTCTTGTTTCAAGAACCCAAGGTGTGCCCTACCTAGGGATATGTCCACCTCACTGTGGACGCACTTACCATGATTACAGTTCCGACGTGCCAGGATGGACACGTTACCTAAAGGAGCACCCAACCATTTAAATCCTTTTTGAATTTTGACATTTACGACATTTTCACTATCATATCAGCAATTAGATTGTGCACCCCCCTTCCCAATTGTGTTGTCACTTTTGGAAAGTTGGCATTTTCTTATCCTTATCCCTTTTGTGCATGTAGCCTGTATTGGGTGACATGACTGGTTGTAGCTGACAGTTAGACTTTGTGATTTCCTTCCAGACAGCCACACAATAGAAGAACTTGGTGTGCCTCAATGGGCAATCTGCTGGCAGGATGGGGGGGGGTGAAACTGAGTACAGCCCTACCTGCAACTGAATGCTCTCCCTACATGCAAAGGACCTAATGGCTTCACGTTGCACCAGCTTGGAGCTGGGGCAGGGGAGTCAGGAAATTCCATGCACTTTAAAGAACTTTTTTAGAAGCTTCTACTTTCCAGAAGGACAGCAGCAGGGTATAAAATATGACCTCCAGAGCCACTCTTCAGTTCACTACTGTACCTGAGGAAGGACTCTCAGAGGACTGCCTGCTGCTGTGACCTGCTACCAGCTTTGCACTCTGCAAGACTGCTGCTGATTTGCTGTCTGGAGCCTACCTTGAACAGTCAGGGGTCAGCTCTGCTGCTGAGCCTGACATCTTTACCTGAACCCAGTACTACCGGAGTGACTCCAAGGGCCAGTTTAGAGCCACAGGGACACTATCAGATAGTCAAGTACCAAGCACCTTATGACTTGGTTTCTACGGGAGCAGAAGAGCAAATCCCAAATCCCAGACTCTTCTGCCAGTGAAAGATTCACTCGTAGTAAAGTGGGGGAAAGGGGAATGGGAATAACAAGAGAGACTGCCACTGCTGTGTTCACCTCACCGGAACCCCAGTTAGGATTGTCACGAACACCTGTAAACACAAGAACAGTGTTACCTCATCCACACTACTCTTTTTCTGTAACCTAACCAACCTCCTCCTACTACTACACTAAATTACCTTTTAAACACAGTGGTTTAGCTGCTCTCCTTAACCTTGCTAGTGGTGACAGGCCTGCCTTCAGCAATGCGTGGTATGTTTTACGCTCTGCCTCTTCTGCGCAGTAGTAGATGAGTTTGCCGAATCTTATTATTGTTTAAAGTCTTTTAACACTTTTCCTTTTTTGGGGGCTGGGGAAGAAACCTTTCTCAGATCAGGTGGATTTCTCTTTATCAAAGATACTTGGAACACTGGGTGTATTTTCAACTTAGAGGGGAGTTGAATCTTTACACTGACTGGGTTGACCATCTTTTCTACCTGAAAAGGCCCTAACAATCTAGGTTGGAATTTCCTGTTCCCTTTTAATCGCATATTGCGAGTGGAGAACCACACCAAATCACCTGACTCATAAACTGGATTCTCTCTTCACTTCTTGTCAGCCTGCTTCTTAAATTAATGTTTTGCCTTCACAAGATTGTCAGTGGCAATCTGATAGGCCTTCTTGGAATTTCACCACAATTTGAGAAGAGAACTCCTAGAAGACACTTGGAAGAACCTCCCAGGTACAAAGTGGCATCTCCGACTAAGTAAGGTCCAAAACACCCTCTTTTTCCTTTGCCCTGAAAGTGGTTGTTTACCCACTAATCGCACATAGAATTGGCCAGTCCTGACAGACACAAAAGGCTCCAATTATCTTGAGCCCACACTTAGACCCAACCTAAGGGAGTCCTGAAACCCCAAGAGTTGTTGGGCCCTTGGTTGTGATACTAAAGGTGTCCTGGTGGCCAAATCCCAAAACTGAGGACATAGAAAAGTTTTGGCCAAAAACTGTTCTGAGAACCAAGAGAAGACAGGGACCAACATGCTCGTCTATCCGCTCGATGTGAATTGCCAGTCGTATTGATTTTGTGGTTTCTCCTGCAGCGTTCTTCTCCGCAGCAGCAAATCCTTTTCAGTGGTCCTTTGCCAAAAAAGTATCCGACTTCATGGAACTGTCTTCGGCTGCAGCCCTCTGCCTCGTCCCGCTGGAGATTTTCTGACTAATTATGAATGTAGGAATCTTCACCCCAGCTTCGGCCTAAAGCTATCTGATGACGACGCTCCCTCCTTTGACACCTCTTGCAGCCTTGCCCCGCTGAACTTTACCTTCTGAGAACATTTTTCTCAGAAATTCTTCTAAGTTCACTTCTTGTATCCAAAGTGCCCTCAGCCATACTTTTCGACTATGACTCAGTCTCACACAACTAGATGTCTGCGGTAGGTGCTTTGATCTTTTAGGCACTACTTTTTACAAAAAAAATAGAACAATTCACAACTCCGGTTCTACTGGTTGGATTTTTGTTGTTTTGGTGCCAAATAATTTATTAAACTTTACTCAATTTTTCTACATTTATTTGGGATTGTTCTTGTGTTGTGTTATCACCTTATTGCTGTTTGAGTGCTGCATAAATACTTTACACATTGCCTCTAAGTTAAGTTTGATAGCTTTTTGTGTCAAGCTACCCAGGGTGAAGCTCAAGTTAATTTAGTGACTTTTCGTGGTTCACCCTTCTAGGGATTGTGGCTGTTGCTCGACCAGGGCTCACACCCCAGGCAACCAACAACCCTATTTCTCAGAATTGGTAACAATTTGTCTTTCAGATAGCAGTGTTGTCAAGCTAGACCTAAAAGAAACTCAGAGCACCATGCGAGGTAAGGTTGTATCAGCAAAGACAAATATCTCTGCGGCTCAGGGACCCTACACTACGCACTGCCCTTGCACCTGAAGGCAACATTTGTACCAGCTCGAACAAATATTCATATGACTCAGGTACTCTACACTACACACTACCCTTGCAGTCTGGAGGCAGGTACTCAGGAAATGAAAAACACATTCTAAAGTCCCCCATTGTAACAATACGTAAATCACCATAGTGGGTACCAAATACATTGGAAGAAATAATAACAAAGTGTTCTTACCTGTCCGGACCACCTGATTAGGAATGGGGCATTGAAATCTTTTGCTGCTTTAAGAACAGAATTCATTCTTTCTATATCATGTCACTGGCATTGTTGCCAATTTACATCTGTCTGCACAAGAGATTTAGAGACTCAAAATCCCACTGCTGCCACCTCCCATTGTAAGTTACATTAGGACATGGAGTTCTCATTGGGGCGTTTTAACTAGGCTCCCTTTCTACTTTGAACAGACCCTATTCCAGACTAGGGCGTTCTAGCAACCCAAACTGAATGGCGATTACATGCAGGGGGATTTCTTTTGTTAGAAACACACAATATGTTCACCAGAGAAGCAAATTAAAAGTCTTATATTTCAAGATCATGCATATCTGGTACTGGGTGCCCAGCAAACTACACAAGACACAGTTGTGCCCTATTCAGACTGCTGGCGATTTAGTGTCACTTACCATGGTCTGACTCATATTCTATGGCAAACCTAGATGCCTACTGGATATCTAGATACCTACTGGCCGAGTGTATGGAGGAAATTATCAAACAATCTCAAAGTATCCATGATAGCTTCACTATACCTAGGCCTTCTGCAGAAAATAAGCACATTGGACAGAACTTCAAATTCAAGAAAGCACTGATTTGCTACAGCCTTGGTAGTTGTACAGTTGTACATTCTGAGGCATTGAAGATGACTAACTCTTCCCACACTGGTGGAATGGCACATGGAAATGATTAGAATCGCGCACTGTGAACAGGTGGTATACAAGCTCCAGGACCAATTAAGCATATCAATGGAAGTGTGGTGCCATTATTTTCAAACAGTAATACCACAGACACAAAATAATGATACCTTTCTACAGCCTCGACCACTGAGGGCAAATATAACAATACAACACAGACAGAGCCCTGTTTCTTAAACAGACGTCAACGATTGGAATTGAATGATTGAAAATATTGCTACCCTTAGCCAACCACAATGTAAGCCCTCAAGCAGCTACACACCACCCCTGTAACATAAAAGCATACATACAGATAGGAGAGATACTACTGGAAGATCACCTGCACTTCCTGTTGCTTCACCTGCATTTTACAGTGTCATACCCACTGCTCCTACTCCCACCACAATTACACAGACACCACTCAACACCCCACACACCTAAGCACCCAGGAACCAACGTTCACCCGCACTCCAATCCTCGATATCATGTATGCTCCTCAACACCCGCTCACTCAGCAAATATGCCTCAGAGATCTAGGACTTTCTGAATGATGCCACCCAGGACCTCCTTTTCCTCAATGAAACATGGCTAACTGTAGCATTAACACCAAACATCGCTACAGCCAACCCTACAAGTTACAAAATTGTCAAGCATTACTGCCAACTCAGACCAGGAGGAGGAACTGCCATCATATGTAAGCACACTATCA
Organism: Lissotriton vulgaris; assembly: GCF_964263255.1. Classification (NCBI taxonomy): domain Eukaryota; kingdom Metazoa; phylum Chordata; class Amphibia; order Caudata; family Salamandridae; genus Lissotriton; species Lissotriton vulgaris. The sequence goes on along the minus strand of NC_141694.1, from coordinate 1,800,504,825 downwards.
GCTACACCATCAGGAAAGAAGCCAGAACCAACTACATGAAACACCTCAACTTCAAACTGCAAATCACAGCCAATATTATCCTGGGCCGAACCCTGGTCTCCTGACCCCTACGTCCCCTGGGCCAACCTTACCAGAAATGTCCTAGGCTTTGTTGCCCCACTAGTCATCAACTGCAGCACCTGCATCACCCTAGGAGACCATAACCTTCACCTAGAAGTCCTGAAGGACCCCAACTCAAACTCATTCCTTGAAAGCCTTGAAAACCTCTGACTCACCCAACACATCTCAGTCCCCACCCACACCGCCAGACACATCCCGGAATCCATTTTCACCTCATTCAACATTACTTTCAAAACACCCACTTTCTATCACCTGGACCGACCATGCCATTGTCAGCTGACCAGTTAACATTCCCCACCGCAGAATAACCAGCACGACAGGCTTTGACTGCTAACACCAGAACAACATATTTGAGGTGGTTTGCGCTTCTGTAATCCACAAAAACCTACAAAAGCATATAGGCCACCTAGCCAGTGTCATCAACAACTTTAGCGACTGGATCACATCCTGCACTGATATCCTGGCCCCTCAAAAAATAAGCCAATTTACAACAATGCACATGCAGGCCAGCTGGTACAGGGAGGAACTCAGAATGAGCAAACAGCACTGCAAGTGACTAGAACGGAGGTGGAGAGCGAGCCAAGATGAATCAGACAAGTAAATATTCAAATCCACCCAGAGACAATACCACAGGCACTGGGTGTCATACCTGCTGGTCAGAAACACACCCGGCGAACTACGAAGATGGCCGGACCCCGCTAACATGCTTGGGCGGGTACCGGCAGACGAATTCAAATCCTCTCTGATCATGAGTGGGGAAGCTTCGTGTTCCAGCTTTGGGATAGAGTGTTACTCTTCCGGGTCACTTACCATCTCTTCTGGGTTGCCGTCCATCCAGCGTCCTCCCTCGACGAGTTGTTATCTTCGGCTCGGCAGTTCCCCTCCTGTTCGTTCCTGGCCGCTCTCCTGAACACGACATTACGCCGGCAGTAATCTTCAACTCCCGGGGATTTTTTATTCCTGCAGAGAAAATAAAAGAGAGAAGGAGAAGCTGCTTAGTCTTCTACGGTAACAGGACTTGCAGCGCTGAATTGATGATATCTTCTAAATAATCTTCCACATTACTTATCTGATGCAGGCTCCATGTCTGTGGAGATCTGGTTTGTTCCAGCTGCTGTTTAGAACATTAGTATTCCTGAAAGTTAAGGAATATTGTTAGGTCTGCCTGAAGTTAAAGTGGATATTATACAGTGTACTATAGAGTATCACATGAACCGTATGATATTTTAAGTTGGAAGTCACTTTTTATTCAGTCATCATATGTTCATAGCTGGGTTTCAGTATAGTTTGCCTTATACGTTTTCCTGTTCCTTACTCATAACTCTGAGCACTTTATTTCTCATTCTTCCTTTTCCCCTATGTAGACGAGAAAACCCCTTCGCTCACACCAGTTGCCAGAATTCGCGGAAGAATGAAATTATTCAGGTAGTTTACGAACATGCATAGAAAATCTTAGACTTTAGGATTAGAATTTTCCTGTATACTTACCTTTTTCTGTTCTTTTATTTGACAGAGAACTCTCTTGGCTGACTGGTTCTATCTTAGATTGGGGTGCGCCATGAGACCTTTTGTTTCCTTCCCTGTTTTCCCTTCTTCCCCGGGTTACTGTTGGTACTTTGACTCAGTTGGGTACAATAGGTGACCAGGAGAGGTTGGGGACCTATCATCCTTTGCATGACGTTCCTGTTGACACGTGAGTAGAAACTGACACTGGTAAACAAAAAGGAAGATCCTAGCCAATCGCATTGACAATGGCTGCAACAACAGTAAAGACATTTTCTCCGTCATCAAGGACTTCACCACACCAGCAGCAACCACCAGCAACGTCACCCACACCAGAGGAACCAATATGTACTTGCTGGAATGGCTCAGTTGAAAAGCCAGGTCTGAAGTCACTTTCTGAAGTCCACCGGAGAGGATGATGTACGGAGGTGGTGGGATGGCCGTGCCAGGACTTTGTGGCAAGGTAAGAGAAGGAATGGTCTCTGCTGTGGCTTTGGCGAGGGCGGCAGATCGAAGATTTCTGGGAGGTTGGTGGAAATGCAGTGTTGATGTATGCTGGTCCTAAGTTGTAGAGGGCTTTGAAGGTGTGTCAATAATGTTGGCATTTTTTCTGGCTGTGCAGCGGTTTCTGAGGTGTGGGAAAATGTGGGTCCATTTGAGCAGGTTGAGGATGACTCTTGCAGCTGAGTTCTGTATCATCTGTAGTCTTGTCATGAGTTTGGAGGTGGTAGTCCAGCGGCTGGTGACAAGGGCTTGAGTGACGGTTTTCCTGGTGCCGAGGTGTAGCTATTTGCAGATACTTTAGAGCATACAGAGAGTGTGGAAAGAGATGGAGGAGACTGCGTTGATCTTCTACTTCATAGTGAGCTTGCTGTCCAGGATGATGCAGGGATTGCGGGCGTGGTCTGCCAGTGTTGGCGTGGGTCAGACTTCTGAGGGCCACCAAGTGTTGTTACACGAGGGAAGCGCAGTTACCAAAGATCAGTACTTCGGTCTTGTCAGTGATGGGTACAAGGCACTTGGTCTTTATCCAGTTCTTCATGCAGTTGTGGAAATTGGTCTTTGTGGTGTAGGAGTCTGCTTAGAGAAAGAGTGTGAGAAGCTGACCTGGTATATGATGTACACTTATGTAAGTGGACACCTTGCACCAGTCCAGACAAACTTTATGGTGATTTAAGACGTCTTAAAAACCTTAAAAAGTTCTCTAATTGGTAGCTGTGGAGAGCAGCCTTCATGCTTAGTCCAGAAGGTTTGTAAAGCAGATTATTTTACCAGATTGCAATCTTTTACTATAGATTACGGGAAAAAGAACCACACAAGGTATTTATAAAAATGTGTATTTATTATATTATACTCTCTAACACATACAAATATCTCCTACCCGGAGATATGCACAATGCAGACAATGCTTAACAAAGAAACACAGTAAATAGCACGTAATACACAGTGGACCCCGGAGGGGGAACCAAACCATATACTATGAAGGTGGTATAAGAACCACGACAAGGGTCAAGACAAAGTAGAGGGGGCGTAGAAGTGTTGGGGACCCAAGGAACCATACATGATGAGTGACTAGGAACCCCACTGAGAATGTGTGCAGTGTGGAAACACGACTGCGTGCTCCGTACAAGTCTACGTGTTAGTCCCGGTTGGATTTTTAAAGATTAATGACCCTTTCCCGTAGACCCTGAAGAAACCCAGTGGAAGACAGAAGGTTGGCGAGCCGCCCCTCCCATGGATACCCTAGTGCCCAGGTTACCTACACCAGGGAATCCGGGTGCATACGTGTGAAGTGGTGTTGGAAACTGCCTTCGAACCCAATGGAGGACTTCAGGGAAGGGTCGCTGCTGCAGAAAGAGAAAGTTTCCGAAGGTCGGTTCAAGTTGAGAGGTACCTGCAAGCAGAGGGGACAGAGTCTATGTCACTCAGGGTGTCCAGGAGACTTGGAAGTCGAATGCCCCTCAATGTCGGGTGTTGCAGGATAGGTAACGAGGACCTTGAGTCTGCAACTGTGAGGACCAAGCGATGCTGAGGATGTCCATGACCCTGGCATGAGCTGTCCCATGAAGAATGTCGAGTCCTGAGGGGTCGGTGTCCGGCGGGAGCACCAACATGCCTTGGCAAATGCAACCAACGCAAGAGCTGAAGATGGAGCAGCATTGGGACAAGCAAGGACCAGGGGACTCACCACAAGCAGGGGAGTCAGGGCAGGCCCCGGCAATCAGGGGAGCCCAAGAGAAGCAAAGGTGACCCTCAAATGGACCCACAGGCCAGAGGCACTGGAGTCACGAGAGGACCTCAAGCAGCTCACCAAAAGGGCAGGCCACGATGTATATAATGTGGTGTGGCTGAAGATTCTGGTCACAGAAGATGTTCCAGATTGGGGCTACTTGGAGCCCGAAGATCTTGGAAGGAATCCAACAAGCCTTTGCAACTGCAAGTTGACGCTGTATACAGGGGTTCGGTTATTGCAAGTCCCTCGAGGGATACTGGCCTCAAACTTGGTGAGAGGGCGGGAAGGCTCTGGGAGCTGTGGAGAAACACCACCTGTGTTGCAGAGCCTTTCGGAGTCTGGAGGATTTGAGGATCAGCAAACCGGTAAACTTAGTTGCGGTGCCTGCGAATGCAGGAGAGTGACTCCTTCACTCCAAGGGAGATTCCTTCAGGTGTCTTTGATGCCCACAGGCCTTGGAAGGTTCCTGTATGGTGCAAAGGCACAGACGATGCAGCAGATTGGAAGGGAGACAAAGTCGAGCCCAAAAGAATCCCAGCAAAGTCCAGAGTGCCTAGAGGTAGAAGAAGAAGTGGTGTCTGATCTGAATCTTATCCCATGAAGAATCTAAGGACCTACACCCAGATAAGCCCATACGTACCCTAAGGAAAGGGTTGAGATGATTCAGGGGACCCTCCCAGGGGAGGGTCTGGACAGGGGGGAGGTTACTCCCATATCCTTTGTCCAGTTTTGCGCCAGAAGTGGAGCCAACGGCTCCCACAGCTGGTTTGTACTGGACTATGCATGGGGACACCTAATGTGCCCCTTATGCAGACTGAGTGGCGCTGGCAAGCGCACCCACCCTGCCCCAATACACTAAATCCTGTCTGAGAGGTGGTCACACCTCACTGTGACAGGATGCCTATTCTTCTGCCTTTCCCTGCTCAAGCTTGACTCAGCAGCAGGAGGGCAGAATCGTATCTCTGGTCGGAAGCAACTGTTTTGTGCTGTACCGGGGACATGGAGAGCCTAACGGAGGGCTCTTCCAGTGTTTGGAATCATAACTCCCACACCATTTACGGTGAGTTATGATTCCAACATGTTTGAAACCAAACATGATAGGATTCGTTGCAGCCATTTTCGAGATGGTAATCGCGTAATTATGCGGTGCCCCTCCTATATAGTATATAGTTGCTTCACTGACAACCCGGGAGAATGGACTCCGTAGGTTGTAGGGATGTCCTGCTCATGCAGGGGGACCCTCTCACTTAGAACCAAGCACCCTGCCTTCAGGATTGCAAAGGCCTGCTATAGGGGTGACTTATAGGTTTTAAGTGCAGTGACCCTAGATATAGGAAACCTATATCTTTAGTAAGTGGTGCTAACACCTGTGTACACAGGCTGCAATAGCGGGCCTGTAGTTCCATTATGAATGGTTTCCCATGGGTGGCATAATGATTGCTTCAGCCCATGGGGGACCTCTGGGGTACCTATGCCATGGGTACCCAGCAGTACCATATACTAGGGACTTATGGTACCCCAGTATTCAATCTGGGCTGTACCTAAGTACTGAACATGGCAATTTAGGGAGAAAGCAGGTAGGCTGGGGTCCTGATTAGCAGGATGCGCGCGCGGACGCGCACAGTCCATGGGTGAATATTAGCGCTGCTACTACACTTAAGGCTTGGCATTTCTGGAATTCCTTGACCAAGCGTTGTGGCTATCTTTTTAATATTAGTAGTGTGGCATTTTAACTCTGTCTTTCATCGGACGCAGTACACAAGTCTGGGGCTCCTCTCATTTACCCAGCTGCCCTGCTTGTTTGTTTTAGTTCGAGGGCTTTGGTCTGAGCTTTGAGTCTCTTGCTCAGCAGCCCCTGTGTTTTGTTTTTAAAAATAGTTTGTCTTACCTTCCCTCTCGCTGTGTGCAGCCACCCCCTCATTGTCGGTGCCTCATCACCACAGCCTAATCCGATGCCAGGTTTTCCCGTTCGAGCGGAGGGCCTGTGGGGATACGAATCACCTGACCTCGCTACACCTGTTCCTGGGGGGCGGAGCTTCACCTAAGACGTCACGTTGGTGGACTACAAAGCCCACATGTCATTCTGGCCACGCAGCGGACGCGCACAGTACATGGGTGATTATTAGCGCTGCTACTACACTTAAGGCTTGGCCTTTCTGGAATTCCTTGACCAAGCGGTGTGCCTATCTTTTTAATATTAGTAGTGTGGCATTTTAACTCTGTCTTTCGTCGGACGCAGTGCACATGTCTGGGGCTCCTCTCATTTACCCAGCTGCCCTGCTCATTTGTTTTAGTTCGAGGGCTTTGGTCTGAGTTTCGAGTCTCTTGCTCAGCAGCCTCTATGCTTTGTTTTTAAAAATAGTTTGTCTTACCTTCCCTCTCGCTGTGTGCAGCCTCCCCCTCATTGTCGGTGCCTCATCACCACAGCCTGATCCGACCCTGGGTTTTCCCGTTCGAGTGGAGGGCCAGTGGAGATACGAATCACCTGACCTCGCTACACCTGGTCCTGGGGGGCAGAACTTCACCTAAGGCGTCACGTTGGTGGACTACAAAGCCCACATGTCATTCTGGGCGCGCAGCGGGCGCGCCGGCAGCGCGCTGAAGGCGCACCAAAGGCAAGCCCATCTGCGCCCGTCCGCGCCCGACCGGGGACAGGGCCCAGTTTTCCACCTACACTCCTTCAGAGTTAATGGCATGTCAGGGTAGATGGCCTATCTCTGAACGTATACAGGCCAAGTTAGTCACTTTGGGTCTTTTTTGTCTCTTTGACTCTCCCTTTTTGATCCCTGTAGCTGGGGAAGCCGTTGACCACAAAGATGGCGTCAACCTGTCTACAGTGTCCTCCTCTGCCTGTCCTCCCGTGGCATTTTCGACATGTCTGCTGAACACTCGGTCATTAGTCAAGCACCAGCTAGAGACTTTCTGCTTTCTTGATCAAGTCCAACCTGATTGCTTATTTCTTACCAAAACTTGGCTCTCCCCGGCCTCCTCTGCTGATATCTTAGCGGCCCTCCCTGAAAATTACTATCTCCTGAGCTCTGATTGTGCTGCAGGTAAAGTCGGGGGTGGAGTGGCTGCCATTATTCATTCTAGATGGTCTTTTTCTTTAATGCCTTCTGCGGTGATCCCTGCTGTAGATTATTTAGTTATGAAAACCTCATCTGTCTCTCCCCTGTTAGTTTGTGTCTTGTTCTATCGTCCCCCTCAATCTATGCCTGCCTTTCCTTCTCTAGTGAGTGAGATCTTGGCCAACTTGATAGTTAACAACTCGCGTATAGTGATTTTAGACGACTTTAATTACTGGCTGGTGATCCCATGGAGGACTCCCACACTAAGGAGTTCTCTGGTTTGCTCACTGATTTGAACTTGATACAATTGGTACACTCACCCACCCACAAGTTTGGTCACATTTTAGAACAAATTTGGTCTGCCAATTTGGATATTTCCTTACTTTCAGTCTCTCCCTGTTTGTGGTCTGACCACTTTATGGTCTCCTTTTCGTTGCTGCTAAAACCGATGCCTGACACCCTTTTTTACCCACCAACGTTAAAGTGAGAAACTGGGGACGAGTTAATATTAACTCCCTCTGTTCCTCGCTTTCCACCTCCAGCCCGACTAATGCTGATAATTCAGATCCTTCCCTTCATGACCAGGCCTTGGCCATTAATTGTTGGCTTACCTCGTCTTGTGATGAACTGATCCATTGGAGATCGGTTCGTCTTAAACGCCAACATGATAAACAGAGATGGTTCTCTCCTTCCTTACAAGCTAAGAAACTTCAGCTTAGGCAGGCAGAACGTAAGTGGCGTCGGCATTATGATCCCTCTGATAAGATCATTTACTCCACCATTCTTAGGGAATATAAAAATGACATTCTTGCAGCTAAAACCCAATATTTTTCTGCAATGATACTTTCATCTCCCAAGAAGTCTAAGGAATTTTTTTCTGTCCTTAATAGTCTCTCCAAACTTGATTGAGTAACCGTCAAACCCTTTCCCTCTTAGGACCTGTGTGATTCCCTTCATGATTATTTTTTCACTAAAATTCCTACTATTAAGTCTCACATTCTTCCTCCGTCCCCCTCTTTTTTCCCTCCTTTACCTCCCCCTAGTGCACATTCCTTCTCACATTTCCCGCTTATTCTGAAAGAGAATTTTCTTAGCTTGGTGAGCTCCACCAAATCTGGCTCCCCCACCGATAGTTGCCCTTCACATATCCTCCGTGAAACTTTTTCGATCTGTGTCGAGCCTCCGCTTACCCTCCTCAATAAATCATTGACATTGGGTGTTGTTCCTAACCTTTTCAAGTCAGCCATGATTGTTCCAGTGTTGAAAAAGGTGGAAGCCGATCCGACTGTTTCCTCCAACTTTCGTCCCATCTCCCTTCTTCCCTTTTTGGGTAAGGTTTTGGAGAGACATGTCACCCAATGCCTTAGCACCTTCATAGAGGCCTCTGATTATTTTAATCCTTATCAAGCCGGCTTTCGCCCTTCTCATTCTACGGAAACGGTCACTCTGGCAGTGCTAGATAAACTGAGAGTTAGTGCTGACCGTGGATCCACTTAGGCCCTCGTTCTTCTCGATCTGTCGGCTGCCTTTGACACGGTCGACCACTCCCCTTTGGTCGACCGTGTCAGGGCGGCCGGCATTTCTGACGTGGCCCTGAGTTGGGTCTCCTCATTCCTGGAGAACCGCCAACAGGCAGTTCAGCTTTCCCCTTTTTCCTCTGCCCCGCGCACAGTATCTTGTGGTGTTTCCCAAGTCTCTGCTCTCTCCCCTTTTCTTTCCAATCTTTATATTCTTCCTTTAATTTTTGCCTTACGCAATCGGGAGGTCTCAGTGTTTAATCACGCTGATGACCTTCAACTTATTTTTACTTTCTCCTCTTCTTCTGACTCTATTTCCCACTTCCAGAATACTATGATTTTCATCCAGGACTGGATGAATGTAAGCCATTTAAAGTTAAACCCCGACAAAACGAAGTCAGTCTTTTTTGGAGGATCTTCCAATCCCCTGTCCTCCAAGTTTTGGCCTTCTTCCTTTGGATCCACCCCTTCCCCTGTTAAGTCGGTGAAGAGTCTAGGCATCAAAATCAGCGACGATCTTTCAATGCATACCCAGATTAGTATGATTGTCTCTTCCTGCTTTTTCTGTATTCGGACTATTCACAAGGTTTCTCGTTTTTTTAATACTGATGCTCTAAAGGCTATCCTCCTTGCCCTAGTTATTTCTTTTATGCCAATTCCCTTTATATTGGCATTCCGGCCTATGAATTACGCCGACTCCAGCTTATTCAAAACCAGGTGGCTAGGCTGATTTATAATCGGCCCAGATTCCATCATGCCCTTCCGTTGCTGAGGCAACTACACTGGTTACCGGTTGCTCATAGATGCCTTTTTAAACTAGGTTGTCTTATTTTTAAATCATTAGTTGGTTCAGCTCCCCTCTATGTAGCTTCTAGGCTATCAAACTACAATCCCTCCAGGTAATTACATTCCTCTTCCAAGAACCTCCTGGTTATTCCTCGTTTTGTTAGAAAGAAACATGGGGGTCGAGCTTTTCCTTTCAGGCTCCCCGTTTTTGGAACTCCCTCCCTGATCATCTCTGATCTTCTCAATCTTACTTGGAGTTCCACAAGGGTCTGAAGACCTGGTTGTTTACTAGAGCTTTTGCTGTCTAATTGTCACCCCGCATTGTTGCCGTCTGCCTAGCGCCATGAAACCTTTTGGTATACGCGCGCTCTACAAATTTCCCCAACTTCAACTTCAACTTCAGGATCCCAGTCAGACTAGTCAATAACAGCTTAGCACTGAGCAAAAAGTGGGAGTAACCAAAGAAGCAGATCCTAATTTCCTACAGAGAAGATGAGCTGTATTTCGTCAGAGTAGGATATAATGTTGATGTCATGGGTTCTGACGATGTGGCTATGGTCATTATGTAGGTGTTGAAGAGGGTGGGGCTGAGCTATGAGCCTTGAGTGGCGCTGCAGATGGTGCTTTTGGGTTTGGAGGCGATGAGGGGTAGGCGGATTATCTGTGTTCATTCTGCGAGGAATGATGTGACCCATATGAGTGCGTTTCCCTGGATTCCAATGTGGTGTAGTCTCTTAATGAGTGTGTGGTGAGATATGGTGTAAAACGCCCCAGAGAGGCAGAGAAGGATCAGGGACTCCAACTCTCTCTCCGTCATGTAGGATGCAGATGTAGTCCATGGCGGCGGTCACAGCAGTCTCGGTACTGTGGTTGGGGCAGAATTAGAATTGGGAGGCATCTAGCAGGTTGTTTCTGTCTAGGTTTTCGGTGAGCTACGGGTTTATGACCTTCTTGAGGACTTTGGCAGGGAACGGTAGCAGTGTAATGGGGCGGTATTTCTGGAGTTCGCTGGGGTCTGCGGAGGGTTTCTTGAGGAGAGATCTGACCTCAGTGTGTTTCCAGGCATCGGGGAAAACGGCTGTGGCGATGGATATGTTGAGGATGATGGTGAGTTGGCTGCTGATGTTTTTGCCTCTGAGGTTGAAGAGGCAGTGGGTGCAATGGTCCAAGGGTGCCCCTGAGTGGATGATGTTCATGATGGCTGTGGTGTTCTGAGACATGTGGAGAGTGGCTGAGCGTGGGAGGCTTGCATCCGGGCTAGGAGGATGTGGAGGTCCATGGGTTTTGGCTCAAAGTTCTTGAGGATGGTGGATATCTTGTTGTGAAAGTGGTCCACTAGAGAGTCACAGAGTTCCTTCCTGTGAGGGAGGGGTGGTGTTCTTGGTGGCCGTAGGGTAGGAGAACTCTCTGACGATGCTGAAGAGTTTCTTGGAGTGGTTGGTGCTCGCTTCAATGTGTTTTGCTAGGGCTTCTTTTTTCGTCTCTTTGAATTGTTGGTAGTATTTGTTGAGGGATGACTTGAAGAAGGCACACTCTGTGGTGTCTTTGCTCATTTGCCAACCTCTCTCCAGTTGTTTTTAGTCACGTTTCATTGCTCTGAGTTCTAGTGTGTACTAGCTGGCTTGTTTGGTGGATCTGCAGGTCTTGGCCGGTTTGATGGGAGTAACTTGGTCGAGGCCTGGTGATCCAGGTATTAAAGTTCTCAACAACTTGTTCCAGGTTGGTTGTGGGAGCGGGCTGGGAAGTGTTGAGGGCGTCCATAGGGTCTTTGGGCCTGTTTCAGCTGCGAAAGGGGGCATTGGGGGCACTGAAGGTGGTGCAGGGTGATCCTGCAATGGTGAAGTGGATGATCAAGTGGTCGGTCCAGGTGAGTTCTGTTTCTTGGCTGTATTTGACTCTGCATGAATTTACTAGTATAATTAAGTGAATTATTGTATATAGATGTATTTTTATTGTAATATCAGATAATGATTTTTTTCTCTTTCTGTATGTATGCTTTTATGATTTTGTTACCTGAAATCGAATAAAGCTCGTTTTGATTTGATTTCATTTGACTCTGTTGCTGGCCGTGAAGATCGAGTCCAGTATGTGTCCTGCTCTGTGTATGGGGTCGGTGACCAGCTGAGAGAGGCCAATGTTGCCCAGGCGTTCCAGGAGTTTTTGCGGAGTTAGTGTCTGTGGGGTCATCCAGGTGGAAGTTGAGGTCTCTAAGGAAGATGTAGTATTTAAACATGATGGCTAGTGGGGTGATGAAGTCGGTGATGGTTTCGCAGAAGCCAGTGCATGGAACCGGGGTCTGTAGGCAAGGGTGTCTTTGATTGTCATTTTGTCGTTGGTGTGAAGTTGGAATTTGAGGTGTTGCATGATCGGGGTGGTGCAGTCTTAGGTGGTGGTGCAGCAGATTGTTAGTGGACGATGGCGATACCTCCTCCGTGTTTGTTGGTGCAGTCATCTTGTACCCATTGGGTGTTGCAGTGGCGATGTCAGGGGTGGCGGAGGGGTTGAGCCAGGTCTCTCTGATAATGAAGATCACATCGTAGGCAAGGGTGGAGATAGTGTCCAAGACTTCGGTGGCGTGTTTGCAGAGAAATCGGGTATTGAGCAGGAGGCATTGTAGTGCTTCCGGGGTGGTCACGGTCGGCTGACAGGCAGGAAGTCCAATTTCACTGGAGAACAAACAGCTGTGGCAGGTGAATGGTCCTGTCATCTTGCGATGTGATGCGAGGCAGTTCTGCAGTCGAGTATCTGTGGGTAGCTTGAGGACTAGAGTTCCTAGCAATGTACTGATGAGCTTGCCTTTGGTGTACCCCAGATTAATTTGTAGCCCTGCATTCTAAGGCACCTGACAATTGATGCTTTACCAGTTTCCCCGCTGCTTTTCTACACTCTTTGCCTGACTACATCAAAGTGGTGCTTCTGTTGTGTGGATATTTATAGGTGCCAGGTGTCCCCATGGCAGATGACTCACTTTGAGTCAGTCCTGACCTTTTAATAGATATCACATTGTACTCTGGTACTTGAACATTTGCTGTTAACATTGTCACTATGGGCTCAAAAACCCAGCAGTAAAGTTCAGTTGGGTAAAAAGGGAGGATTAGCTGAAGGGATCACACACAACAATTGAACACCATACAGCTATGAATTTTGGTATGTGTGATATGTCGAAATTCTTGTATCTTGTTTTCACCACTGTTGGGCTTTTCCCTCTCTGCAGCGTCGCCTCCAAACGTTTTGTCTTGTTTCCTCTTGTTTTGCTGTATTTGTTTTTTTGGTTTTAACACACTGTGCACTTTATCACTGTTAACCAGTGATAAAGTGTTGTGCTCACTCCCTAAAACAGGTAAAGTTGGGTTTGCACCTAATTGGCATATTTAATTTACTTATAAGTCCTCTGTAGAGGTGTATACCATATACCCAGGGCTGTAAATTAAAAGCTACTTGTGGGCCTGCAGCATTAATTTTGCCACCCGCTTAACTAGCCCTTTATAACATGTCTCAGGCCGTCATTGGAGCCTGTGTGCAGTTTTAAACTGCCAATACGATTTGGCAAAAGATAAAAAAAAACTGTTTTTAATACACATAAGATACCCCTGGGGTACACCCTTAACAGCCCCTAGTGCATTGTATTTAAAAAGCTGGACATGTAGTTTTAAGTTTTGCATGTCCTTGTAGTAAAATAGAATCATAAATGTGTTTTTGCCCTACTGTGAGGGCTGCCTCTCCGATAGGTTCACATTTAGCTACATTATTACATTTAGTAAGTGAATACTTTTGTTTGGGAGCAGGTAGAAATATCATGTTTGGTGTCTAAGGAACTATCGTTCAAATTTCTATTTAATGGTAAAGACAGATTATAAGCCACAATTCTAAAAATTCCACATTTCAAAACTTGCCATTTTTATCCTAACCATTTGGTGCTTGCACCATGTTTCCTGGGTCACATCATTCATGTATTCCTCCTAGAGAGCCACACAATATGGGGGATGGATGTTGGCAGGATGAGCTAGTCTAGCTGGGTATGGTGGGTTTCATAGTGCTGTGCACAGTCCCACTTGCACCTCAAAGCAGTTGTCTCAGCCAACACACAAAGAACTTCACACCCGCCTTTTGTGCTCTCAGACATCTTGGTATTATGGGTGGGTGATAAACTCTGCTACGCCAGCAGAGTTCATGGAGTTTTGCTACTACGCTCTCTGTTTGGAGCGCAGAGTTCAGCAAAAACTCTGTCCAACGCCGTGTAGCGGGCTTTACTGGCACCTGGATCTCCTTCATGGCTCCAATCTCACCTTCGCTCTGCATCAGGTATTCATTGGCTCATAAAAGTGACATGAGAGGTTGTCTAAATGGCGTCACACTGTCTGGCCTCTCCATGGCCGCTGTTCTGTGAAATTGAGGCGTAAAATGCAAAGTTTTCCTTGCGGTCACGCACCCAACTTGAAGTGGTGCTCTTCCTTCAAGACTAAGTCCAAATGTTTTGAGGATTGAGGGCAGCGCATGGCTGTAGAGTTCCGCACCCATGGACTGTAGAGCTGGACCGGGAGTGCAACTCCGGGAGTGGTTCCTTAATCGGTGCGGAAAGCTCCAACAGTTGCAGCGCTAAACTGTGGCTGCTGCCGGACTTCTTCTATGAAGCTAGGAGCACCAGTGACAGGACTGCTAGAAGAAACACAACCTGCTGTGTAAAGGGGTCAGACAGCCTGGTGGTAAAGCTATCAGTCCCACCTCTAGCACCGGGGGTCCTGCTACCCCAGTTAACTGGGGCTCCCTCACTGGGGTCTTTCTTGACCTGCTGTCATGCACGGATAAGCACAGCATTTGTGTTCTTGATGGATCACTGACATAATATCGACGAAAACAATATCGACGTACCAGAATATAGTGTTAAAAATATTGATGTCCAGAATATCGTCATCCTACCTACAACATGGTAAGTGCAAAAATATTGGTAAAAAATGGTGTTGTATTAAATATCGAAGTTACATATATCGTTTTTTTATGTTAAAAAATTGTAAAATAAGGAAAAAATGCTACTAACTTAAAAAAATCATTTATTTGTAAATGTAAACTTTTATACATATTACATTTCATCAAAAAAAAGAAACATACATATTTACAATGTAATATATATATATATATATATATATATATATATTTACTTTAAAATAATTTATAAATAATATTTTTATTTAATTATAACATATAAGAACTATATCCAAAAATATTATTAAATATATATATATATATATATACACAAACACCTGTAACATAAATATTATGAATACATTTTTTTTTATAATTTTAATATATAAAATATTATTACATTTTAAATAATAATTTAGTACAAAAGTAGGGAAAATGTTGGATAGCGGTGGGGTAAAAAAATACTATTGCCACTCTAGGGAGTGCAACAGTAGGAAAAGTGTTGGATAGTGGGGATGTAAAAATTACTATTCCCACGTCAACAAGTGTAACAGTAGGAAAAGTGTTGGATAGCGCAGGGGTTAAAATTACTATTCCCACTCCATTAAGTGCAACAGTAAGGAAAGTGTTGGATAGAGGAAGGGTAAAAAATACTATTCCCACTCCAGCAAATGCAACAGTTGGGAAAGTGTTGGATAGCGGGTGGGTAAAAATTACTATCCCACTCCAGCGAGTGCAACAGTAGGGAAAGTTTTGGATAGCAGGTAGGTAAAAATTACTATTTTCACTCCAATGAGTGCAACAGTAGGGAAAGTGTTGGATAGCGGGAAGTAAATAGAATATTCTCACTCCAACGAGTGTAACAGTAGGGAAACTGTTGGCTAGCGCAGGGGTTAAAATTACTTTTCCAACTCCAGTAAGTGCAACAGTAAGGAAAGTGTTGGATAGCGGCAGGGTAAAAATTACTATTCCCACTCCAACGAGTGCAAGAGTAGGGAAAGTTTTGGATAGCGGAAGGGTAAAAAATACTATTCCCACTCCAGCGAGTGCAACAGTAGGGAAAGTTTTGGATAGCAGGTAGGTAAAAATTACTGTTCTCACTCCAATGAGTGCAACAGTATGGAAAGTGTTAAATAGCAGAGAAGTAAAAATAAATATTCCCACTCCAACGAGTATAAAAGTAGGGAAACTGTTGGATAGCGGAGGGGTAAAAATTGCTATTCCCAATCCAGTAAGTGCAACAGTAGGAAAAGTGTTGGCTAGCGGGGAGGTAAAAATTACTATTCCCACACCAACAAGTGTAACAGTAGGAAAAGTGTTGGATAGCGCAGGTGTTAAAATTACTTTTCCCACTCCACTAAGTGCAACAGTAAGGAAAGTGTGGGATAGCGGAAGGGTAAAAAATACTACTCCCACTCCAGCGAATGCAACAGTAGGGAAAGTGTTGGATAGCGGGTGGGTAAAATTTACTATTCCCACTCCAGCGAGTGCAACAGTAGGGAAAGTTTTGGATAGCAGGAAGGTAAAAATTACTATTCCCACTCCAATGAGTGCAACAGTAGGGAAAGTGTTGGATAGCGGGGAAGTAAAAATAAATATTCTCACTCCAACAGTGTGATAGCGGGGGCTAAAAATTACTATTCCCACTCCAGTGAGTGCAACAGTAGGGAAAGTGTTGGATAACGGAGGGTAATAATTTATTATTCCCATTCCAGCAAATGCAACAGTAGGGAAAGTGTTGGATAGCGGAGAGGAATATTTTAGTATTCCCACTCCAGCTAAATAATTAACTTTAATTAACAAATAATTAATTATTCAAAAATAATTTACCTCCTACCATATTCCCCTATAAACAACAACACCAATATTGTAAAACAGTGACCCTTGACCCTGTTCTGGGCCGGTCGCTCCACGCACCGCGCACACTCCCCGTTAGTGAGCCCAGGCTTCCCCCGCTTCTGCTGAGTTTCGCCGCTGCCCTGCAGCTGAGTTCCTGGGCCTCTGTATTTTTTATTCTGCCTCTGTATTTTGGTCTCTGCCTCTGTATTTTTTTTCCTGCCTCTTTTTGTTTCTGTGCTTGTTTTTTCTCCTTGTTTACGCCGTTACTGTGTCCTGCCCCTGCCGCGTTTCCCGTCCTTCTCCCCGCCGCTGCTCCTCTGCGGCCCGCCCGTTTTTCTTCTGTTTCCCTTCCCATTCGCCGCCCCGCTCCCGCCTCCCAACTGCTCCTCCCTCCCACTTCGCCATTTATGGCGGAGTACACACGTACGTGCAGCGAGCAAGCGCAGCGGGCGCGCCGAAGGAGCGCCAAAGGCAAGCCCATCTATGCCCGTCCGCGCCTGGACCGCACCCAGCGCCAGGACCCCTGGCCCCCGACGATGCCACACCACATGACGGACCTACGACGCCGACACCTTCTACGCACTCAACGCCGGCTGATCCCCCGCCTGCTACCGAGCCACCCGAAATGCACCCACGGACCCTTCGCCTGCCAAGCCTGCAAATACACCTGCCTCTGGACCTGCACCGCACCCGACAAGCCGAGCACCAGCAGCAACCACCTCAAGTGCATCCTGCTCAACACCCGCTCAGTCCACAGACACGCCGTCGAACTCTGGAACCTGCTCGACACAACATCACCAGACGTCGTCTTCCTCACAGAAACCTGGATGAACGCCTCCTCAGTGCCTGACATCGCCATAGCCATCCCGGTCGGATACAAGATCACCCGGATGGACCGCGTCAACCAGACTGGAGGAGGCATGCCATCGTACACAGGAACACCATCCACATCACAACCAACTCCGACGACACCCTCACCGCCGCCGAACACCTCCACTTCCAGATACACACCGACCCCAAGACCACCCTCAGAGGCACCCTCATCTACAGACCCCCGGGACCACGCACCCAATTCAGCGAAGACATCGCCGACTTCATTAGCCTGCACGCCCTCCCCTCCGCCGACTACATCCTCCTAGGGGACCTCAACTTCCACCTGGAGAACAACAAGGACAGCAACACCACCACCCTGCTGGACAACCTCGCTAACCTCGCTAACTTCGAACTCAAGCAACTGTTGAACACTCCCACCCACTACGCCGGCCACACGCTTGACCCCGTCTTCTCCTCCAGCAAGCACATCTCCTTCAGCCACTCCACCGGACTCCATTGGACTGACCACAGCTGCATCCACTTCAGCTTCAGAAGAACCATGACCTACCACCACCCGCAACAGATTCCTCGCAGGAGCTGGAGCAAGATCACCGCCGAGCAGCCCACCACCTCCCTCCGCCAGAACTCTCCCGCCAGTACAACGGACCCCAACGAAGCAGCCAGCAAACTCACACAGTGGCTCACCAACTGCGCAGATGACCTCGCACCACTGAAGAAGCCTCCCAGCAGACCCGGCAGCAATAAAGCCCCCTGGTTCACCGACGAACTCAAGATCTCCAAGAAGAACTGCCGCACCCTCGAGAAAGCCTGGCGCCACGACCAGACCACGGACAACATGACGGTCCTCAAGCACACCACCCGAAAACACCACCAGCTGATCCGCACCACCAAGAAGACAGAATTCAAAGAACGACTGGACAACAACGCCCACAACAGCAAGGAACTCTTCAGCATCGTCAAAGAGTTCTCCAACCCAGCGCCGGAAACAACGACATCACTCCCTAGCAAGACCTCTGCGACTCACTCGCCTCGTTCTTCCACCGCAAGATCACCGATTTACACAACAGCATCGGCGCACCAACCACGCACCCAACCACCGAACCAATGCCCCTCACCACCACCCCTGCGCCTGGACCCCGGTCAGCACCGAAGACACCACCCGCACGATGAACACCATCCACTCCGGATCGCCAATCAACCCCTGCCCCCACCACGTCTTCAACAAGGCCGACTCCATCATCGCACCCCATCTCCGGGACATCATCAACACCTCCTTCAACACCGCCACCTTCCCGGAGATCTGGAAGCACGCCGAACTCAGCGCCCTCCTGAAGAAACCAACAGCGGACCCCACCGACCTCAAGAACTACCGCCCCATCTTGCTCCTCCCTTTTCCTGCCAAAGTCATCGAGAAGACCGCCAACAGGCAGCTCGCCGCCTTCCTCGAGACGAACATATCCCTCGACCCCTCGCAGTCTGGTTTCCGAGCCAACCACAGCACCGAGACCGCCCTCATCACAGCCACTGACGACATCAGATTCCTGCTCGACAACGGGGAAACAGCGGCCCTCATCCTCCTGGACCTCTCCGCAGCATTCGACACTGTCTGCCACCGCACCCTAGTACAGCGCCTCAGCATTATCGGAATCCAGGAAAAGGCACTGGAGTGGATCATCTCGTTCCTCGCCGGAAGAACCCAGAGAGTCCGCCTCCCCCGTTCAGATCCGAGGCCACCGAAGTCATCTGCGGCGTACCACAAGGATGATCACTCAGCCCAACCCTTTTCAACGTCTACATGAGCCCTCTCGCAGCCATCGCACGCAAACACAGCCTCAACATCATCTCCTACGCCGACGATACCTAGCTAATCCTCTCCCTCACCAACGACCCCGCCACCGCCAGAACCAGCCTACACGAAGGGATGAAAGACGTCGCCGAATGGATGAAGAACAGCCGCCTGAAACTGAACTCAGACAAGACGGAAATCCTCATCCTGGGATCATCACCCTCTGCCTGGGACGACTCCTGGTGGCCCCTGCCCTGGGCACCACTCCCAAACCAACGGACCACGCACGCGACCTGGGTTTCATCCTGGACTCCTCCCTCTTGATGACCAGACAAGTCAACACCATCTCATCATCATGCTTCAACACCCTGCGCATGCTCCCGTAAGATCTTCAGATGGATCCCCACCGAAACCAGGAAGACGATCACCCAGGCACTCGTCACCAGCCGACTGGACTACGGAAACACCCTCTACGCCGGAACCACAGCCAAACTTCAGAAAAGACTCCAGCGCATCCAGAACGCCTCCGCACGACTCGTCCTGGACATCCCCCGACACAGCCACATCTCCGGCCACCTGAGAGAACTGCACTGGCTCCCCGTCAGCAAGAGGATCACGTTCAGGCTCCTCACCCACGCACACAAGGCTCTCCACGACCGGGGCCCCAAGTACCTCAACAATCGCCTGACCTTCTACGCGCCCACCCGCCAGCTACGATCAACCTGCCTCGCCCTCGCCGCTGTACCACGCATCCGCAGAGCCACCGCTATGGGAAGATCCTTCTCCTACCTGGCAGCCAAGACATGGAACTCCCTCCCGATCCACCTCCGGCTGACCCAGGATCATCTCTCCTTCAGAAAGCTCCTCAAAACCTGGCTCTTCGAGCAGTAGCGGACCCCTCCCCCCAGCGCCTTGAGACCCTTCCGGGTGAGTAGCGCGCTATACAAATGTCCATGATTGATTGATTTAACATAATTAATTGACAATTAATTAATTAGCTAATACCAATTAACAAACAAATTAAAAACAATAACTTATAAATTAGATCACACAATTAACACTATCAAATAACTAAATTAATATAAAAAAATAATTAAAATGTTATTAAAATGTAATTACTTCCCACAGTACTCCCCTATAAATCCATAAAAAAACTCTTAGAAAAGGGACCCAATTAACATATTTATTAATTAATTAATAAGTATTAATATCCAAATAATAAATACTTAATAATATATTATTAATCACATTTAACAATATAAAATATCAAAAACATAAATATTATTTATTAAAAACATACATTAACGAATTATAATTAAATTACTTCCCACCCCACTCCCCTATAAAACCACAACCCACTCCTACAAAATGAGACAATTAACATATGTAGCAATCAATTAATAATGATTAATAACCAACTAATAAATCATTAATATAAAGGAATTACCAACAATTAACAATATACATTATTAAATACATAAATATTAGTTAATAAAAATGGATTAAATAATAATATTCAAATTACTTCCCACTCTCTTCCCCTATAAACCCACACCCTGCTATGGAAATAAAAAGCCAAATGTAATAAAGAAATTATTAATAACTTCTAAAAGTGATTAATACATGTATTATAAATAAATTACTTCCCACCCTATTCCCCTATAAACCCACAACCCGCTACAGAACTAAAATGCAAAATGTAACAAAAAAATAATTAATAACTTCTCAAAATATTAATAAATGTATTATAATTAAATTACTTCCCACCCTATTCCCCTATAAACCCACAACCCACTACAGAACTAAAATGCAAAATGTAACAAAAAAATAATAACTTCTCAAAATTATTAATAAATGTATTATAATTAAATTACTTCCAACTGTATTCCCTTATAAACCCACAACGCGCTATGGAACAAAAAAAGCAAAATGTTCTTACATTTTTCTTTTTATTACTTATAAAAATGTAACACATATATTAAAACACAAAGCAATACTTACACAAAAATATAAACCACATACATTTCAATTAAATACTAACATACATAACAATAACTAAAAAATGCTATTTTTAACAACGATATTTCTTACCTTCAACTCGATATTCTTGTCACCGATATTCTGACAGTCGATATTCTGGCATGATGACATTCCAACATGCAATACTCTGGAAGGTCGATAATTTGAACTCAATATTTTGTCTATTTACCCTTCTTGAGGACTTCCTCGGTCCAGTGGCACTCACTATCATCCCCATGGTCCCCAGAACGGAAAAATCCACAACAGAGACGTCTCCCACACAATGCATGCTCATAAACTTCAGATCAGCCACCAAGCATTCCACAGAGCTAGCGGATGCCATCCTCACCCACGACATTGACATAGCATTCATCACCAAGACATGGCTAAATGACTGCTTATTTCCACTCATGGATACTCTTGTACCCCCTGGCTTTGTAATCACCAACAAAGATAGAAAAGATCAAAGAGGTAGAGGCATAGCAATCATCCACAAAAACAATATTTCCGTGACGGAATAGACTCCTCCAACTACAACACCTCTGAGTGCCTAACCGCCAACATCAACACTATAAACAACAAAAAATGTATCTGCCAACTTAATTACCACCCCCCCAGGCAACACCACCACATTCACTGAACACCTGTCCGACGTGATTGTCCAGTGGCAGGTGAGGGCATCGCGCAGGGTGGAAGGCAGCAAGCCCAAATGTAGGGCCATTGGGTCCTGAAGAATAGCATGGACGACCTAATCCAGCACTGTACCGGCAAGCTGGGCAACTTTAGGTTCAATGGAAAGACCAAGGTAAGTGCCACCTATGTAATTAAGGCAGGAACAGTTCATTTTAGTCTCACTGTGCATGCTCATGTAAAGCGATGCAAAGGATGTTTGATGTAATGGAAGCTCAAATATAGTATATTTGAAAAAACATGCCCCTTTAGGCCACTCTTTAGTCTCTTTGGTTCAAGCAGAACTTCATGGAACTCCACAGAGTTGTTGTGCTGCTATGCTGAATTCCAAGGAGTACAACCCCTTGAACTCCACCCACCCCTACTTTGTACCAGGGCAGGAAGGCAAAACATTCTAACACCATCTGTTGGGGTGGGTGGAACTCTAGAAGTTTCTTCCATTTCAAAGCTGACACCAGGTACCCACTCAGACTCACTATTGAGTTCACTTCTGGACCCACAGAGAACTCTCATAGAACTGCTCTGCTGCCTGGGGCCTACTGTGTACTTCAGACTGCCCTGTGCCCACAGATGCCTGCTCTTCTGCTAGAGCCTGCTTCTTTGCTTCTACCCAGGACGTCCAGAGTAACTCAATGGGCTAGTTGGCTGGTCTCCTAGTCAGAGCCTCAGAGACAGAAATGGCTCCAACCTTATGGAACCCTCACTTGGGCCCACCCTGAATGAGTTCCGACCCTCCAAGTGGTGCCTTCCAGTCCTGAACACTAGGAAGTGGTGCTAAAGTTGCCCAGTTAGGCCAATACTAAAACTTAGAACATTTTGAGCCAAAAAGTGTCCTGACAATAGAGGAAGGCTGCAGCATACCTGCGTGCCGATCTGTCCAAGGTGCATCAATGGTTGACCTGACTTTGTGGTAGCTCCTGCTACGTTCTTCTCCAGATCAGCAAATCCTGTTTAGTGACTCCTTGCAGAAAAGTTATGCGGTCTAATGGAGCCCTCGTCCGCTACAGCCTGCAGCTTTGTCCCACTACAGATTTTCTACTTCCAAAAAAGAGACTAAGTTCAAACAAAGAAATCTTCACTGTCACTTCGTCCTGCAGCTAAAGGACGATGACGCCTCTTCCTCGGACACCACCGGCTGCATTGCCCGCTAAACATTACCTTTTCAAGACATTTTTTTCAAAATTTCTTATAAGCCCGAAGGTAAGCGTATGCTAAACCCAATGCACTTCTTGACTCTGAACCATGCGCCATAGCTGTCGGACATAACTTTCAACTTTGCCACAGTCTTGCGTGACTAGATGTCCGCAGTTGGCACTTTGATCTTTTAATCAATATTTTTCACTTTAAAAATTCATAACTCTGTTTCTACTCATTGGAATGTTGTTGTTGTGGTGTCAAATAACTAATCAAAGTTTTCTCTATGTTTCTAAATTGGTGTGGGATTTTCTTGTCTTGTGTTTTCACTTTATTACAGTTTAAGTGCTGCATAAATACTTTGCACATTGCCTCTAAGTAACGCCTTAATGCATTTGCGCCAAGCTACCAGAGAGTTAAGCATGTGTTAATTTAGTGAAAGATTTAAAAACTAATTGCTTAGGGTTACGAAACAACGTCCCTCCTGCCACTATCACCAAGTTACATATTTCAATTTACATTAGGTGCACATGACCTGAGGAAGGCAGTCCACCTTATTTGAATAATTCAAACTACTATACAAAATGGGTCCTGCACTCTGACTTATTACCCAAATAGTTATACTGACAGAGTCTCATATATGATCCAAATATATATATTGTACATTTTATCGCTGAGGAACATCACATTCAGTTATATAATGTGATGTCATCTTCAAATACCTTTATAATCACAATTTTCATGAATGAATCCTCCTTTATTGATTTATAATTCTCCAAACATAGCTCTGTCTACAGATTATAAACTATGTTTGTAGAATTATTCATCAACAATGAGGATTAATTAATGAAAATTTTGGAACATCATGAAGTTCTGTGAAGATTATATCACATAACTGAATGTGACATGTTCCTCAACCATTATATTTGGACTATATATGTGTAAATCATATATGATACTCTGTCAGCATAACATTTGGGTACTAAGTTAGAATGCTGGGCTATATTTTGGACAGGTTAATTTAGTGACTGTGATTCACCCTGACAAGAATTGTGACTGCTGCTTGAGAAGGGTTCACAGCCCCTCAACCAACAACCTATTTCTCATATCCTTTAACCCCTGTGCATGGTGAAAGTGCTCTGTTC
This sequence comes from Lissotriton vulgaris, assembly GCF_964263255.1. Taxonomy (NCBI): domain Eukaryota; kingdom Metazoa; phylum Chordata; class Amphibia; order Caudata; family Salamandridae; genus Lissotriton; species Lissotriton vulgaris. The sequence goes on along the minus strand of NC_141694.1, from coordinate 1,800,481,231 downwards.
ACATGTACTCACAAAAGGACAACTTAGCAATGTTAGGATCTCCCCCCCCAGGTTTAACCTTCCCACCCAGAACACCTACACGAAAACAGAGACTCGGCAGCGGCTCGCCGTGCTTGAAAGCCAGATAACAACCATAATCCAGGGTCTTAGTGAAATCCTTACCAACCTCACCCCACCTTTAAAGCCACACCATTTCCCTTCCTTCCCCTCTCTCTCGCAACATAGGCTTTCCAAAGCTCCCCACCCAAAATGGACCTCTACCCCCACTCTAATCAGACACAGAGACCGAAAAGAACTAGAAATGAAATGTCTGCAAGTGAAGCGGCAGCTCTCGCTTCCTCGATCGACAATCCTATTACTGCCACACTCCAATCCAAAATACAGGTGATCACCAGACTGGGAAGAGAACAGGCCCCTCCGAAATCCCCCAGACAACCGACCACACTCACTATCATCCCCATGGTCCCCAGAACGGAAAAATCCACAACAGAGACGTCTCCCACACAATGCATGCTCATAAACTTCAGATCAGCCACCAAGCATTCCACAGAGCTAGCGGATGCCATCCTCACCCACGACATTGACATAGCATTCATCACCAAGACACGGCTAAATGACTGCTTATTTCCACTCATGGATACTCTTGTACCCCCTGGCTTTGTAATCACCAACAAAGATAGAAAAGATCAAAGAGGTAGAGGCATAGCAATCATCCACAAAAACAATATTTCCGTGACGGAATAGACTCCTCCAACTACAACACCTCTGAGTGCCTAACCGCCAACATCAACACTATAAACAACAAAAAATGTATCTGCCAACTTAATTACCACCCCCCCAGGCAACACCACCACATTCACTGAACACCTGTCCGACGTGATTGCCCACTGCTCTCTCTGAGATATGAACAACCTTATTCTGGGCGACCTCAATCTACTCTGGAATGAAGAAAACAACCTGGTAATCTAGAACCTGATGGAACTACTTCACAACAGCAACCTTACCCAACACTGCTTAGAGGAAACCCACAACAAAGGAGCAATCCTAGATGCCATTATCACCCAGCACAACACTGTCACGAAAGACCGCACCCTGCCCGTGGACTGGTCCAACCACCACTTAATCCTTTTCCACCTCACTCAGCCAATCACACTTAAACCTCCCACCCAAATCCTCCGAAATGGACCAGAAACTTCACTCAGATTAACATGACTGACCTAGAGGGAAGGGTCAACTCTCTCCTCACTGCCTCCACGGACGATCTATCCAACACAAGAACTCACCTCCCACTACAACACAAACATGACATCCATTCTTGATCAAGTAGCCCCCTTGAAACTAAAAAAAACCAGGAACATCCCATTCAGATCTTGGTTTAACATGGACATTAACAACGAAAGAAGACAACTAAGAGGTACAAAAAGACTATGGAGGAGCAACTCCTCCTTAAGCCTACTCAAACAACTCAAAGCAGCCCGAAAGAAATACAAAACACATCAGCAGCGAAAAATCCACCTTCTTCTGCGCCGCCCTGGACAACGCAAAAAAACAAGCCCAATGAACTGTTCAAAATCATCAGGCAACAGACCTCCACAGCCTCTGAATCCTCCCTACAGGCCTCCAAAGACTTGTAGAGAACTTTGCTAACTTCTTCGAAGAAAAAATCACCCAGATTGAGCTCTCACTGGACATCAATGTCAACACAGTCTGAAAAAGCCTACCCCCAGTGACAGTAGATAGCATGCCCAAGTACGCTACAAAAACCTGGAAGTCCTTCAACCCCATCCTGGAAACCGAGATCCTCAAACTGATCGCCACCTCCAAACCAGCCTCTCACGTCCTTGACCCGTTACCCACCGCACTGACCAAGAAACTGAAACACTCCATAGCCCCGTTCTGGTGCAAGATCATAAACGGTGTACAGACAAAATATCGACTCCAAAATATCGACTGGACATAATATCGAGTTTTAAATATAGACTGGACAAAATATCGACTGGACATAATATCGACTACAAAAATATCGTTTTTCAGGTAAGTGAAGTAATATCGACTCTATAAAATATAGATAGCAAAAATATCGAATTTTTAATAATATATAATATTTTTTAGTGTATTTTTATGTAATAATATGTGTGAATAGTGTGTATTAATGTTATAAAATATTTTATTAAATGAATTTTGTTTTTATAATAATTGCGTAATGTAATTCTGTAGCGGGTTGTGGGTTTATAGGGGAATAGGGTGGGAAGTAATTTAATAATAATTAATTAATTAATATATGTTTGTTAATATTTTTAATTAATTAATTGATAATTAATTAATATTAATTAGTTAATTAATTAATATAATTTTGAACATATTTTGTATTAGTAATTAATTGTTAATTAATTATTTGTAATTAGTTAATTACATTAATTAGAGTAAATTTTTAATATATTTAATTTTGTGTTATTTTTAAGTAATTAATTTGGAAAAAATAATATTATTTATTAAAATAATTACAGCTAATGTTCTAATATATTTACTTTATTGTTATTGTTAATTAATAATTAATTGGTAATTAAATAATATTGATACATTTTGGGTAAAGGAGCATTTTTAGGGTTCAGGGTCAGTTTTCAGTTTTAGGGTAAAGGGGTATTTTTGGGGTTCAGGGTCAGTTTTCAGTTTTTGGGTAAAGGGGCATTTTTAGGGTTCAGGGTCAGTTTTCAGTTCATGGGTAAAGGGGTATTTTTAGGGTTCAGGGTCAGTTTTTCAGTTCATGGGTAAAGGGGTATTTTTAGGGTTCAGGGTCAGTTTTCAGTTCATGGGTAAAGGGGTATTTTTAGGGTTCAGGGTCAGTTTTCAGTTCTTGGGTAAAGGGGTATTTTTAGGGTTCAGGGTCAGTTTTCAGTTTTTGGGTAAAGGGGCATTTTTAGGGTTCAGGGTCAGTTTTGGGTTTTTGGGTAAAGGGGTATTTTTAGGGTTCAGGGTCAGTTTGGGGTTTTTGGGTAAAGGGGCATTTTTAGGGTTCAGGGTCAGTTTTGGGTTTTTGGTTAAAGGGGTATTTTTAGGGTTCAGGGTCAGTTTTCAGTTTTTGGGTAAAGGGGCATTTTTAGGGTTCAGGGTCAGTTTTGGGTTTTTGGGTAAAGGGGTATTTTTAGGGTTCAGGGTCAGTTTTCAGTTTTTGGGTAAAGGGGCATTTTTAGGGTTCAGGGTCAGTTTTGGGTTTTTGGGTAAAGGGGTATTTTTAGGGTTCAGGGTCAACTAATAAGATTGTAAAAAATTATTTTTATTATTTTCATTTATTATTTAATTATTATAATTTAATTTAAGTAGTTTTAAGTATATTTTAGTAATTTAAATTTAATATTAATTTAATTTAACACTGTTTTTAATAAAGTCGATATTTTTTACATCTATATTATTGTTAACGATATTTTGTACTCGATATTTTTGTACTTACCTGTTTGTAGATACAAACTCGATATTTTGACTGTCGATATTTTGTCCACGATATTCTGGCAAGTCGATATTGTGTCCGTCGATATTATTTCAGTGATCCATCATAAACAGGTCCCTGAGAACCGGCATCAGACCTGAATGCCTCAAAGTTGGCCATGTCACGCCACTACTGAAAAAAACAGGCCTTGACTCCAAGGAACTGAATAACTTCAGACCCGTCTCAAATCTCCCCCTCCTATCAAAAATCCTTGAGAAATGCATCCTCCAACGACTGACTCAGCACATGGATAGCATCAACCTTCTTGATCCCCACTAATCAGGTTTCAGAAAAGGCTATAGCACCGAGACTGAAATCCATAACATCACAGACGATATCCGCAGATCCCTCGTTTCCGACCAATGTTGCCTCCTCATTCTCCTAGACCAGGGGTCTCCAACCTTTTCTGTATTGAGAGCTACTTCTGATCAGTAAAAATCGTCGTGAGCCACCAAAGGCCAAGCAACTCGCGCATTTTTCGGAGACACCTCCAACGACTTGCTTCATTGTCTCTAAGCCTAATTTCTTTGTGGCCCATACTGTGGTTTGAACAAAATACACATAGATAGACCTATAGAGCTGTTCAAAGCTGTCAGCAGACTGAAAATCATAACATAATAAACTTAATATCTCTCTCACACCTCATTCACCACACTCCTTCCTTAAAACAAAATGTCAAATCCGACCACACCTCGTGCACGCACACACACACTCCAAATCACTACTGCACTCACCAGCCTGCTTTCCTCCTGCCTGCATAGGCCATGAGTTTCTGAATCAGTGTAATAATCGAGTCCTTCATTTAACATTCTTCTAAGTAGCACCTCAAGAATCAAGCTATATATACAGAACATCAATGGGAACAAAGTACATGGGTAAAATCAGGAAAGGACTAATGAGCCTCGTTCAGAAAAATCCCACACTAAAAGAAATGGCATCATCTCAGCCACTAAAATTGTAAAGTGCCTGTATTAAATGCATGCCTATAAAAGTACTTAACAAATCAATTTGTTTGGCGTAGCTGTGGTGCAGCAAAACACAGCTCCATGTCACACGAGCTGAGTTGCCTTGCCACAAAGGAAGAGCGTGGGAGACAGGGAGACTGAAAGTGACAGGACAGATAAGCATGGGCCTGTTTTGGGAGGATCGGGTCAATACATGTAAAGCGCTTTGATTTCAACAACGGCTGCCACTGCACTTTAAAACTGAAAGAAGATATAATAAGGCACAGAGGCACCCGATGTTAAAATCAAAGGGACTTGCATGCACTGAGCTGCTTTCACTGATTACAACACGAAGGCAAATTTAAAGCGTGCTGTATCCAGTGAAAGCAGTTTAGTGCAGGTAAGAATCTTAAACATTGCCGGTCACATAGAAGGCAGATATAAAGCATGGTGCCAGCCGAGGTTAAAATCGAAGCACCTTACATGCACCTAGCCTCTTTAATCTGTAGTAACCACAGTTTAAATCTGGTAAAGCACGGTGACAACCAACTTTAAATTAAAGGGCCTTGCAGGCACTGAGCTGCTTTCACTAACTGCAGATACAAAGCGTGGTCAGTGAAAATGGCTCAGGGCACACAAGGCCCTTTGATTTTAACATCTTCCCCCACTGCTGTTTACTGAGTTTTATGATGCAGAAAAATCAACCTGTGTAGATTTTATTTTATCATTTTTTATTCAGATTTTTAAAGTTTAACACGCAGCACCTGCCAGTATCCCATAACATGTACATACAGTAGTGAGAACATAATAGAAATAGTTGAGGAAAGTGGCAACCCTTGCTGAATGGCAGGAGAAGGCATATGTCAGGATTGAGAGAGAAATGCATGTGGGCCGTAGCACTTCAGCAGCAGAGTGTGCAGTAGGTCAGTATTGAAATTTGTAGTTGTTTATTGTTGTGGTGGAACAGGAATAGCCGACAATGTTGCATGCTGCATTCAGCTGCAGTAACACAGACTTTGACCTGGGGTGTGTTTCAGTGCTGCAAATGCTTTTTTTCCCTTTTTTGCAACAACGGAGCTGGTTTACAAATAAACTGTGCTTTAAATCTAGTAAAGCACAGTGGCAACTAGCATTAAAATCAAGGGGTCTTATGTGCACTGAAATACTTTCGCTGACTGCAGGAAACTCGAGATGTAAAAGTGCACAAAGGCTTTTTGATTTTAATGTCGGCTTCTACCGCGTTTTACTGTGGAAGGCAGATATAACTTGCGGTGCCAGCTGATACTAAAAACAAAGCACCTTGCATGCGTGGGGCCGATTCACTAAATATGCGGCTATGAAACGAGGAGTTCACTTACCAATCCGCTTCTCTGCTCGTCATAGGAGGATCAAAAGGCAGATTTCGAATGACGCAGCAAGCCTGGACAAGGCAGGCAGTGTGGTTTCCACTTGTGCTAGACAGGAAGAACGTCATGTTCTTCGGCTTGCCCCGCCCCAGCCAAGCTCATCTCAGCCAATCTGAGCAGCTATTTTGAGTTAGGGCGGGCAAACACGGCAAAAAGGCTAAAAAACCGACAAAGACAGTGAAGAAAAAATAAATTAATGCTAAAGCTCCGAAAGAAAACATTTATTAGATGCCAGCGCGAGCTACTCCCAGGGGGTCGGCGAGCTACCGGTAGCTCGCGATCGACTGGTTGGAGACCCCTGTCCTAGACCTATAGGCAGCCTTTGACACGGTTGAGCACCAACTTCTCATCAAGGCTTTACAAGAAAGGGTAGGAGCTGATTAGGTGGTCCTACGTTGGTTCTCTTCCTTCTTAAACAGCTGCTCATAAAGGATAAAAATAAAAAACTTTTCCTCCGACCTATACCCCGTCAACAGGGGCGTCCCCCAAGGTTCAGTACTCTCACCCCAACTGTTCAACATATACATGGAACCCTTCACCACCCTACATAAAAATGCTAACTTCCCTTTCCACCTCTATGCAGATGACACCCAGATCTATCTGTAAACTTCCTCCATTGATGGCATTCACAGACTAAATGGCACTCTAAAAGAAATCCAACATTGGCTGTCGCTTAACCACTTAAAACTCAACCAAGAAAAAGCCAAAATACTTCTCGTCTCCAGCAAATAAGAGAACCCTCACATCTCAGAATGGCTAAACGCTTTAGATGCTCTTAACAGCAATCACAGTCTGACCCACTCCGTTAAATCATTAGGAATCACCCAGACTCAAATCTAGACATGGCCAAACACATCAAGAACTCCGCAAAGAGCGCCTTCGTCAACCTGAAGCTACTTAACAAAATAAAACTATTCATCTTAACCAATGACCTCAAACAAGCCACCCAATCACAGGTGCTATCCAGACTTGACTATGGGAATGCCACCCTCACTGGTACAACAAAATCTCACCTAGCTCCCCACAAAACTATTCTCAACGCAGCAGCTAGAATGGTCACTGGAATCAGGAAATACGACCACATCTCACCAGCACTCAGAGAAGTAAAATGGCTCCCAACCGAACTGCGTGCCAGTTTCAGAACTGCCTGCCTCACACACAAAGCCCTGCACACAGGAAAACCTGAGTATTTGGCTGCTAAATTCAAAATGGCTGGTCAGACAAGGAACCTCAGGAGCTTCAGCACCCTACTACTCCCTATGAAAACACACAAACAAAAAACTGCTGCACGGTCCTTCGCCGGAAACGCACCCAAAATCTGGAACACCATCCCAGCCGGTATTAGGACTATCTCATCCTTCACAAAATGTAAAAAACACCTAAAAGTCCTTTTCCTCAACCGCTCCCTCCTGAATGGAAAGCTGCCATCTAAACACAAGTCCCTGCTTGTCGTCTCTCCCAGACATTGTACCTCAAAGACTTACCTCCTTCCTGCTATTTGACCCCTTACTGCTCCTCCCCCCTAAGTGGTTCAACTCCAAGACAACGAGCACTTTATGAGGTTATCTCAGGACTCACGGACTACCTCAATGCTGCTCAGCACACTTGGACTTCCGAACCTATACGTAGAATACTGCTTTATTGTATGAATCCTGTTCAAAAACTGTTGTGAAGCGCTCCGATACCCTCGGGTCAGGCTAGCGCTATATAAAACTCCTTGATAAATAAATATCTTTCACTGAACATTGGATTGAATATTTAAAGCCTGGGGTATTGACCTACTATCAGTACTGACTGGTTAGGAAAGGGGCTGTTATATCAAAGGTTTTTACCCATTCTGTGTCTGTGGGAAAATGTGAGAGTACATATTGGGCAGGATTCGTATGAGCCATCCATTTAATCAATCACTGAAAGAATTAAACTACCAAAAAATCAAATATGATTTTAATTCTCAGATTCTCTACAGAGTATAAACTAATTAGATCAGACCTAAAGCATGCTTCTATACCCTACGCCTTTAATTCAAGCACACAAAACTGGAGTAAGCAATAGGAAGGAGAAACAATATTTTAGTGCCATCCCTAAACAGCAGACTTCAAGCAGAATAATCTTAGATCAGTCTTTCATGCTGCCATCTTCTACAACAAAGTTGCATTGTGTTGGCACCGTTATGAAGAAATAAATAGAACTCATTTTGTCTTACTTTCCTTTCAATGAATAGCATTTTAGTTTGTGGTTGAGGAGGTGTTTATCAGTGTTGATATGTTTTCACTGATGAGAGCTTTTCCATTTCTGTGGAGTGGGGTGGGGAGGGTGGCTATCAGTTGTGAAAACTAAAACAGAATAGCCTAGCCAGCCTTCGCACAAGAGGGATTGTGGTGTGGTTTTCACCCCCCGCCCCCACACAGGTGGTATAGGGAAGGAGATTTTCTCAGTAGATCACTTATTGCGTCATCTGACACATGATTATCTATAACGCTGGGTATAGCATGCCACTAACTATCCATACTAATTACCTTAAGGTGTATGCCCTTCGGACCTAACAATGTTTATTCTGTGCATATTGTCATAACAATATGATGTGACTAATACAGTGTTTTCTTAACAGTGTTTTCTTACAGAAAAGTGCCGATTCTAACTGTCATGAATCTAACTATAATAGCTCTTACTAATGTATGCTTTACTAACAGCTTCTACACTGAGTTCCTGTGCGGGTGTATACATTAGCATTCTTCATTTACAATGTATGCCTTTACCACACATAAAATAAAATGCAATGCCTTTACCATGCAAATAGTTACGTGCCTATACCTTTACAACGCAAGGTAAGTATATGTAAGGCAAGTGGTTACGAATGCAGGTCTGGCTACTAGGCTACATAGAAAGCCAACTGCAGGCAACACCATTTTGCACACAACTAGTCAATATCCCCAACATCTAATACGTAGCATCCCCTTCGGGGAAATGCTACATATCAAAGGAATTTGTAGTAAAGATCAGGAATGTCATGTGGCTCAGGAAGAGAGCAAGAAAAGGTTCTTGTCCCGAGGATATTCGGACAGGATTATCCAGAGGGCAGTTAACCGATCCAAGGGAGTAACTAGGGAAGAGGCACTGACTGTTAAAACTAAACCCACAATAAAAGCAGAAAACAAATCAATCATCTCCCCTAAAGTGATCATAACATATAACAAACAACACAAGGAAATCAGAAAGATTTTTTTATAGAAATTGGAACCTGGTGACAGAGGATCCTGTCATAGGTAGATATATAACAAATAAACCAGACATTACCTTTAGAAAATCGATTTCTATGGCTGATAAACTAGTGAGTAACACTCTTGAGGCACCTGTATCCAACACCTGGATAGCTCTGAGTAGAGGATTTAAGAAATGCAACATTTGCAATGCTTGCAAATATGGATGCAGCAAGACACACTACACAGTTCCATTCAAAGATACTGCAGTACCTATTAAAAAACGTCTGACCTGCAAAACTGACTATGCAGTTTATGTGTTGCAGTGTCCGTGTGGGTTACTGTGTGTGGGGAGTACTCGACTGCCCGCCCACAAACGGATACTGCAACACACAAGAGCTATCATGGGAAAAGACCAAGCATACCCGGTAGCCCGTCATTTTGAAAATGTTCATAACAGTGATCCCGCAAATTTACAATACTATGTCATAGATTGTATCATGCCTTTAAAGAGAGGAGACAATAGAGAAGGATCATTGCGCCTTCTGGAAACCAGGTATATATTAGAATTGGACAGTAAGACCCCAGGGGGTCTTAACTCGAGTGAAGATCTGTATACATGTTTATAGTTTTATACTACAGCAAGGTCGAGGTTTCCAATACTATTACATGGCATTTTATTTTTTGACATAGGGGCAAGGGACACTGGATTCTCCATTTTATTAGCTGTAAGAACTAATGATCTCTGAATAATCAATGATAAAGGATTGACCCCCGCCTCCTCCCTTCCCCATGATTTTAACATATGCACAAATCACTTTATAGCAGAATTTTGCACAGCACTTGCACTTTGGGGTCTTTTTACTGATAGAGACAATATAAAATGTGCATTAACAATAGAAACAATGTGAGCTAACAACAGGACATAAGACCCACTTGGGTTGCACAGGCATTTTATATGAATTTTTACCCTGAAACTGTTTTGTATGAAGATGATTTTAGACTTGTATATGATAGTATATTTAATCGTCTATATTGCGTAATTTGCAAATTTTTATGCTGCTATGCTTAAATGCTATAATGAAGTTATATGAATTTTAGACACTATGGGCCCATGTAGGTGGCAAATACCGGTCTGAAACGGCCGAATTCGGCCGTTTCCGACCGGTATTTGGCATCTTGAGATGTAGGGGGCCAGATTTGACAGATTCTGTAAATTTACAGAATCGGTAAATTTACAGAATCTGTAAAATACCGAATCAGTATTTTTACCAATTCGGTAATTCCCAGATGTAGGTGGGACTCTCCTGAGTCCCAAAGGCCCTACAAATTTGGTATTTTACCACCCAATCCAATTGGGTGTTAAAATACCGAATTCAGGTGTGCATGCACATGTGTGCATGCACACCTAGCCATGTGACAGACAGACATGCCCTTAGGGCATGTCTGTGTGCCACATGGCGCACATGCCTATTTTTGGGGTGCCAGAGGGTGTCAAAGTGACACCCCCTGCACCCTTGTGAAATTCGGTATTTACCGATTCGGTAAATACCGAATCGGTAATGCCCATTCATTCCTATGGGCTTCAAAGCCCATAGGAATGAATGGGCATTACCGATTCGGTATTTACCGAATTGGTAAATACCGAATTCTTCCGATTCGGTATTCCAGCACATCTGGAATACCTACATACCCACCCCTTAGATTTACCGATTTTTAATTACCGAATCGGTAAAATTCGGTAATTAAAAATCGGTAAATCTATTCTACCTACATCTAGCCCTATGTCTTTTATTTTTACTTCTGCACAAAGATAAGGTTTGTGACGCAATATGTTTACAGTTTCGAAGGGTTAAATGCCAGGAAGTTAATTAGTTAACTCCACCCTTTATTTTATGCACTATAAGTATCCTCATCAGTTTCAGCAGCACATCATGTGATCAAGGGCCCGATGTAGGTGCCCTAATACCGGTCGGAAATGGCCGAATTCAGCCGTTTCCGACCGGTATTAAGGTTTTCTGATGTAGGGCATGCATTTACAGAATCGGTATTTTACCAATTCTGTATTTACCGATTCGGTAAAATTACTGAATCGGTAAATACAGACTCGGTAAAATACCGATTCTGTAAATGCAGATGTAGCTGGCACATGTCAGAGTGCCACAAAGCTTTAAGAATCGGTATTTTACCACCCAATCCAATTGGGTGGTAAAATACCGAATACAGGTGTGCATGCACATCTGTGCATGCACACCTGTGCAATGTGACACACAGACATGCCCTTGTGTGTTAAATAAACTTGTTGCCAAACCTGGAGTGCTTTCATCCTCTTTCCGTGACGGGAGGGAGATTCAGGAGCTTGTGTATATATATATATATATATATATATATATATATATATATATATATATATATATATATATATATATATATATATATATATATATATAACCTACTGGCGGTCGCCAGTAGGTAGTTATAGTTAGGACCTAGTTTCCATAGGAAATCCTCAACATTCTATTTGGAATAACTTTGGCCCTGGTGGATGAGTCTTTGCGAATTTCTCAAAGAAGATGGCTCGGTCCGCTGCGCTCCTTCCCTGAAAGTTTGGGGGGGATTGGTCAAGTGGGGGCTGAGATATAAGGGGGGTCCCAAAACGTGTTTTCTCCATGTTATTTTCCATAGGACCTTTAGACTCGGCTACAGGTCGAACGGCTGAATGGATTTATAAGAAATTTGCCAAAACTGTAGAGTCTTGTTCGCAGATTACGCTTTTTTTGGAATGGTGTAAATCCGTTCAGTAGTTGTTGAGAAAATTAAAGTTAAAGTCAATTATATATCTATAGGCGCGCACACGTGCGCGCACCCAAGCGGCTGCGCGTGAGCGGAATTTTTTTTTGCTGTGTGACGTCTGTTAACGTTCGATTCGAAGGAAATCAGGAAGTTTTGTCCGCCATTTTGTCACTGCGAGTAAATATATTGTTCATTTCAAAGCGTTGAAACATGGAAAGGGGAGAAGGTAGAGATTGTCTTGCTGCGTAGGTTTTCTCGGGGTGTGCAGTAAGGCCCTTGAACGTGAAAAGATATATTTTTTTCCGGAAAAAAATAACGGGGTGCGCGCACCCGGTCGCGCACACCTATTCACAAGAGTGTGAAAATGGAGATAAATCAGAAGTTTAAGTGCTTAGATAAAAGGTGGCTCTGAAAAGAGCCAATGGGTTAATTGAGTGTTTTCTGCATTTATAAGTAAGTACCAATGCAGAGCCTGATGTTGCAGAGGAAGATTCTGTTTCCCTCATTCGTGAAATGAACACCGTCTCTCCTATAGACGTCTTGCATGTGGTATCGCAAGTTGTTGTGGTAAATAGAACCCATGCTATAATCTCTGAGGAACGCAGAAACAGATTTATTTACATGTCTCCTTGCTTTCTCAAATTGTGCACAATGTTGATTGGACCAATTCCATTTCTGTCTTTGGCATATATTGGAATATACCAAGGCAGATCGAGGAAAAAGTGTCATCAATTGTCGAAAGGTGTCTTTTAGAAGCATTTCCAGACCTACCCCTGTGATTGTGCCTAGATCGTTCCCACCACAGTGCACAATTATAAGGTCTGGTTCTGGGAGATGCATAAAAGTTTTCACCAATGGAATCAATTGGTGACATTTCAATCCTCTTTTGGAAATCCATGTTATGTGTACATTTGGTAAGCTGAGGTTGCAAATTCGTCTGCTTACTGCATATTTTTCACTCCAGTGAATATAACTGTGTCCTATTAGCCAGACCTTCATTTTCAAGGGATTTGTAGTCGTCCTCCGATCGGTTGTGGAAGTGGAATGGTAGTTAGAAGTTGAAATTCTAAATAAAGAAAAAGGAAGAGGCTGGGTGTGGTTTAAAAAATAAAAATGATTGGTTGATTGTAACAAGTGGAGATTGAACAGTACGTTCCATGTTACTGTTTATGTTAAACGAAAAGTACTATTGGGTGTGAAAAAACAAGATATGTAACAGAGCTGTGTATTGGCAGGAGTTTCTGGAGGGAAAATAGTGTTCTTAGTTTGTTGTAGAACGTTAAGACATGAACTTTTGACCTGTGCCTTCAGCAAGGTGCAGAATGAGGTGTAACCATGGAAACAGCCGGAGATGGCAGTTGGTGATGGGTTCACTCTTTGGTGCCTCTGCATCTGAGTCTGTTCTCTGGTGGCTGGCGGAGAACTGTTTGTTATTGTGGAGATGAAAGGGTGATAAGGAGAGAAATACGACAAAGCGTCTGGCCTGTAGAAGCGTGGGAGCAGTGATTAACTCTGAGTGAAGCGGAACTGTGTCGGTGCTTAGTAACAGTAAAAAAAAAATGTTAACAGTGGTATAACTGTCTTTACGGTGCGCGACCTACTAAGAAAGAGTTCACGGGCCGTAATTGGCTTGGAGGTTCTAGTATCAGTAAGTGAGCTCGAGAAAAGAAAACATTCAGGACTTTATTTATGAAGGCCTTGCGCCACCGGTGCGTTACTTTTTCCCATTTTAAAAAATGAGGCCCCGGCGGCGGAAGGTCTTTATAAATAAGGTCTTCAGTGTCTACAGTTAAGGTTATGTGGAACCCATGAATAGTTTTTCAAAATGAAATCATTTCAGTTGAGATTATGGATTAAAAGAGAAACTGTGAATATTTGAAATGTTTATTTAGAAATGTACTGTTTTAAAGGCAAATCATTATGTAATATGAGTACAGAAATTGCAAAAAACACAGTAATTGGTATTGTCAGTAGTACATGGAATACAAACGCTATAGTTGAAGAAAAATGAATATAGTTGGAAAAAAACATTGTACACTCTTATAAGGAAGTATATTATATTTTAATTAATGGAAGAAGGTCTCTGGCCTTTCAGTTTAGGAATGATATATGAAAATGCAAGTGGTTATACATCATTACTTTATGAATCAGCTGTCAAACAACACGAAATCATAATGTCCATTGTTAGTAAAGCAAATAGGTCTGTTCTTCAAAAGAAAATATGGAAAAGAACGTGAAGAATATAGAAAACCAAAAGGAAATGAGGACGTCAATGGCTTGTATAAGAGTTATTGAAGCATTGTTTAGGCAAAATAGGTAGCTTCTGCTTGTAACAGGAAATCAGTTTTATCATTTGAAAGTATGTCAGCTATCCAATGGAAAAGAGTAAAGCAGTACTGATAATCTGTTATAATCGGAGCCTCTTTTACCATCAGAGTGCAGGTCGGTGGGTTTTCGATGTAGCTCGCTGTTAGGAAAGAGTTAACCGTCCATTGTGTAGGCAAAGTATGCAGCAAGTGCCTCTAACATAAAATCATTGTTATCATCTGAAAACATGTCAGCCATCCAATTGAGAAGATGAAAGGAGCATTCATGATCTGTCATTATTGGAGCGTCTTTTACCATCATTGGGCAGCTCAGTGGGTTTTCGATGTAGCTCTCTGTTAGGAAATCTTGCGCCGCTGCGAATATATTCCAATGACCCAGAACTCCTTGTATCGCTGCAAAGGCCATAAACCCTCCGTTGTAACAAAGCTGTTCATGACCAAGTAACGGATTCATGAGGTGATTGTAATTCGGTTCAGGAGGTACCAAATTGCAGAGACATAAATCCAGGGCCCACGTGAAATCACAGCTCAGGCAATGAAATACAGGCTGCACACAGGTGAAATACGAATATCGAAATGATAATCGATATGAAGTATTCAAAGTTGAGAGTGGTAAGGTGCCGTAGTACAGAAGCATTCTCTGTCGAAATAGTTCTAAGTGGCCCGGCTCGTTTGCGAAGGCAGGAGGGACATCCATTTTGAATTTCCCAAGATGGTAAAGGAAACGGCGCAGCACCGCTGGTTGTATAGCAACTCCACAGAATTAGGTCGCCGGCTATGCAGTGGAGAAGAGCAGAATGACTTGATACATTTTCTAGGAGTCTAGTCACTTATATTTTGCTTAGTGGTTATCAAAAAAGTAGCTTTTTTTTAACTGGAGGATGCGTTAAAAAATAAGGGAGTGATTTGAGGGAGTTGTAAAGCAAGGTCAATTTATTTTTACATCAATGATGTTTTCTGTGAATGTTAGCTTAGTGAAAGATATGTGTGTGAGCAGATGCAACGTTCAGTTTTAAATGTGACAATGGCGGTCTTGTTCATGTCTTCCAATTCAAGGTCGGTATTCGCTGCCAAAAATAAAGATCAAGAAACGCATGCGTGGGGTACATAGTCTGCATTCTTAAAGGAAAGCAAATGAAGGGTTATTTTTACCGCGTTAGCATTGTCGTTTAAAAAGTTATAGTGATTTCTATTATATGTTAAGAAAGTGTCACTGATGAAGACTGAAAATAAATCCTTATAAATGATAGGGACTGGTGTATTTTAGAAAAGGTGTGTAACATTACATGAATTGTGGAAAAAAAAATAATGTAATTGAAAGTGTATGGTTTGAAAATGAAAAGTAGAGGTTTATAGTTCACGTTTTGAAAGCAGTTGTAGAGGGTCAGATGAAAGTGTATGGTTTGAAAATGAAAAGTAGAGGTTTATAGTTCACGTTTTGAAAGCAGTTCTAGAGGGTCAGATGCATGATAGATTTATAAAAAATAGAACATGTTTTCAAATAGTATTATGGAAAAAATATGTGCCTTTATGTACTATTTACATTATCTGCCTGTTGCGTATTCTTTGAGTTTTAGTAATCCTGTGTCTTATAAGTTTTCTAGGGGTGGTTTGAGGTTCATGGTGGGTTTGGGCAGGGAGGGTAGGTTGGGGGTTTGTAATAGGGGGTCCGGGTGGGGTGGAGTGCGGAGTTTAGTGAAAAGTGAGGGGGGCGGGGAGTTACGGTGTTTGGTAATGCGGCAGAGTCAGAGGACGCCACATTTGTGTTATGGGGTGCCACGGAAATATGTATTTATTCTCAGAGGTTTATTATATTAAGGATATATATCAACATGGTGGCTCTTGTCGTTTTGTGGTTCTGTGCATGTTTATAATGCTGGCCCTGTAGTTTTTGTTTATGGACCTTATTACGACACACAGGGGAGCTACGTTGCACAGTTGGAGATCAGAGACTTAGGAAATAAAACTTTATAATTGTAAGGGCTCTAAGCGATAGAAATCGCCCGTTGTCGGTGTAAAAAATATCACCGCTATTGGTGGTATTTTCTACGGTATTAGTGCTCCAAGGAGAATAGTAACATATATGTGAAAGCAAATTGTGTAACAGGCTCAGCATTTCACATTATCGCGTGAAAACAAAAGTTGCTTTTACATAGCAATAAGTCTCTTATAATTAAGCGACGGAGTGTATATAGTGCTATTTAGTACTCTGCTATGTGATTGATGTCGAATATTTCATAAGAGGAGGCTTTAAAAGTTTTTCGATAAACTAGTTTTCTAGGGAAGTGGGTGGAGTGTTCTGTGTAAATTGCAGAATAGAAACTAGTAAGAACCAATTGGAAGTGTTGTTTTAAAGTCACATGACTGCACATGCGTGTCTCGACGCCTGTACGCGATAGGTGGGTGCGCGCACCCGGCCGCGCACTATAAGAAAGCGGCGAGAAAATATCAGCTAATATGCTCTTGAAGCTTGTTTTGGTACAAAGAGTTAGTTCTGAAAAGAACTTTTTTTTTTTTTTTTTTTTGGGAAACAAGTGTTATGATGCTTTTGATTTCTTAAAGTTGCTACGACATTTTTCAGTATGTTATACTATCCAAATAAAGTGAAGAAATTTAACTTTTCTTGGAGCATTTATGACTCTCAATTTTGTGTTTAATTAGAGTAAAGCTTTGCTCTCCGTATACAAGAAGTTCTCCACAGTTGTTGCATTTTATGTGCACCTTCGCCAGACATGGTTTCAAGTCCATTTCAGCACTCGATGGAGATACAGGTCGTCCACCGGAAGATGTGCTGATTACTTCTGATGGTAATAGCGTGGCCTCCGTTTTTCTTGTCAAAGGTGGTCGCTCATTTTCTTCAGATTCGGAAGATGAATGCGGAACGGTAGCCATTGTACCGAAGTCTTCGGGAAGATGTTCGACGTTGTTGTCTCTTGAGAGTAGAAAAGAAAGTGATGGAAGTGGGTGGAGTGCTGCGTGTAAATTCCAGAATAGAAACTACCAAGAACCAATTAGAAGTTTCGTTTAAAAGTCACATGACTTCACATGGAAGTGTCAGGTCCTGTACGCGATAGAAGGGTGCGCGCACCCGGTCTCGCACTAAAATAAAGCGGCGAAAAAACATCTTATAATATGCTCTTGGAGCATGTTTTGGTGGAAAGAGTTAGTTCTGAAAAGAACTTTTTTTTTTTTTTTTTTTTTGGAAACAAGTGTTTTGATGCTTTTGATTTCTTAAAGTTGCTACAACATTTTTCAGTATGTCATACTATCCAAATAAAGTGAAGAAATGTAACTTTTCTTGGAGCATTTATAACTCTCAATTGTGTGTTTAATTAGAGTAAAGCTTTGCTCTCCGTATACAAGAAGTTCTCCACAGTTCGTGCATTTCATGTGCACGTTCGCCAGATATGGTCTCAAGTCCATCTCAGCACTCGATGGAGATACAGGTCGTCCACCGGAAGATGTGCTGATTACTTCTGATGGTAATAGCGTGGCCTCCGTTTTTCTTGTCAAAGGTGGTCGCTCATTTCCTTCAGATTCGGAAGATGAATGCGGAACGGTAGCCATTGTACCGAAGTCTTCAGGAAGATGTTCGACGTTGTTCTCTCTTGAGAGTAGAAAAGAAAGTGATGGAAGTGGGTGGAGTGCTGCGTGTAAATTCCAGAATAGAAACTACCAAGAACCAATTAGAAGTTTCGTTTAGAAGTCACATGACTTCACATGGAAGTGTCAGGTCCTGTACGCGATAGAAGGGTGCGCGCACCCGGTCTCGCACTAAAATAAAGCGGCGAAAAAACATCTTATAATATGCTCTTGGAGCATGTTTTGGTGGAAAGAGTTAGTTCTGAAAAGAACTTTTTTTTTTTTTTTTTTTTTTGGAAACAAGTGTTTTGATGCTTTTGATTTCTTAAAGTTGCTACAACATTTTTCAGTATGTCATACTATCCAAATAAAGTGAAGAAATGTAACTTTTCTTGGAGCATTTATGACTCTCAATTGTGTGTTTAATTAGAGTAAAGCTTGATGGTAATAGCGTGGCCTCCGTTTTTCTTGTCAAAGGTGGTCGCTCATTTCCTTCAGATTCGGAAGATGAATGCGGAACGGTAGCCATTGTACCGAAGTCTTCAGGAAGATGTTCGACGTTGTTCTCTCTTGAGAGTAGAAAAGAAAGTGATGGAAGTGGGTGGAGTGCTGCGTGTAAATTCCAGAATAGAAACTACCAAGAACCAATTAGAAGTGTTGTTTAGAAGTCACATGACTTCACATGCAAGTGTCAGGTCCTGTACGCGATAGGAGGGTGCGCGCACCCGGTCTCGCACTAAAATAAAGCGGCGAAAAAATATCTCATAATATGCTCTTGGAGCACGTTTTGGTAGAAAGAGTTAGTTCTGAAAAGAACTTTTATTTATTTATTTTTTTTGGAAACAAGTGTTTTGATGCTTTTGATTTCTTAAAGTTGCTACTACATTTTTCAGTATGTAATAGTTTGAAAATGAAGTGAAGAAATTTATCTTTTCTTGGGGCATTTGTGACTTTCAATTTTGAGTTTAATAAGAACGAGGCTCTGCTCTCCATACAAAAGAATTTCTCCACACTCCTTGCATTTCATATGCACCTTCGCAAGATATGGTCTCAAGTCCATCTCAGCACTCGATGGAGATACAGGTCGTACACCAGAAGATGTGCTGGCCACCTCTGATGGTAATAGCGTGGCCAGGGCTCTTGTCGATGCTTTTGCATAATGCTCAGGATGCCTTTGTTTAACATGCCGCTGCATGGTGTGTATAGAAAAGGAATATTTTTTATTTGGATTTCCCCTTGAGAGCTCCGAATTGCATATCGTGCAGGTTACTTTTGGCGCATTCACTTTCTTTTGATCTTCAGGATAAGTAAAAAATTGCCAAATGAAAGATTCCTTTTTTCTTCTTAATGGTGGTCGCTCATTTCCTTCAGATTCGGAAGATGAATGTGGAAGGGCAGCCATTTCAGCAAAGTCTTCCGGAAGATGCTCAACGTTGTAG
Source organism: Lissotriton vulgaris (assembly GCF_964263255.1). Lineage (NCBI taxonomy): Eukaryota > Metazoa > Chordata > Amphibia > Caudata > Salamandridae > Lissotriton > Lissotriton vulgaris. Next base: position 1,800,462,059 of record NC_141694.1, on the reverse strand, counting down.
TCTCTTGAGAGTAGAAAAGATTGTAAGGAAAGTGGGTGGAGTGCTTCGTGTAAATTCCAGAACAGAAACTACTAAGAACCAATTGGAAGTCTTCTTTTCAAGTCACATGACTTTACATGCTCTTCTCAGGACGTGTAGGCGGTGACACTATCTAGTTACGAACGTGATTACATATTTAGGAACTAGTATTCAAAAAAACTATGAAATTCACTGAAAAAACCATAGGTTTTACACACGTTATAGTTAGGAAGTAGCATTTGAAAAACCTATGAAATTCACTGAAAAAACCATAGGTTTGACACCAGTTATAGTTAGCTGGAAATTTTAGTGACATAAAACCAATGAAATTCCACGTTATAGTTAGTTGGACTCACTATAACTTGCGCGTGTAATGCACTGCTGATGACATTACATATTACATCACTCATGACATGGTCAGTGACATCACTCATGACATCACTGATGACAGACCTCCTTTAAGTGTAATGTAACCCTTAAAACACATATTGGAAAATAGAAATTAACATTTTCAAAAAAATGGAGATACCCATACCAGTTACAACAACCAATTCAGTAATTCCACCATCTATATACTCATTCTCTCATTCACCAACAGTTCTATATAGTCACTCATACATATACTCACTCATCATATGTAGTGATACACCTATACATCCTGTTACACACCGACAATCATCCAAAAGTTACTCACACACATACTCACACATGCAAATAAACTATTGAACATCCATTTATTTGCATATAAAACTATACACACACTACCATGTTACTTCTAAAGAAACTTATACATACTTACTCTCTTAAACAATCACTTATAGAAACACATACTTATTTAAACAGGAACTCTTTCTATCTCTTAGTCTCACATATACTGACTTATATATATCAATACTCACATATACTAAATTAAAACATATCTCGTTACTGATAAAGACACTAGTGAGGCAGGCATTCATTCACTATTACACACATATACACACTCAACCACCCATACAGTCCTGCACATATGGTGTCTTCTAAACACATACAAAGAGAGAGTTAGTCATTCATGCATCTATGTGATTAGTAATATCCCCACAAAACCATACAAACACTCATACTGATACTAAAAAAACATCTAAGAACCCAAATACCTACACATGTAGGTACTCATCAACCCATGCAGCCACTTATTCACAAAGTGAAACACTGATACATATATTTAAATATATAAACATTACTCGCTAATATATGTATTCACTAAGGTACACTTAATAAGCCAGTTATCCAATCATTTCTTTTTGAAAAAAACATTCATTAAGACAATAATTTAAACATTTATTCTTCTCTCGACCTTTACATATACATATATAAAACATATTTATTTTTTAGAAAGACACACATTCACTGGATGGTGTCATAAGTGATGTCACTGACCATGTCATGAGTGATGTAATATGTAATGTCATCAGCAGTGCATTACACGCGCAAGTTATAGTGAGTCCAACTAACTATAACGTGGAATTTCATTGGTTTTATGTCACTAAAATTTCCAGCTAACTATAACTGGTGTCAAACCTATGGTTTTTTCAGTGAATATCTATATATATATATATATATATATATATATATATATATATATATATATATATATATATTCCGCTCCGTGGGGTTGTCCAAAAAGTGGGTAGCACTCGAGCCTGCGTGCGCCTTCCCCAAGGCGTTAGTTGGTATGGGCAGTTGCGTGCTTGTAATAGGCCCGACGCGTTTCGGAAATTTATTTTCCTCATCAGGGGCCAGCAGTAAAGTGCACCTACCATCTCCCTTGATTAAACCAAGCAAGTGCTTGTGGGAGATGTAGTCCATATTATCCTGGATGGATGCACTTCCAAATTACTGCTCGTTCCAAAGGCTCTAACATGAGCCCCCAAACATCACTCCTGTCCTCATCCATCTCGCAGCTCCACATGTGAGACTCCTTGGATAGAGGGTCTCGTGGCCCCCGTTTCTTCGGGGTGATGCTACCCAGCGGCAGGACCGCCGCTAATACACTCCGCTCCGTGGGGTTGTCCAAAAAGTGGGTAGCACTCGAGCCTGCGTGCGCCTTCCCCAAGGCGTTAGTTGGTATGGGCAGTTGCGTGCTTGTAATAGGCCCGACGCGTTTCGGAAATTTATTTTCCTCATCAGGGGCCAGCAGTAAAGTGCACCTACCATCTCCCTTGATTAAACCAAGCAAGTGCTTGTGGGAGATGTAGTCCATATTATCCTGGATGGATGCACTTCCAAATTACTGCTCGTTCCAAAGGCTCTAACATGAGCCCCCAAACATCACTCCTGTCCTCATCCATCGCGCAGCTCCACATGTGAGACTCCTTGGATAGAGGGTCACGTGGCCCCCGTTTCTTCGGGGTGATGCTACCCAGCGGCAGGACCGCCGCTAATACACTCCGCTCCGTGGGGTTGTCCAAAAAGTGGGTAGCACTCGAGCCTGCGTGCGCCTTCCCCAAGGCGTTAGTTGGTATGGGCAGTTGCGTGCTTGTAATAGGCCCGACGCGTTTCGGAAATTTATTTTCCTCATCAGGGGCCAGCAGTAAAGTGCACCTACCATCTCCCTTGATTAAACCAAGCAAGTGCTTGTGGGAGATGTAGTCCATATTATCCTGGATGGATGCACTTCCAAATTACTGCTCGTTCCAAAGGCTCTAACATGAGCCCCCAAACATCACTCCTGTCCTCATCCATCGCGCAGCTCCACATGTGAGACTCCTTGGATAGAGGGGGCCACGAGACCTTTGGAACGAGCAGTAATTTGGAAGTGCATCCATCCAGGATAATATGGACTACATCTCCCACAAGCACTTGCTTGGTTTAATCAAGGGAGATGGTAGGTGCACTTTACTGCTGGCCCCTGATGAGGAAAATAAATTTCCGAAACGCGTCGGGCCTATTACAAGCACGCAACTGCCCATACCAACTAACGCCTTGGGGAAGGCGCACGCAGGCTCGAGTGCTACCCACTTTTTGGACAACCCCACGGAGCGGAATATATATATATATATATATATATATATATATATACATTTTTCAAGTATATAGGTTATGCTGTCATATGCTGATGATGCATCCAAAATGCAAAAATACCGGTTGCAAAGGGGCAGATTCTGAGAATCTGCCAGTTTGCGACCGGTTTTTTCTTTGATGCATGTCGGCCATGGTTTATTAGCGTGCAACGACGCTAGCTACTGGCGCATTATAACCATATGAGAAGCATAAACACACAAAACTCATTTTTTTAACAGCTTGTCATGACGCTAGCTCACAGGCGCGTGATAGTCATACCGGCAGCATCCTTGGGGTTGTTGCAATCAGTGAAAGCCGGGAACAATAAAGTTTTGACAATTGCAATGAAGAGGCAGATAAACATTTTCTTAAGTTGCTGGGACTCTGTTCATTTTTTTATTTCCCCACTCGTATCTGAAAGTATGTATTTAAAAACATGTCAAACCAATATGAATCAATATTGAGTTTTGAGAAAGTTTATTTTATTTGTTGACACTGTCAATTAGGTGCACACGTTAGGTGATGTTATTTAAATCATTTTAAGCTGCAACCTCAACACTCGTGAGCAAGGGAACTTGTTTCCCGAAACGCGTTGAGTGCATTACCGCAAATAAAATTCTGCGGAAAACATTTGGGTTCCATGGATCAGACCCCGGACCTACTACAGATGTTCCCCAGGGTGCAACGGGCATTTGCAAGTGCTTTGCGCCCCCCCGGGGCGCTTTGGTATTACAGAAGGGGCCACAGTTGCGTGTGCGTCTCTTTCTGTAATAACAATAGCTCTGGCTCACATAAAGCACCAGAACTATCATCACTGGGCTTTCCCACATTTGAATGGGGGCGTGGGGGAATCCCTTCGCCTCTGAGCCCGCGCTGTATTACTGACACGGGTGCAGAGGCAAAGAAGCTCGCAGAAGGCACACTGACGGCTGTGGCGCACTGTCCGTTTGCCCGCTTTTGCCAGCCCGCTGAAGGGGGGAAAGGGAGTCCCCTGGACCCCCCCAACACCCCCTTGCAGACATTCACTACACCCACCTGCAAGGGTATCTCTAAACCCTCTTAAAAGTGCCGGCAGGTTGCCGCCTGCACTGTAAAACACGGTGCGGCTTCAAATTAGCCGCTCCATTTTTCACATGAATGTGCTGCCCCGAGGGCAGTGTGAATTTGTAGATGTCCTGGGGACAGGCTATTCTTCCTAATACGGCACATTTCTCTTGTTTGTGCCACACATACCTTTTAAAAGTTGCGCCTGGCGCAAACAAGGAAATTGCGCCCATTGCAAACAAGGAAAATGCTCCGTATGTTTGATACAGCCCCAAGGGTAGTATTACAGAAGTGCCTCAGAGGGGCAATGGGCATTAGCACTTGCTTTGCGTGCCCCTGGGGCACTTTGGATTTACATGGGGGTCGCAGACGCTTGTGCGGCCCCTTCTGTAATACAAGTAGCGCTAGCGCACATATAGCACCAGCGCTATCACCAGAGGGCGTGCCCTCATTTGCATAGGGGCATGGCCACATGCAAATAAGGGCATCCCTTTGCCTCTGCACCTGTGCTGTATTATAGGCGCAGAGGCAAAGAAGCTGTCAGGAGCCACACTGATAGTGTACCACCTAAAAGGTGGCACATTGTTAGTGTGTACCCTGATGACAGCCCTCTGGAGAGGGGAAAGGTTGTCCAAAGACCCCCAGACATCCCCTTGCAGGCAAGTCCATTCACTCACTTCACCTGCCTGCAAGGGGATCTCTAATCCCGTTTAAAAGTGCAGGTGGGTTGCTGCCTGCACAGTGAAACACAGAGCAGCTTCAAAGCTGCTCCGTTTTTCATTCGAATGAGCTACCCTGGGGGCAATATGAGTTTGCTGCTGCCCTGAGGGCAGTGTATTCAATGTAATAGGGTGCAATCTCCCTGTTTGCGCTCGACACAAATGTTTTAAGGTAAAAAGAGAAAGTGCACCCTATCTATAATATGGCAGCTGGGGAGCCTGGTAAAGACTGAGAATAATCTGTGCTGGAGAGATGCATTGGCCCGTGAGTCAGAGTGGGTGGGAAATTGCACATGCAAAATCCTTCTGATTTTGAGCTCAAGCCATTGTTTGGACAGGAGTCTGTGAGGATGGGACAGTTAACGCATAACACTGCAGGGAGCATTCTCCGATAGGTCTATTGTTGGGAGAGGCGATGGAATTGGTATCAGAGTGACACCTCACATTGTCAAATCACACACCATGTTCTAAACAGATGAGTGATTTTGAGGGAGACCTGAGAGGTCTGCTAAGAAAGCAGCATGGGACGCTGGAGAGGAAACATAGCCGGTGCACCTGTATCAGGCCCTAGTTACATGTAAAGTGCCATAATATGCCACAGACCAAGTGAGCTACATACGTTTGTTAAATAAATAAATGGGTAAATTCATGGATGAATGGTTCAATATTAGGTGTATGAATGGATAACTTGATACATGAGTGAGTGCATGAATGGGTTGGTAAGTGCTTTAACTGAATGCAGAGTTTGTATACCAGTTTTACTCAATGAAGCCTCAGACAGCAATAGTAATAATTTTATAACACCCCATGGAATGAAATATAGCAGTGCTACATTATACCAAATCTGACACAGACATAAAATAATAACCACTAATATAAAAGTGCAAGCATTACAATGATGTAGGCACCACCCTGCCAAAGATGCTCACACAGTTTTAAGGCTTAACCACCATTAATCATGTTTAGATGTCCCCAATCACTCAGTATTGTATGTTAATTTCTGATGGTTCTTGACTGCAGATTGGTCACCTTAGCTTAGACTATACCGCAGGTGCTATGCTCGATACAGAGAATATTGTATCGCCTCTCCGACAGATACTCCATGGTGCCTCAGAAGTGACAGAGCGGAGCAACATACATGCTCACTCGTGCAGGGCCGGACTGGGAACCAAAACTGGCCCTGGCTAAGAGCTTTTCCGCCCCCCACCCCCCCGGGGGTTGGGGTGCGGCCGAGCTGTTTGTCAGGGCCGGTTTTGGACAATTTCGTTACAGCGGCTGATATTGCAGCTAAGCTGCAAAAATGGCCCTGTAACAAAATCGACCCCCAGCGGCCCAAAACAGGTCCTCAACCCTGGCGGCCCATCTGGGAAATGCCAAGTGCCCACTACGGCCAGTCTGGCCCTGCACTCATGCACATTGATGCCAGTTCCTTTCTTTCCACACCTTTCGACACAGATCCGGAGTGCTGCTCCTACTTTTTCGGTTTTCTGATGACGTCTAAAATAACTCTTGAACAGGGTGCTAGGGAACAGAGGGCCCACCGAAAACAACAGAGTTCAAGCCACTCCAGGTATGCCTGGCTTCGGACACAACTCACAGGAGAACTTGATGATCCATGGTTGGCTGTTCTTGGGCAGGGCCGGACTGGGAACCAAAACCGGCCCTGGCAAAGAGCTTGGCCGGCCCAGGCCCCCCCCCCCCCCCCCCCCCCCCAGGGTTGGGGGTGCCGCCGAGCTCTTTGCCGGGGACGGGTTTCGGCCGATTTTGTTACAGGGCCGATTTTGCAAAACAGCCCTGTAACAAAATCGCCCCCCAGGGTCCCAAAACTGGCCCCCACCCGTGCGGTGCACCGGGGGATTGCCCGGTGCCCGTTACGGCCAGTCCAGGCCTGTTCTTGGGAGTGGCACGATACTCGGTGACCAACCCTCTGTCCCCACCTACAGCGCTTCATTGAGCAATGGCAGGCAACCGATATTGCCAGGCAAGGGGAAAGCTTTTGGGGAATGGTGCAGCTGGGAAAGAGACCTGCAATAAAAAGAACAGGAGATTGTTTAAGGTCTTAATAATGCTTCTCCCAACTCCCTTTCCCTCCGTTCTATTGATCAAACCAGTTAGGCTGCCTACAAGGGGAAGTGATTATTCCAGGACTCCCAGTTCCTTCTCTTCTCAGCTGGAGGGAGGGGGAGAAAGGGAAGTTGGCGACATAAGATTGTTACCTGGGAAATCGTTTATGCTAATGGCTAAAGCAAACACAGAACTGGTTAAACAAGTTCACTTTAGACAAAGGATTTCGTTTTTATAATATGCAACCCATTAATCCCAACATACCCTTGCTTTGTCTTTTAGTTTGTGGGTCAGTTAATCTAAGGTTAATTCTTAATCGTTTTTTGTAGAGGCATGGCTCTTATATCTGGATAATCAGTTTGTAATTTGTTTACTTTCACAAAGTGTGTTTTTCAAACAAATGACTTGTATACTTTTTCCTAGCAGTTTGAATTCTTAAGACTGATGAATTCTTTTTTCACAATCAAGAGTTCCTTCCAAATAGTATTCCTCTTTAACTTTGTGATCTTTTAGGCTCTCTATCTTGAGGATTGGGATTCCAAGAAAACTACTTTTTCTGTTCTGAAGATTCTGAGTTCGAGTGCGAACTCGCCACAATCCCAAAGAAGACTCGGGAAGTTGGAAAAGGTCCGTGGATCAGGACTCGGGGGTGGAAAGATTCCAATCCACCAAACAAGAGGAACAGGTCCACATGCTCTGATTCAGTTTTAGCCTCAGCACTAATTCATGGACGCAGTCGCTATTTATGCAAAACCTCACCCAGGATGGCCGCCACACTGGGGATTCTGGGATTTGTAATCCTGTTTCGCATGATCCAGTCTGCAGATGTTGGACACAAACCTAAGTGTCTGCAATATATGCTTGGACTGAGAGGAAGCTCCAGGGTGGAAAAGCACAGTCTCATGGGTGTGTTAAATGGTGTAACGCTCTTAGGTTGGAATTTGGTCTGCGCAGTAGTTGGGTTCAGGGCCTTGCAGGGATAGTGCGATGGGTTACAAGCCTTGTAAAGGGTGAGCCTGGTACATTAAGATATTTTATTCAGAAAGAATTATTAGGAGCCCTAATTGAGCAATCATTAATTGTAAAAAAAAAATAGAACTGCGGTTGACCTGCTTCAATTGGACAAATCTGTACTTTTTACTTTATCATCATATCAGCTAAAGGCCATTTTGAAACAGGCCACCTGGAAATTAAGTTTCACTATGGACAGGGAAGCTCGTATTTCAAAGAAAGGCATTTATCCGGCTATTGACTCCTGTCTGATAAATAAAGTACAATCTTATATTACTTGGAACCTCCCCCATGGAGTACGCCGTTTTTGGCTTTTATTGAGGCAGGGTCTTCTTCCACTGAATAATGTATTGTTCAAATGGTATGGTTCCTCCCCAGTCTGTAATTTATGTAATAATTCAATCCAGGATGTTACGCATGAGCTCTTTGTCTGTCCGGCTCTTTTTTTACATTGGCGTAAGTGGATGAGGCCAATCTGCCTACAACTATCCATTTTGTCTGCCACCGCATTTATAAACACCATTTATAATCCACCAAATGAAATGTTTTGCCACAGGATTTTTTACTTTTTTAAATGCTTTTTGGATATATATTAAAATTTCACACGGATGTTACGATTTTTATCAGTGATTTTATCTGATGTTTTACAAGACTTTGTGAATTTGTAATCCATACCCTATTGTACGAAAATGTATGTTTTATCTTTTGTCCTTCTTTTTATGTGGATCTCATTTGAGTTCGAAAATCATAAATAAATTGAACTTGAACTGTGTAATGAAATGCCAAAGATCATCACGAGCTCCAGACAGCCCCTCGAAGTTCTGTGATAAATGAGCCTTAACGCACCTGGAGGCAATTCAAGACTAGGAGAAGTCATGGTCTTCAGCCAGGTTCCCCTCCCACTCCAAGTCTCTGGCCCAGTCCTAGTCAAGGGGCTGTTTCTGCGTACGCTCCACTAAACACCATAAATCTTTAGCTAAGTCCAAGAAAGTAAAGTGGGACTCAATCCCTTCCCGCCAATCTGACTCCACAGAATAGGCACAAAAGCATGAGGATTTAAGTCTCAATCCCTCGTGGTCACCGGCAATAAAACCAATTCCTCATTTAGTACTGAGTTCCGAAGAAGATCAGGAATGACTGCCCAATGTATCCTCGTGGTCTGGATCTGGATTGCGGCTGGAGAGTGTCCTGGATAGCAGCATACACCCACCAAGCATGCTACAACTTTGGGATGCCCTCCTCCCTCAACAGCATGCTCCACCTGAATCTGTGCAACTTACATATTCAAATATAGAGATTACAAAAAGCAGTTGACTGCTGTGTGAAATTGGGCTGTTAAGTGGGGCTTTAACCCTGTTCAAGCAACAACCACAATTCCGGTCAGGGTGATCCACAGAAGTCTCAAAATTAACCTGTGCTTAACCCCTGATAGCTTGGCACAAAAAACAGTCCAGCGTAACTTAGAGGCAATGTGTAAAGTATATGCAGCACACAAACGTAATAAGGTGAAAACACAACACAAGAAAAATCCCACTCCAATTTAGAAAAATAGAGTACATTTGAGGTAAAAACGAGCTCTTAAAAGATCAAAGACATCTAGTCATAGGAAAAAATATGGCCGACCAAGATGAAGCACGAGTCAAATACAAAAAAAGTGGATCAGGCCTGGTCGGTCTCTGAGAAGGTAAAGCTCAGCGGGGCAAGGCTGCAGGCAGTGTTCGAGGAAGAGGCGCCTTAGTTTTCATCGTCAACGGGGAGCAGCTGGCTGAAGTGACAATGAAGATTACTATGTTCAGACTTTGGGGCATATTTACAGTATTTTGGCATAGAGCAGTGCTTCAAGCTTTCTAGCTGAACTGCCCTACACCAAAAGAAAAGGGCAGAAATGTGCAGTGTTTAGAAGATACGCTGCATTCCTGTCCTTTCTGCCAGCGCACAAACTGCAGCTGAGCGTCAATGCAGGCACCCTTGCACAATGGTGCGAGGGTGTCTCTGTTACTGGCATGATTGTTTTTGTGCAGGAAGGGGCTGATTTCGGCACCAAAACAATCAAAGGAGGGTTTTTTCTTGTTTTGTGTGCGCTGCAGATTGCAGAAAACGTGGAAAGAGGAAAGAACGTTTCACCTCGTTCACCTGCTTTGGGAAGGCTTTAGTTTTGGGGTTGCCCCAGATTTACACTGTGTTGTAAATCTGGAGCAGTGTAAAAAACCATTGGTGTTGCATGGGAACACCCACAGCAACACTCATGGAATGCCCGTTCCACACAGCATAAGGCATTGCCTTACTACACATTTACAAGGCCATGAAAACCCATGCAGGGTGGCTTTGCGTGACCTTGTAAATATGAGCTGGCACACTGCGCCTTCAGACTGTCACAAAAGAGACGCTCCAACGGGATAAAGGTGCCATGGGGCATTGTATATATATGTCTCTTTTTTTAAAGTAAAAAATTACTAGCGGGACAAAGCAGGAAGGTATGGCCGACAAGATCTCCACAAGGATACCCTTTGGGCTAAGGATCGCTGAACAGGATTTGGTGCTGCAAAGAACATAGCGAGAGCTACAGTGAACTCAGGCCAACAGGTGATGCACCTTGGGCAGATAGACTAGCAGGTTTATCCCGGTGTCCTCTTGGTTCTCAGAGCAGTTTTTAGCCAAACATTTTCTAAGTCCCAAGTTTGAATTTTGGCCATATGGGCATCCTTAGTACCAGAACTAAAGGGGAACCACTTGGGGTGTTAGGACTCAGGCTGAGCGTTTTCTGTCTCTTCTGTCCATGATCAGGAGGCGAACCAACTAGCCCTTTGTCACTGTCTTACTCACCTGCACATCCAGTTAGTTCTGCCCGAAGGATAAGATGATAATTCGCACCCTCTCTCTTACCTCAATCCCCACTACACAGCTAAAAGCAATATGCAGTAGTGAAAGAAGCCCAAGGGAAGGGGGAAGTGGATAAAATAACAAAAGAGAAACACTGCTCCTTTTGACTCTCGCAAACTTCCTATCACTCTGTCTTCTGTATTGAGGAGCGAGGAAAGTCTTGTCTGTTTGAACGATGTCTTCACCCAAAAAATGAGAATATGATACACATTACTTAACTGCTTATGTATGTAACACATTACAGAATAAACAAGAAGCAGATACAGTAGCACACATATCAAGAGCAGTCCAACAAGAATGTACCTCTCTCATCTGGCGTTTTCACTGTCACCAGATAGGGCGCCTTAAGGAAGATATAATCCTCTCTTCCCTAAAGAAACTTGAGCAGAAGAAAGAGAAACAAACAAATAAACCTAACTGTACAATCTACTTGACATACGTCTAAATCTAAATGCCTTTGTACTTTGCTTACTTTCTTATCACCCTGAAAAGCTGTCCAATAATATAATTTCACGTAAGTATTAACAGGTTTTGCTAAGTCATGAATCCTCCAAGACAGTTAGAATCCTGTGCATAAAAATAACTGTTTTTAAAGTCTCATAACCAAGTTTTTCGTAATGTCTTTCTGACAGCTTATTTTCAAAGTTTCTTGAATCCAAAGTCGACTTTAGCAGATGATGCTTTTGCGCTTATTTTATCTGGTAAAGTACTTACAGTCTGATGTTACTACTCGGAGCTTCGTTTTACCGTTCTTTGTGTTTAATTTGCAGGGAGCGGGAACGGTTTCAAGGGATGCGAGCCGGAAGGGAAAAGCCGAAGAAGGACGAGGGAGAATGAAGCCGGAAGACGCCGGGTAACAGGAGTCGCTCGGGACCCAGGAGCTGCCTCGGCCGAGGAATGCTGCTGGGAGAGTCGCCGGGTAAGTCTGAATGGTCGCGGAACTGGAGCGCAGGTGAGCTGGATTACCGATGACGAACACAAGCATTGCCTTGAGACCCGCGCTGCCTTTTATAAGCCCTCAAGGGTGGGGTCGGGTTTCTTGCACGTGTAAACGGTGGGGAAGAACTTTCTGTTTAGACGTGAGGTAGAGCGTTACCAAACCGGGCTTCTGAATGCGATTGAATCCTGAGGCCTGATGTTGTAGTAAGAAGTAGCATGAAAAAGAACGTGATGTTTTTCTAATAAATATAACAGCATACATTTGAAGGATATTTGTACTTTGCATTGTCCCAAACAAGATATCCATATTTCTGCTTCATATTGGCACATGATTCTGCTTTATATTGGCACATGAACAGGAAGTAAAGAAAACATTATTACATGTTACTTACTAGATTCAATGAGCTGTAAAAAGACAGGCTCTTTGCTGAGAACACACCCTAACACCCTTGGAGTCACTCTGGTAGTCCTAGGTTCAGCAGTTGAACAGGGCTCAAACAGCAGGGCAGGCATCTGAGGGTTCAAGGTAGTCTTCAAGCATAAGGCAGTCCTTCCAGGTCCAGCAAAGCAGTCCTCTAAAGTACACAGAATGCCACAGAAGCCGAGGGGCATGGCCAGCCAGGCAAACATGGCGGACGCGACTCTCTAGAGCTCCGTCCGGCGGGCCCTGAATTATCCTGCAATTCCCCTGCCAAAGTGTTCCTAACTCCTGATTGCCGGGTGGTGAGGCTGCGGAACCGGCTGTGGAGTCTGCGAGAAAGTGCTGCGGCGTGGAACGAGCCGCCGGTAACGGCGGAGCGGACATTCAGCGGCGGCGGCATATCGGAGCAGTAAAGGCGCGAAACTCACCCGCGATTCAAACTCTGCGGGCGGCGCCTGGTGAGGAGCTGGCAGAGCTGTGTGAGACTGGGCTTGCCGGGTGCCGAGCCTGCCTGTTTGGTGTGGCGGCTGCTGGAGGTGACCAAAAAGAGGAGAAGCAGACGGCGCGAGGCGACTGGAGCGGTCGTGTGAGGCTCTGCGCTGGGCGACGGCACTGACCGGCGCTGAGCAGAGACGGAGGTGCAGCGCGGGAGGACGGAGCCGAGAAGAAGCACGAAGACCCGCTCCAGACGCGCTGCTCATGCCGCCCGGACACCAGTGAGAGAGGCGGGGACTCGGCGGCTGGCGGACCTGGCCCTGGAAGTGGCGGGGCAAGAGGTGGCGAAGTGGACTGAGGCAGGCTCCCCCTAGCATGCACACGGCCTGGAAGACTCTCCAGCACGGGCAAAGGCGGTAAGCCTGTGATATACTGAGGCGAACTGTAAAGCGGAGCACTGCCCTGGCGAGGGGAGACTGACTGCTGCTGCCATTCTCTGGGGGTTGAGGCCGTCACCACTCGCTGCCACGGGGTAACACTGTTGTCTCAGGGGACACTGCTGGCTGGTCGTCTCGAATACCGAATACTGCATATGAACTGGGGGGGGTCCCCGGGGCTTCGCTGAAAGCTGGGAGTCCCTGCACAGAGGCAGAGAGCAGGCTTTGCGAGACAGAGGTGCTGTGCCTAGCCAAACAAATCAACTACTGAGGGGCCATTTTGACATAGGCACCATTTTGGACAGTGCTGTGGTGTGCAGTCCCTGCTTCTGGACTGAGCTGGCCAATCCTTACGCGCCGCTGCTGCTGGACACTGTGGTGGAGCCTGAGGTGGGAACTGGACAAACCCAACATCCCCCTGCGTGGCTGAAAGGGGGGTGCTCCTGAAAGCGGACTATAATCTGCGCCCGCCTGCCTCTCTGCGACGGGGTGAGCACTATCTGACAGAGGCTGGGCGGAGTGGCTACTAGGTCCTGGCTGTTTTGTGCGTGTCGCTGGTGGGAGACCGACGAGGCGGCCCCTTCTCCGCCTGCTTGAAGCGCATCGCCACCCTATCGTACGAGGTGAACTCCCCTCTCCAGCGGCCACTAGACACGGGGACTGACAAGTTAATGCCTACGGCGCAGCAGTTAGCAATGGGCAGGCTACGGGACAAGATCTCGGGGAAGCAACATGAAACAGGTGGCTCGGATCTCATGCCAGTACAGGGGCGAAAAGTCGCCGGGCCTGAGGTCACCCTGGCAGCCAAGCTGGACTCTGTTCTGACCGCAGTGGAACGCATAGGCGCCACCTTGGCGCAAACCAAGACCTCCCTGGAAGCGCGCCTGGACAAAGTCACGTCTGACTTCACGTTACTCCACGCGGACCATCGCAAATTGTCGGACTCTGTCAGTCAGTCAAAATTCTTTATTGCGATAACTTAATATCATACAAAGACAATGGCATAAAATCACAGACAACAAACAAATAGCATGAATAAAAACAGTTAAAAGCATTTAAAAGAAAACATTTTAGATAAAAATCAATATATCAAGTTATAATTCATTGATACATTGTAATTACATAGTATTAAAGTGCAATAGTGCTAAAGTGCATAATACAGTGCAATATTCCAGGGGTGGATCCCCGCATAGATGTTGTAATAAGGTAACTACAAGCCCTGATACACTGTGATCTAGAATTCTTAACCAAAAGTTGCCAACAGCCAGACTAGTTAATAAACGTGTCCGGGCTTCAAGAGGAGGTAGATACATTTTTAAGTCTGATATTCCTGCTTCTTATTGCTCTCACCAGGAAATTTGCCACAAAAAACATGATCCTGGGGGTTTGCAACATTTGTAGGTAAATAAGAGCAGGTCGGACCAAAATAAATCCCGCTTCCTTAAGTATAGGAACGAGAAACAACCTCCGGGCCTCGTTATAATAGCTACAGAACATTATAAAGTGCATTGTACTCTGTTCTGAAAAAAGATCACAAGGACAGGGCGGGGCCTTTTCAGGGGTACTCCACTCAGAATAAAAACCCAGGTTAAAATGAATCAAGTTAAGTCTAAAACGGGTTAAAATGAACCTATGATAGGGATTAGTCACCACATTGAGATAGTTGTCAGGACCACTAGGTATAGCCAGCAAAAGGCTGGCCCTAACGCAAGGTTTCTTTAGTTCTATTTCTTCCCTCTCCAAGGAGAGGATCTCCTTCATAGTAATCTTAATAGAGACGACATCATTAGCTGTTATGGAGTCAGTGACTGCGTATAATTCAGGCCTCCCCAACCTACAAAAACTGTCCTTGATGTACTTTAGCCATCCTATCCTATGTACATTGTCTAGAGTCAGACAATCCCTTATTATAGTATGGTTTAAGGGAATTTCAGGATTGAGCCATATCTTAAGCCATGCGATTAACGGTGCAGTTCTAACCAAATCGGCGATGAAGCCTTCTCCTAACTCCTGGTGGACAGTATAGGATGGGGTTGACTGCGGAACGCCCAAAACAGATCTAAAAAATTTGTTTTCCGCGGTCTGAATGGGATCAACTCTTTTATACCCCCACAGGGAGCCACCATATGAGGCTACAGAGATACATTTAGCTTTATATATTTTTCTAATAGCTTCAAAAGGTCTACCCCCCAGTCTTTTTGAGAACCCATGAAGGGCAGCGGAAGTTCTTGCCAGTGTGGCTGCTCTACCTTTTACATGAGGACCCCAGCTACCTTTCTCATCAAAGGTGATCCCCAGGTAAGGGAAAGAAGTCACCCGAACAAGTTTTTCCCTGCCACAGAAAAAAGTTTTATGGAGGGATTTCCTTGAAGCCCGGCCCATGAGCATGACCTGAGATTTTTTCGCATTTATTTTCAGGTCTAAAGAACCCATGAAGGATTCAAAAGCGTCCAGAAGCCGTTGAAGCCCCACACCTGTTCGGGCCAGTAGCACCGCGTCATCCGCGTACAGAAGAACTGGTATACCCTGTTCCCCTGCACGTGGAATGTCGCTTGTGACCCCACTTAGGGCGGGCTCTAGTGCATTCACATACAGCGTGAACAGTAATGGTGCCAAAATGCATCCCTGGCGGACTCCCCTTTCAGATACAAACACTTCAGTACACCTTCCATTGGTGGAAACTCTAACTTTAGCAGACAGGCCAGAGTGGAGGTCAGACAGTAAGTTAACTATGGATCTGTCCAGGCCCATGTCAACCAGTTTACCCCAGAGCTTGGATCTATTGACCATATCAAATGCAGAGGAGAGGTCCATGAACCCTAGGTACATGGACCCATCCTTGGCTCTGGTGTATTTCTCTATCAATAGATGGAGATTGAGACACTGGTCCAAGGTGCTTCTCTTGGGTCTAAACCCGTATTGCACGTTGCTCAAGATATTATTCTCGGAGGCCCAATCATTCAATTTCGCTAATAAGACTCTCCCTAGAATCTTAACTGAGGAGTCTATCAATGAAATGGGCCTATAGCATGCAGGGTCCTGCCTATTGCCTTTTTTGAAAACCGGGATGATAGTTGAGGTTTTCCAAGACTCAGGAATATTATCACGTTTTAAGGCGTTAAAAACCCTGCAAAGTAGTCTTGACCAGAAGTTAGGGAAACATTTAAAGGCATCAGCCGGAACGCCATCCGGTCCCGGAGCCTTTTTTGTCAAAGTGCAATTGATAGCGACTAAAACTTCCTCAGCTTCAAAATGCAGGTGGTTTCCCAATATAGCAGTAGACTCTTCATAAGCACTATTCTCGACTAAAGACTGGCCTGAATATATATCTCTAAAGTGTTTGATCCAGTCCTGATCTGGGATATTAGTTTCTAGGGGAGAGTTATCCTCGCCTGTAAGAAGGGGTTGATTAACAATCCTCCAGAACTCACCGCTATTTTTTATTATGGCTGGATCTGTCACAGAACAGCGTCGCACGGTTCAAGAGCTGCAGCCAGTGGTGCGCAGTCACGCCTCAGCTCTGCAGGACCTGGTCGACAGAGTGCACGCGCTAGAGGACCGCGCGGACGATGCAGAAGGGCGCTTTCGTCGTAACAACGTCAGAGAGGTGGGCCTGCCGGAAGGAGAGGAAGGGACAGACCCTGAGAGGTACACTGAGAACTGGCTGCAGTCACTTCTACCGGCTGAAGCGCTGTCTCTGCACTTTGTGGTGGAAAGGGCACACCGAGTGCCGGCACAGATCCAGAAGCCAGGAGCCAGACCTCGTCCGTTTCTCTTCAAGCTACTTAACTACCGTGACCGTGACACGGTGCTCCGCGAGACCAGGAAGCTGAGCGACCTCAGGGTGGGCAATAGCCGTGTAATGCTGTTCCCAGACTACACGGCGTCGGTGCAGAAACGGCGCAGCTCATATCTGGCAGTGAAGCAACGACTCCGCGAGCTGGACCTTCCCTACTCCTTGCTGTTCCCCTCCCGCCTGCGAGTGGTCATTAAGGAGGGCACGCGCTTCTTTGATGCTCCATCTGATGTCTGGGACTGGCTGGAAGAAACTGGACAATGGTCAGGGACAAGACCGGCAGGCCCAGAAGAGGGCGGATGGCAGGAGCAGCGTTCCAGGAAGCGGAGGAGGAAGCGGGAGACCCGGAGGACCGTGGGCCCAGGACTGGCAGCGCCCAGCCCGGAGAAGATGAGGCAGGAGAGGCAGGAGGCGCTAGCACGCTGGGAGTAGTGGACGCTATCGAGAACACGGACTATAGACTGCCGGCTGAAATGATTGCAAGCCGATCGTCCTCGCCGTCCACTGTGCTGTCAGAGCACGCTGCCCTGCCCACTGTGACGCCGCAGACAGCTGATTATATAGCGTGATTGACAATGGACTCCTGCTGGACTAGTGTTCTGTCCATACCTCTCAGAATGTTTGATATATCCTTTACATGTTGGCTGTGGCGCGCTGCTGGGGATAGAGACAGCCTTTGGCGCCCTACGAAAGCCTAGACTGCGGACTTGTTAAGGCATCATAGCTATGATGCGGTGCGCTGGCTGGGGAGGTAGATGGGCGCCCGCCGCGTAGTGAGGCCCCTGGAGGGTGGGCCGAGCAGCCCTGGCACATCGTAGCTCTTCAGTTGTAACAAACACATCTCATTCACTCTAAGGGCCCAGGACAGGGGAACATGTTGGAGTGCTTGCCGGCCGCAGGATTTCGGGTCGTTGACAGCACACCCATCTCATCAGCGGCTGACCTCCTACCTCTACTGAGGGTGGATCCTGTTGCAGTTTGGACGTATGCTCCTTTGGAGATGCACCCTTTGGGTTCTTTACGAGTTCCTTTTCATTGTTTTCTGTTTCATGTGCGGCACGTTACCTTTCTCCCCAGACCCTGTCCGCTGCTCCCCCTTGGGGCGCCCGCCTGGCGATGCGCGGGCCAGACACGCGCGACAACATGGCACACACTAACATATTGACATGGAATATCCGCAGCATGCATACGCCGACACGACACTACTCAGTATTTTCTTATCTGCAGCGCCATGGGGTGGGGATTGCCCTTCTTCAGGAGACACATATGACACAGGTCGAACTAGACAGGCTTCGGAAGCGCTGACGGGGGCAATTACATGGTACTACCTTCTCGGCGCATTCGCGAGGCGCACTAATATGGGTTAGAGCGGGTGTCCCGTTCAGTTGTGCAGACACAAAAATAGACCCAGAGGGCAGATATTGCCTAGTGCGGGGTCGGCTAAATGGTCAAGACATCCTGCTAGGCTCCCTTTATGCCCCCAACACGAACCAGGTCACCTTCCTAGAGTCCCTGAACCAGATCCTTCACCCATACGCTGGCCTTCCATGGTTGCTCGGTGGGGTCTTTAACATGGTGCTGAATGTCGGGCTGTACCGCTCCTTCCCCCCGCTCCGAGCTATGACGGCGATGTCCAATGCGCATGCGTTCGGGGATTGGCTTGACCACTGGGGGATACAAGACCTATGGCGGGTTCAGCACCCTGACGACAAAGTGTACTCATATTATTCCCCAGTACATGGCTTACATGTCCGACTGGACCGGATACTTGGCACCCAGTCGCTGCTCCCTATGCTCGCTGAATCGGACTACCTTGGGCGGACACATTCTGACCACAACCCCCTGCGGTTTAAGCTAGCCTGGGGGGCAGATCGCTCGCCCGTGCCCACGTGGAGGCTACAACCAGCTGCGCTTGAAGACCCAGAGTTCCGCTCCTCACTGGGGGCGGCTGTTCTGGACTACTTTGAAAATAATGTGGGTTCTGCAAGCAGCGCTACGGTGGAGTGGGATGCACACAAATCGGTCACACGGGGGCACTGCATGGGAAACTCATGGAACATACGTAAGCAATTGTCAAATTCCCTCACGCGCTTGGAGAAGAAGTTGTTACAATACGAAAGAGAGGGCAAGGGGACAGGGCCGCACACACAAACACTGAGCGATATGCGCGCTACTCATGCAACCCTCATGGAGCAGTTGAGGTGCCATAACTTTGCGGCGCATACAGCTAGGACACATGCCAGGGCGGATAGGGCCGGGCGACTCCTAGTCTGGCTGATACAAAAAGAGAGCAGGGGGCACCAATTGGAGCACTTCGCACGCCGGAGGGAGGGATGCTATACAAGCCGCGCGAGATTCACCGTGCCCTGGTTGCACACTACACACAGCTATATCGGGCCCGGGGCACTGGTCCTAGACACACGTTGAAAAGCTTTCTGGACTCGGTCACCTTGCCGGTGGTTCCTGAGGACCACCAAGACGCCCTCAATGCGCCCCTTACGCTAGAAGAGGTGGGAGATGAGATCTAGGCCCTAGCGACCGGGAAGACGCCGGGGCCTGACGGACTGCCAGCGGAGTATTATAAAGCCTACCGTGACTCCCTGGCCCCCTTACTCCTGCGCGTGTATAACACAGCTATCGATGAGGGCTCGCTTCCTGCATCCATGCTGGAGGCGTTTCTGGTCTCCTGCCCAAACCTGACAGGGATCCGTCGGCGTTGGGCTCCTACAGACCTCTGGCTATGCTTAATGTAGATTATAAGATTTTAGCTAAGCTGCTGGCTGATTGGCTGGCGCCAGTGGTCCCGCACCTTGTACACACTGACCAAAATGGGTTCGTGCCGGCGGGGTCCACGTCCTTGAATCTCAGGAAATTCTTTAGGGTAGCAGATGGGGCGCAGGGGAGGTGGCCCAGGGCGGGATGCCTAATCCTTGACCTGGAAAAGGCATTTGACAGCCTTGAGTGGGGGTATTTGGCTGAGGTGTTGGTGCGCCTTGCGTTTGATGTGGACTTCCTGCAAATGGTTGACCTCCTCTGGCGCGGGTGCGGTTAGGCCCTTTCGTCTCGGAGGCAGTGGCGGTGGGCAGGGGCACTAGGCAGGGTTGCCCCCTGTCGCCCCCACTGTTTGCACTGGCAATGGAGCCTTTGGCGGCAGCACTGAGGCAGACTTTGGACCTGGGGATTCCTTTAGGGGATGCCACGCATCAGGTCTCATTGTATGCTGACGACCTGCTCGTCTTCATTAGAAATGTGCACTGTATACTGGGGCAGCTGGCCCAGCGGCTAGACGAATTTGCTACAATCTTGGGACTTCGGGTAAACATGGCCAAGTCCTGTTTATATGCATTTGACAGTGGGGTGGATGACCCGGAGTACAGCCTAGGGGGCACCAGAGTCTTATGGAAGGTTGATACCTTTAAATACCTGGGAATCCAGATCTATCGCCAACCGGCTGACCTGTTCGACGAGAACCTGGGGCGAGCGGTGACTGCGCTTAAGTCCCAGATAAACTTTTGGTCCACGCTCCCGCTGACTATTACCGGTAGGGTGGCGTTGGCCAAAATGATCATGCTTCCTAGGCTTCTATACTACTTCGTTAACCTGCCCCTGTTCATCCCGAGCCCTTTCTTCTCAAAACTTAATGTGGTTCTCCGAGACTTCATCTGGGGCACATCCCGGCATCGGCTAGCGCTGCCGAAACTGTTCCTGCCAACGGATGGGGGGGTTTGGCTGCCCCTTGCTTTGAGCACTACTACCTTGCCGCGCAGCTGCAGTGGATTGCCCACTGGCTGGCGGACAAGGGAGGGGAAGACACAGCCACAGCTGAGCCACCATATTCCCTGAGCTGTGTCACCGGTATACAACCTTTACAACGAAACTTTTACAACGCACTACCATTGCAACGCAGTCATTACAACGCAAACCATTACAACGCATTGCGCTGGGGGGCGCTCTAGGATAGGGAATAAGTTTAATTTACTATCCAACACCTTCCCTAGTGTCCACAGGGACTGGAGTTGGAATAGTAAATTAAACTTTTCACTATCCAGCACCCCAAAGCGCTATGCGTTGTAAAGGCATGCGTTGTAAAAACCACGTTGTAAAGGCATGCGTGGTAAAAGTATGCGTTGTAACGTCATACATCCGTGTCACCGCACTCTTTCGCCCACTGGCGCGGCCTGAGAAACCCACTCCACCGTTGCTGGCGGTTGCATACAAATGCTTTCGTAGAGCCCTATTCCTCACCCGTAAGGTGTTCCCATATGCGCCTGCCATACCCCTGGCGGGCTCCCCAGGGAGCGGGGGGGCTATCGCTCACCCTCGACTAGATCAGTGGGGAGAGGCAGATGTCCAGACACTGGGGAACTTATACCGGGACGGAGAGCTGGTGGCCTACGAAACGCTGATAACCGACAACGGGCTACCGCCCGGGGGATTCCTGCTGCACCGCTTGCTAGAGGCGAAAATGGCGGCTCGCTGGGGCGACATGGCGGCAGAGCCCACGCAACATCTCACTATGCAGTACCTGCACGTCATGGGGAGGGGCAGACACCTAGTCCGCTGGTTCATCGCATCTGTTAGGATTTAGGTCCGGTCCGCTTTCTATGGCCATGCCTTGCCATCACATGACCTGCCTTGCTGGGATTTAAGACTGGCCCAACCCATGAACCAGTGCTTGGTATCTTGCTACGTTGGGTTCCAGGTTCTGGGTTTATTTGTCTCAGTCTTGTTGGGTTCACGGGCTCGTGTTCCCTCTCCTATCCTTTTCCTTGGTTTTTGATACCCGTTTTTGTCACTCACTTCCCTGAACCCTTGCCCCTTCCCCCCTACTTGTTGGACTTTGTTTTGTCCTCGTTAATTCATCCTACCAGTGACCGTGCCTCTGGAGCTCGGTTTTTGTGACACTTGTGGAATCGTGAAGAGAGGGATTGCTGGGGCTCCAGCCCCCTCGGACACTCACTTGAAACTAAGCACAGCTCATTGGAACCTCTGGTGAGAAGAGAGGAGCCACCCGGAAGACGCTACGAGACTGCAGAGTAGCGCGCTTGGCTTCCGCATTTTGCGTACCTGTCCACGTCGTTGTGTGCTGCTTGGTCGTTTTCAGACGCGCTGGCAGAACAGGAACAGCGCGAGTTTGCGCCGGACGCTGTGCTTTAGTTGTTGGAGTTTTTTTGTCCTCGTACCGGGTATTGTTTGCTAAATCTGTCCCTAGGGGGTTTTTTATGCCATTGATTTGGCTTTTTCCCCCTAAATCCGTTTTGAAAGAGACCTGTGTACAGAAAGCTTTACTGGAGAATCCCCTTAGACAAACGAAGACCGTCATTGGAATTCCATTGTTTTCCTGCTACCTGCACTTCCCGAGGCCAATCCTGTCTTTGATACAAGTAGGGAGGTTATATACTTTATATGCAGAGTGTGGTCATGGATTAAGGGGGAGGTTGTCTACTGGGATTTGGGGACACAAGAAGTAATTGTGCATATTATTCCTTCAGGTACAGAAGCGTGGAGGTGGTAGCAAGTAATTGGTCTGCTGTCCTGTTCTGAGGTGAAGCTGTCCTGTCGTCTCTTTCCCGTGTTTTGTTTTCCCACCCCCTGTCCCGTACTCAGGTGTTGTCTCATGGTTATATGTCTTATGAGTAACATTTGAGTCGGGGTAGTGGATTGGGCCATACTACGTTCCTGCAGTGTTTGGGCCGGTGGAATCTAACAGCATCGATACGGGTGCATACAGAGATTAGCCTGATCCCGCTCAGAGGCAAGTGGGAACAGGACTTAGGCAGGGCGCTCACTGATAAAGAGTGGGCGCGGCTGCTTAAGAGTCCGGTGCGCATACCCCGAAATATGCGCCTACGCCAAATACAGCTCTTTAATGTCCATAGGGCCTACTTCACCCCTGAGCTCATTAATAAGTACTTTCACCGATCTGACTCATCCTGCCCCCGGTGTGATGAGCTGGATGCAGGGCTGATCCATCTCCTATGGAACTGTCCCAGGCTGGGCACTTACTGGCATGCGATCTGTGGAGCGCTTAGGGAGTGCACGGCCGCGTCATTCCCTATGGCTGGCCCGAGTGCCTTCTGCACCAATTCAAGAGAAGACCCCAGGACAAGGCGTCTTCTCGTTTTCTGGATCTGGGCTTAGTGGTAGCCAAGCGACTGCTCACGAGACGGTGGAAGGCACGCGAGCCGCCGGCTGCGCAGGCGTGGGTATCCTCCCTTAAGGCGTGGGCGCAGGCGGAATGGATAGCCATTCGGAGAGAGGAAACGATTGGGCACCGTAAGGATCCCATGGCGGAGCAGTGGGAATGTATGCTCCGGGCTCTACGCTTGCCAGGGGAGTTGGATGAGCTGGACGTTGGAGTGACCTAGGTGGCTGCCCTGGGTGGTCGGGCACACAGCGGACTACCTCATTGTTGAGACCCGATGCCATACTAGGCTTTACCGCCTCTAGGTGCGTGGGCCTGTGCTACACGCAGACTTACACAAGTTGCTGCACGTTGGGGGAGGAGCTGTGGGGGGAGGGGGCGGGGAGACGCACACACATGTGAATGTATTTTTGCCGCAATAGTTTGAATGTTTGAATAACTGTTAGATGAATGTCATCTCTATATGTGGCTATATAGCAGCGGGATTCACTCTGCAATTAAGTTTCTAAGCCAGATTGGTCTGTAGGGAAAATGTACTGTGCCTCAGGACGCTTTGGACTGCACCTTGGGTGGGCAGGGCAGGCCATAATGCAATCACCCCTACATGTGCTATCATAAATGTGGCTACATGCCTGTACACCGATTTGCTCTGTGACACCATAATGCTGTACGAACGTGTGTGCTTTGCCAATTTATGCTGATTGACTTTTGCACTGTACCCTGAACCAAGCTATATAAAATGCTAATAAAATAGATTTGACAGAAGGCCACAGCAGCCGACAGCCCTCTGAGAGTCCTTCTGCTGGTCCAGGAAGTGAACTGGTCTGAGGGTCCTATTTTTAAACGTAGTGCTGTCTTTTTAGTAAGAGAAGTTTGTAGAGAATTTCCTTTCAAATTTTGAAGATACTTGCTTCCCCTGCCCTGGATCTCTGCATTAACAATGCAGGGGGTGACAAGTCCTTTGTGTGAAGGCAGGGTACATCCTATTTAGTTGCAAGTGGGGCTGTGCCCAGCTTCAGCCCCACCCATCCTGCCAGTTGGTAGCCCATCCAGGCACATCTCATTCGTTTATTGTGTGGCTTTCTGGGAGGAATAAACAAAGTCCAACTATTAACTGCACCCAGTCATGTGACCCAGGAACAGGCTATGGGCACCAAATAGGGCATGAGTTTTTTAAAAGTGGCATTTTCAAAATTGCAACTTAAAATCCGACTTCATCACTAAAGAAGATTTTAATGACAATTTCTAAAACACTAATCGTGAAATGTTCACCTGTTCCCAATTAAAAGTTAGCAGTTATTGAAGGTAATATGGCAACACAATGTTATTCTATGGGAGAGATAGGCCTCAAAGTAGTGAAAAACGGATTTAGGAGTTTTTCACTGCCAGGCTATGTAAAACTATAAAGTACATGCCCAACCTTTTAATTACAATGCACCCTACTCTACAGGCTACCTAGGGTCAACCTTGGGGGTTGCTTACATGCAATAAAAGAAGAGTTTAAGGCTTGGCAAGGGGGTTATAAGTTGAATTGGCGGTTTAAAAAAACTGCATTCAAGCTGCAATGACAGACCTGGGACATGTTTAAAGGGCTACATAAGTGGGTGACACAATAGGTGCTGCAGGCCCACCAGTAGCTTAATTTACTGGAACTCAGTATGTGGTATACCACTTTACTAGGGACTTATAAGTAAATTAAATATGCCAATGAGGTTTAAGCCAATTTTACCATGTTTTTGGGAGTGAACACAAGCATGTTAGCACTGGTAAGCAGTGTTAAGGTGAACCAACAAAAACGAATTCAGCAAAATAGAAGGGTGAAGGCAAAAAGTTTGCGCGAAGATCAGTCTAAGGCGGACAGATCTAACAACTGCATCCAATTTGTCACCTGAAGTGGTGGGAGTCGTCTTGCCACCAGACACACCTCCACAAAATCTATCTACACTCAGTGCAGGGACAAGTTTGTAATCTTGTGAGGCACCTGGGAGACTGGCCCCTTATAGGTGAAGCTGTCAGATAGACTTTTGTTTCTTTTGTCTTTAGCTGAGCAAGCCATGACAGTGGGCACTGCAAAAGCAGTGGTATAGCTTTGGTGGGGTGGGGTGTATGACATAAAACACCCTCAAATATTTGATCTTTCAGTTCACTCAAGCAGCATAGTTGGGTTCCATTGGTTGCGATCATGCGTTTTTTAAAATTAGATTACTAAGCTCAGATGTAGGGAGTGAGTGAGGGGTCAGACAGGGCCTCAGTTGAAAGCACATCTATATCTATACTACTATTATAAAGAGAGAACTGTGTCCTTTGAGCCAGGTAAACTCGAAAACTACACCACCAATTCAAACACCCAATACATCTTTGAAAACGTCAGGGCAAGCAGATGGACATGGGCTATATAAAAAAAATATATATACGTTGTTTAAAAAATTTACGATAAAAAAAAGTAGTCCCTTGGAAATAGTGCCAGCCGCGACGTGCGCGCTGACATCAGGAGTGCGGGGAGGAGCGGCGTACAGGAGCGCGAGGAGGAGCGGCGGAAATGAGCGCAGGGAGGAGTGGCGGACAGGTGGGAAGGAGCGGTGGTGAGGGGCGGAGAGGCGGGGAGGAGCGGTGAGGAGCGACGGACAGGCGGGGAGGAGCGGCGAGGAGCGGCGGAGCGGTGAACTCAGAAGCACGGGGAGGAGCGGCGGCTAACGTAGGGGAAGCAGCCTACCTTCTCGGCGCATTCGCGAGGCGCACTAATATGGGTTAGAGCGGGTGTCCCGTTCAGTTGTGCAGACACAAAAATAGACCCAGAGGGCAGATATTGCCTAGTGCGGGGTCGGCTAAATGGTCAAGACATCCTGCTAGGCTCCCTTTATGCCCCCAACACGAACCAGGTCACCTTCCTAGAGTCCCTGAACCAGATCCTTCACCCATACGCTGGCCTTCCATGGTTGCTCGGTGGGGTCTTTAACATGGTGCTGAATGTCGGGCTGTACCGCTCCTTCCCCCCGCTCCGAGCTATGACGGCGATGTCCAATGCGCATGCGTTCGGGGATTGGCTTGACCACTGGGGGATACAAGACCTATGGCGGGTTCAGCACCCTGACGACAAAGTGTACTCATATTATTCCCCAGTACATGGCTTACATGTCCGACTGGACCGGATACTTGGCACCCAGTCGCTGCTCCCTATGCTCGCTGAATCGGACTACCTTGGGCGGACACATTCTGACCACAACCCCCTGCGGTTTAAGCTAGCCTGGGGGGCAGATCGCTCGCCCGTGCCCACGTGGAGGCTACAACCAGCTGCGCTTGAAGACCCAGAGTTCCGCTCCTCACTGGGGGCGGCTGTTCTGGACTACTTTGAAAATAATGTGGGTTCTGCAAGCAGCGCTACGGTGGAGTGGGATGCACACAAATCGGTCACACGGGGGCACTGCATGGGAAACTCATGGAACATACGTAAGCAATTGTCAAATTCCCTCACGCGCTTGGAGAAGAAGTTGTTACAATACGAAAGAGAGGGCAAGGGGACAGGGCCGCACACACAAACACTGAGCGATATGCGCGCTACTCATGCA
The DNA here is from genome assembly GCF_964263255.1 of Lissotriton vulgaris. Taxonomy (NCBI): domain Eukaryota; kingdom Metazoa; phylum Chordata; class Amphibia; order Caudata; family Salamandridae; genus Lissotriton; species Lissotriton vulgaris. The sequence goes on along the minus strand of NC_141694.1, from coordinate 1,800,435,542 downwards.
ACCCTCATGGAGCAGTTGAGGTGCCATAACTTTGCGGCGCATACAGCTAGGACACATGCCAGGGCGGATAGGGCCGGGCGACTCCTAGTCTGGCTGATACAAAAAGAGAGCAGGGGGCACCAATTGGAGCACTTCGCACGCCGGAGGGAGGGATGCTATACAAGCCGCGCGAGATTCACCGTGCCCTGGTTGCACACTACACACAGCTATATCGGGCCCGGGGCACTGGTCCTAGACACACGTTGAAAAGCTTTCTGGACTCGGTCACCTTGCCGGTGGTTCCTGAGGACCACCAAGACGCCCTCAATGCGCCCCTTACGCTAGAAGAGGTGGGAGATGAGATCTAGGCCCTAGCGACCGGGAAGACGCCGGGGCCTGACGGACTGCCAGCGGAGTATTATAAAGCCTACCGTGACTCCCTGGCCCCCTTACTCCTGCGCGTGTATAACACAGCTATCGATGAGGGCTCGCTTCCTGCATCCATGCTGGAGGCGTTTCTGGTCTCCTGCCCAAACCTGACAGGGATCCGTCGGCGTTGGGCTCCTACAGACCTCTGGCTATGCTTAATGTAGATTATAAGATTTTAGCTAAGCTGCTGGCTGATTGGCTGGCGCCAGTGGTCCCGCACCTTGTACACACTGACCAAAATGGGTTCGTGCCGGCGGGGTCCACGTCCTTGAATCTCAGGAAATTCTTTAGGGTAGCAGATGGGGCGCAGGGGAGGTGGCCCAGGGCGGGATGCCTAATCCTTGACCTGGAAAAGGCATTTGACAGCCTTGAGTGGGGGTATTTGGCTGAGGTGTTGGTGCGCCTTGCGTTTGACGTGGACTTCCTGCAAATGGTTGACCTCCTCTGGCGCGGGTGCGGTTAGGCCCTTTCGTCTCGGAGGCAGTGGCGGTGGGCAGGGGCACTAGGCAGGGTTGCCCCCTGTCGCCCCCACTGTTTGCACTGGCAATGGAGCCTTTGGCGGCAGCACTGAGGCAGACTTTGGACCTGGGGATTCCTTTAGGGGATGCCACGCATCAGGTCTCATTGTATGCTGACGACCTGCTCGTCTTCATTAGAGATGTGCACTGTATACTGGGGCAGCTGGCCCAGCGGCTAGACGAATTTGCTACAATCTTGGGACTTCGGGTAAACATGGCCAAGTCCTGTTTATATGCATTTGACAGTGGGGTGGATGACCCGGAGTACAGCCTAGGGGGCACCAGAGTCTTATGGAAGGTTGATACCTTTAAATACCTGGGAACCCAGATCTATCGCCAACTGGCTGACCTGTTCGACGGGAACCTGGGGCGAGCGGTGACTGCGCTTAAGTCCCAGATAAACTTTTGGTCCACGCTCCCGCTGACTATTACCGTTAGGGTGGCGTTGGCCAAAATGATCATGCTTCCTAGGCTTCTATACTACTTCGTTAACCTGCCCCTGTTCATCCCGAGCCCTTTCTTCTCAAAACTTAATGTGGTTCTCCGAGACTTCATCTGGGGCACATCCCGGCATCGGCTAGCGCTGCCGAAACTGTTCCTGCCAACGGATGGGGGGGTTTGGCTGCCCCTTGCTTTGAGCACTACTACCTTGCCGCGCAGCTGCAGTGGATTGCCCACTGGCTGGCGGACAAGGGAGGGGAAGACACAGCCACAGCTGAGCCACCATATTCCCTGAGCTGTGTCACCGGTATACAACCTTTACAACGAAACTTTTACAACGCACTACCATTGCAACGCAGTCATTACAACGCAAACCATTACAACGCATTGCGCTGGGGGGCGCTCTAGGATAGGGAATAAGTTTAATTTACTATCCAACACCTTCCCTAGTGTCCACGGGGACTGGAGTTGGAATAGTAAATTAAACTTTTCACTATCCAGCACCCCAAAGCGCTATGCGTTGTAAAGGCATGCGTTGTAAAAACCACGTTGTAAAGGCATGCGTGGTAAAAGTATGCGTTGTAACGTCATACATCCGTGTCACCGCACTCTTTCGCCCACTGGCGCGGCCTGAGAAACCCACTCCACCGTTGCTGGCGGTTGCATACAAATGCTTTCGTAGAGCCCTATTCCTCACCCGTAAGGTGTTCCCATATGCGCCTGCCATACCCCTGGCGGGTTCCCCAGGGAGCGGGGGGGCTATCGCTCACCCTCGACTAGATCAGTGGGGAGAGGCAGATGTCCAGACACTGGGGAACTTATACCGGGACGGAGAGCTGGTGGCCTACGAAACGCTGATAACCGACAACGGGCTACCGCCCGGGGGATTCCTGCTGCACCTCTTGCTAGAGGCGAAAATGGCGGCTCGCTGGGGCGACATGGCGGCAGAGCCCACGCAACATCTCACTATGCAGTACCTGCACGTCATGGGGAGGGGCAGACACCTAGTCCGCTGGTTCATCGCATCTGTTAGGATTTAGGTCCGGTCTGCTTTCTATGGCCATGCCTTGCCATCACATGACCTGCCTTGCTGGGATTTAAGACTGGCCCAACCCATGAACCAGTGCTTGGTTTCTTGCTACGTTGGGTTCCAGGTTCTGGGTTTATTTGTCTCAGTCTTGTTGGGTTCACGGGCTCGTGTTCCCTCTCCTATCCTTTTCCTTGGTTTTTGATTCCCGTTTTTGTCACTCACTTCCCTGAACCCTTGCCCCTTCCCCCCTACTTGTTGGACTTTGTTTTGTCCTCGTTAATTCATCCTACCAGTGACCGTGCCTCTGGAGCTCGGTTTTTGTGACACTTGTGGAATCGTGAAGAGAGGGATTGCTGGGGCTCCAGCCCCCTCGGACACTCACTTGAAACTAAGCACAGCTCATTGGAACCTCTGGTGAGAAGAGAGGAGCCACCCGGAAGACGCTACGAGACTGCAGAGTAGCGCTTGGCTTCCGCATTTTGCGTACCTGTCCACGTCGTTGTGTGCTGCTTGGTCGTTTTCAGACGCGCTGGCAGAACAGGAACAGCGCGAGTTTGCGCCGGACGCTGTGCTTTAGTTGTTGGAGTTTTTTTGTCCTCGTACCGGGTATTGTTTGCTAAATCTGTCCCTAGGGGGTTTTTTATGCCATTGATTTGGCTTTTTCCCCCTAAATCCGTTTTGAAAGAGACCTGTGTACAGAAAGCTTTACTGGAGAATCCCCTTAGACAAACGAAGACCGTCATTGGAATTCCATTGTTTTCCTGCTACCTGCACTTCCCGAGGCCAATCCTGTCTTTGATACAAGTAGGGAGGTTATATACTTTATATGCAGAGTGTGGTCATGGATTAAGGGGGAGGTTGTCTACTGGGATTTGGGGACACAAGAAGTAATTGTGCATATTATTCCTTCAGGTACAGAAGCGTGGAGGTGGTAGCAAGTAATTGGTCTGCTGTCCTGTTCTGAGGTGAAGCTGTCCTGTCGTCTCTTTCCCGTGTTTTGTTTTCCCACCCCCTGTCCCGTACTCAGGTGTTGTCTCATGGTTATATGTCTTATGAGTAACATTTGAGTCGGGGTAGTGGATTGGGCCATACTACGTTCCTGCAGTGTTTGGGCCGGTGGAATCTAACAGCATCGATACGGGTGCATACAGAGATTAGCCTGATCCCGCTCAGAGGCAAGTGGGAACAGGACTTAGGCAGGGCGCTCACTGATAAAGAGTGGGCGCGGCTGCTTAAGAGTCCGGTGCGCATACCCCGAAATATGCGCCTACGCCAGATACAGCTCTTTAATGTCCATAGGGCCTACTTCACCCCTGAGCTCATTAATAAGTTCTTTCACCGATCTGACTCATCCTGCCCCCGGTGTGATGAGCTGGATGCAGGGCTGATCCATCTCCTATGGAACTGTCCCAGGCTGGGCACTTACTGGCATGTGATCTGTGGAGCGCTTAGGGAGTGCACGGCCGCGTCATTCCCTATGGCTGGCCCGAGTGCCTTCTGCACCAATTCAAGAGAAGACCCCAGGACAAGGCGTCTTCTCGTTTTCTGGATCTGGGCTTAGTGGTAGCCAAGCGACTGCTCACGAGACGGTGGAAGGCACGCGAGCCGCCGGCTGCGCAGGCGTGGGTATCCTCCCTTAAGGCGTGGGCGCAGGCGGAATGGATAGCCATTCGGAGAGAGGAAACGATTGGGCACCGTAAGGATCCCATGGCGGAGCAGTGGGAATGTATGCTCCGGGCTCTACGCTTGCCAGGGGAGTTGGATGAGCTGGACGTTGGAGTGACCTAGGTGGCTGCCCTGGGTGGTCGGGCACACAGCGGACTACCTCATTGTTGAGACCCGATGCCATACTAGGCTTTACCGCCTCTAGGTGCGTGGGCCTGTGCTACACGCAGACTTACACAAGTTGCTGCACGTTGGGGGAGGAGCTGTGGGGGGAGGGGGCGGGGAGACGCACACACATGTGAATGTATTTTTGCCGCAATAGTTTGAATGTTTGAATAACTGTTAGATGAATGTCATCTCTATATGTGGCTATATAGCAGCGGGATTCACTCTGCAATTAAGTTTCTAAGCCAGATTGGTCTGTAGGGAAAATGTACTGTGCCTCAGGACGCTTTGGACTGCACCTTGGGTGGGCAGGGCAGGCCATAATGCAATCACCCCTACATGTGCTATCATAAATGTGGCTACATGCCTGTACACCGATTTGTTCTGTGACACCATAATGCTGTACGAACGTGTGTGCTTTGCCAATTTATGCTGATTGACTTTTGCACTGTACCCTGAACCAAGCTATATAAAATGCTAATAAAATAGATTTGACAGAAGGCCACAGCAGCCGACAGCCCTCTGAGAGTCCTTCTGCTGGTCCAGGAAGTGAACTAAAGAGTGGGTCTGAGGGTCCTATTTTTAAACGTAGTGCTGTCTTTTTAGTAAGAGAAGTTTGTAGAGAATTTCCTTTCAAATTTTGAATATACTTGCTTCCCCTGCCCTGGATCTCTGCATTAACAATGCAGGGGGTGACAAGTCCTTTGTGTGAAGGCAGGGTACATCCTATTTAGTTGCAAGTGGGGCTGTGCCCAGCTTCAGCCCCACCCATCCTGCCAGTTGGTAGCCCATCCAGGCACATCTCATTCGTTTATTGTGTGGCTTTCTGGGAGGAATAAACAAAGTCCAACTACTAACTGCACCCAGTCATGTGACCCAGGAACAGGCTATGGGCACCAAATAGGGCATGAGTTTTTTAAAAGTGGCATTTTCAAAATTGCAACTTAAAATCCGACTTCATCACTAAAGAAGATTTTAATGACAATTTCTAAAACACTAATCGTGAAATGTTCACCTGTTCCCAATTAAAAGTTAGCAGTTATTGAAGGTAATATGGCAACACAATGTTATTCTATGGGAGAGATAGGCCTCAAAGTAGTGAAAAACGGATTTAGGAGTTTTTCACTGCCAGGCTATGTAAAACTATAAAGTACATGCCCAACCTTTTAATTACAATGCACCCTACTCTACAGGCTACCTAGGGTCAACCTTGGGGGTTGCTTACATGCAATAAAAGGAGAGTTTAAGGCTTGGCAAGGGGGTTATAAGTTGAATTGACGGTTTAAAAAACTGCATTCAAGCTGCAATGACAGACCTGGGACATGTTTAAAGGGCTACATAAGTGGGTGACACAATAGGTGCTGCAGGCCCACCAGTAGCTTAATTTACTGGAACTCAGTATGTGGTATACCACTTTACTAGGGACTTATAAGTAAATTAAATATGCCAATGAGGTTTAAGCCAATTTTACCATGTTTTTGGGAGTGAACACAAGCACGTTAGCACTGGTAAGCAGTGTTAAGGTGAACCAACAAAAACGAATTCAGCAAAATAGAAGGGTGAAGGCAAAAAGTTTGCGCGAAGATCAGTCTAAGGCGGACAGATCTAACAACTGCATCCAATTTGTCACCTGAAGTGGTGGGAGTCGTCTTGCCACCAGACACACCTCCACAAAATCTATCTACACTCAGTGCAGGGACAAGTTTGTAATCTTGTGAGGCACCTGGGAGACTGGCCCCTTATAGGTGAAGCTGTCAGATAGACTTTTGTTTCTTTTGTCTTTAGCTGAGCAAGCCATGACAGTGGGCACTGCAAAAGCAGTGGTATAGCTTTGGTGGGGTGGGGTGTATGACATAAAACACCCTCAAATATTTGATCTTTCAGTTCACTCAAGCAGCATAGTCGGGTTCCATTGGTTGCGATCATGCGTTTTTTAAAATTAGATTACTAAGCTCAGATGTAGGGAGTGAGTGAGGGGTCAGACAGGGCCTCAGTTGAAAGCACATCTATATCTATACTACTATTATAAAGAGAGAACTGTGTCCTTTGAGCCAGGTAAACTCGAAAACTACACCACCAATTCAAACACCCAATACATCTTTGAAAACGTCAGGGCAAGCAGATGGACATGGGCTATATAAAAAAAATATATATACGTTGTTTAAAAAATTTACGATAAAAAAAAGTAGTCCCTTGGAAATAGTGCCAGCCGCGACGTGCGCGCTGACATCAGGAGTGCGGGGAGGAGCGGCGTACAGGAGCGCGAGGAGGAGCGGCGGAAATGAGCGCAGGGAGGAGTGGCGGACAGGTGGGAAGGAGCGGTGGTGAGGGGCGGAGAGGCGGGGAGGAGCGGTGAGGAGCGACGGACAGGCGGGGAGGAGCGGCGAGGAGCGGCGGAGCGGTGAACTCAGAAGCACGGGGAGGAGCGGCGGCTAACGTAGGGGAAGCAGCCGCGGGTGCGCTCCGGGGGACCCACGGACAACGTTGGGGCGGGCGGGGGCCTGATGCCTGATTGCTCCCAAGCCTTTTGCTCCCGGACAACGTCGGGACGGGCTGCTAGTATCAGAATAAAATTGGGACCAGCCCAATGGGCCTCTGTCTGTAAATCCTCTTCAGTGTGCTGCTGGGGTGGCCTTTCGGTGACCTGGCTAACGGTTATCCCTTCACGCCTTTGTCAGGCTGTTGGTGTGGTGCAGCACTTGGGTGCTCGAGCAGCTGGGTCTTTCAAGCCCCCAACATTACATACAAAGGGCATGCCAGTGGCAATGGAATTGTACATCATTATCTTCCTTTGCTTTGGTAAATTCAAGTTGGTCAGCTGCAGCACTGCAGCCTGCTCAGATGATCAAAAAACCTTCTCTGCAATAAGACAGTGGTCGACCTCGAGGCCTATATCTGTGATGTTCTAAATATGAGACTCACAGCTAAACAGGTACACTTTTTTCTCATTAAGGTTTCCACTTTTCTCCGATAAAATAGTGCCAATTTTTTTATATTTGCTATACTGGCAGGGCCAACTGCAGATTTGTGAAAAAAGTTGTGTAGAACTTTAACACCCTAAAGATGAGTGGGTCAGTGTATTTCTATCCCTGCTTAAACCCCAGTTTGAGCAGGAGTTGGAATTGAGTTAGGTGGTACTTACAGCATCCAATAATTACTGGGTGCATTAGCTATCTCAACATTCATTAGATTTCTGTAGGTCAGACCTCCCGGAATTTAACTCGGGAATATGTATAGCATTTAGCGTCTGGTGCAGCATTTTATTCCCCAGAAACTCGTAATACGTGTTATTTATCGCCCCAGAAAAATAACAATCCCTTAGGTATCGTTCTTAATTTTGTGGGGTAAAAAGCATTCGTAGAGTGATAATTGTGACTTTCTGAGACAAACTAATTGTTTACAGTGTTATCATTGGAGAATCTGACTACAGCTTCGAATATCAGTCCACACTCGAAATTGTGTGTACTAACAGCACTCAATGTTTACTGCTGATGATCTTGCTGATGCTTGTTTAACTGTGTAATGCTGTGCCCAGTTAAAATTCAATAGTGAAAATTTGTCTAAAAAGCATTTGGATTCTAAAAAGCTCACAATCAGTGTCTTAAGTATTCTTTTGTACCTTGGAAATCATCTATCTCTTTCTTTTATAATCATTGGACATTATTTAGACAGCTTTCTCAATCATTTTGTAAGTGATTTACTGGTTGGGACATAGAAATACAGGCCAGTCAGGTGAAAATGCAGCCAAGTGGCTAATCTACTCACAAGTACAAAATATTACTTCTTATAGCACTTCATGCTGTGTCTAAGGGCCAGATGTATCAAGATTACATTTTGCGAGTCTTTTATAGCGAATTTTACTGATTCGCTATTATAGACTCACAAAATGGTTATATAGGTTTGCACAAAGTTTTTGCGATTCCTATCTATTCCTTAATAGTGAATCGCAAATTGCGATTCGCTATTAAGGAGTACCTTCTCATTCATTCCTATGGGCCTCGAGCCCATAGGAATGAATGGGAAGATATTCGCAATTTGCGAGTACCAAATAGGTACTAGCAAATTGCTCATGCAATTTCATGGGTGCAAGTGGGCCAAAAGGCCACCCTGATGCACCCCTGAAATATGCAAAAAAGTACAGAGAGGTAACATAAACATTTCAAAATGCACAAATGCACAGTAGATAAATCGATTCGGACTCTTCTGCTGATGATAGATTTAATCCTTTAAAGGAATCTTGGGCCATATGTGATGGAATGATAAACACAAAGTACAGCCAACGCGTTTTGCCCTAAATAGGGCTTCCTCAGGGCAAACTTCAAATGCTCCAATCTTATGTAGGTCTCAGAAGTACCTGGATCAATACTTCTTTCACAATGGTGCGTATTATATTCCAAGAAGACAAATATTCCAAACGGAGACCTTTCAGTTCATCGGCCAACTCATATAAGGAGTCTGTAGTAACTCAACGCCACAATGTGATAACTCTCCAAATGTCAGTAGAGCAAACCAAGTTCAAAAATATTGTGATCACTTTGATAGGTGATCTACATAAGGTTATTGTAGGAAGGGGGAGTCTCTAGTTGGCGCAGTGCAACACTAGCGACAAGCAGGGACTCTCCTCTTCCTCGTCAGGGCTGAGGGTTACCTTCCAGACAACCTCTGCTTACCCTCTAGGTAGTGTGGCTTAAGCAGTCGCAGGCTAATCTTTGGGGCATATAGGTTAAACACTTGCGATAGTACACCTTTACAACCAACCCACCACACAACGAGACCAGACTGTATTCTGTAAAAATATATATCTTTATATAGATTTTAAGCAGGCTTGTGAATACATTCAACGTACTTTATGATAACGGTGGCAAATTACTCAGTTCAGGTTACCACAGTTCTTATAGCAGTTCTCTTTGGGCCCGTAGGCCGGGGTTAACCAAAGTTCTTGTGGAACCGGCGGCTTCCAGGGGATCTGTCCCACGTCGCGTTGCCTTCCCGGGGTCGCTGATCGTTGCGGCTCTTCAGCCGAGCAGGTCACTGGTCATCCGGGGCAGCGGTGTTCTGTGGCGGCAGGGTCCTCTCCTCGTCGTCCGCTCCGACCCTGGAGGCGGCGGCTGTGCGGTGGTGGCAAGTGGCAGTACGGTCCCCAAGTGCAGGACGTACCCAGCCAAATGCCGGTGCAGCTGTGGGCTCACAGCTGGGCTGTCGGGCAGGCTACCGACCTTGCGGATTCTCACAGGGCAACTGTCCGTCTTTGCAGGTGAGTGGCTGCTCGTTATGCAGTCACCTCGAGAGCTCGGACCGGACGGGTCCTCCTTCGCTTTGCTCTCGGGCTCCCGGTGCAGTTGCGGTCACGGTGTTCGGGCCAGCGGCGGCTGGTCCTTACTTTGTTCCCGCTGTTGCTTTGGGCCCCGGTCACGGTGGTCAGGTGGATGTCGTTGCCTTGGAGGAGATTCCTCCGTCGGTACTGCGGCGATGGTCAGCACCCGCAGTCGCTTTCTTCCAAGGGGGTAGCGTCCACTGGTCCTGGGACGCTGGTCAGGGGGCAAGTTCAGTTGCAAGCCCTTGGAGATCTCTTTAGCAGAGTTTGGCACAAAGCAAAGCAAAAGTCTTCTCGTAGTCTTTTTCTCCTTCCTCTCCTTCGGCAGCAAGGCACCAGACACAGGCAAGAGTCAGCACCCTTCCTTGTCTCTCACAGTCCTTCTCGTCGGGCAGAGTCCTTCTGTGGCCCAAACCGGATCTAGTTTTCAAGGAGCAGGGCTCCTTCTTTTATAGGCCAATTCTTTTGTTCTCGCAGGCCAGGGGGGCCTTTGCATAGCCACTCTCAGTCCTTGAGTACCCCGGCGGGTGTATTCCGGCTTCTGCTTTCAGTGTGAGGGGCAGGCGCATCAGACGCCCCACATGGGGTGGAGCCAGCATTGTGCGGACAGGGGCGGCCAGAGTACCTTGTTGATGGGGGCTTCGCCCTTCCTGGGCCAGGTGCCGGCAGAGTCATCCGCCGCTCCCCAGGAGGGTGGAGCCAGCATTGTGGTGGCCGAGCACAGCTACAGTTCGAGTCAAGAGGCACTCCTACCTCCCACTAAGGTGTAATCTGCGCATTCACCACCTGTCATCCCTCCAGCCCTGTCACTCACACATCCCAGACAGTCAGATACACATACCAGCAGAGGCGGGCTGAAATGGTTAAGCAAGCAAATGCTAACTTTCTAAAAGTAGCATTTGCAAACCCAGGACACTAAAATAAACTTGACTACCAGAAATATTTTATCATCCTGAGTTCAGGCATACTAAACATGACTCGCTACCGTGCTCCTTGAGCCTGCGGGAATTATAGGGTGTAATAATTCCAGCAGCTCAGTCTGGCCTAATGGAGCAGGTAGCCTTCAATAGTGAAATACGGTCTCGGTTGTAAGTCACTACTAGGACATGCACGCACATCAGGGCTTGTCCTACCTTACACCTACAACGCACCCTGCCCGCAGGCCTACCATAGGGGTGACTAATATGTAGTCAAGGGAAGGGTCGAGGCTGGCAAGTGGGTGCACTTGCCCAGCTAGCGTGACAGTACGAGACGGCACGCGGGTTCTGCGGTCGCAGTTCCCAGACACAACTTTACGGCTGCTTCGGTGGGTGGCGCAACCCGCGCTGCAGGCCCACCAGCAGTATTGGCATCTACAAGCCCCGGCACTCTCTAGTGCGCTTTACTAGGGACTGACAGTAAATCCAATGCACCAATCATGGATACCAATCGTATGTACAGTTTTTACAGTAGGGAGCACTTGCACTGCGGCACGGATCAGCCGTGGCGCAGTGCCCTGAGTATCGGAAAACCAGCAAAACATTGGAGGCACATCAGCAAAAAGTGGAAGGGAGACTCACGCCAAGGTGCCAGGTCTAACATGTGTCCCCTCCAGCTGAAATGTGGGGGGAACTACCCTTCCCCAGGGAGTTCCACATCACTAAGGCGGAAAAATCTGGACAGACCGTCAGCGTTGGCGTGATCGGTGCCAGGGCGGTGTTCCACCGTAAAGTCCATACTCTGTAGAGAAATGGACCACCTCAACAGTTTCGGGTTCTCACCCCTCATTTGCATCAACCATCTGAGGGGCCTGTGGTCCGTCTGAACTCGGAAGTGAGACCCAAACAAGTAGGGTCTTAGCTTCTTCAGTGCCCAGACCACAGCAAATGCTTCACGCTCTATTGCACTCCACCTACTTTCCCGTGGAAGTAACCTCCTACTTATGAAGGCTACGGGTTGGTCAAAGCCCTCCTCAGTCATCTGTGAAAGAACAGCCCCTACACCATGCTCTGAAGCGTCTGTTTGCACAATGAACTCCTTGGAGAAATCAGGGGCCAGGAGCACGGGCGCCGTGCACATGGCAGTCTTCAGGGTGTCAAAAGCCTTCTGACAGGTGTCAGTCCAAATCACATTCCTGGGCTGCTTCTTCGAAGTCAGCTCTGTCAAGGGGGTCACGATCGTGCCATAGCCCTTGACAAACCTCCTGTAATACCCAGTGAGCCCCAGGAAGGCTCTCACTGCAGTCTGGGTCTTGGGGGGTTCCCAAGCCAGGATGGTCTCGATTTTGGGCTGCAAGGGGGCTACCTTGCCACTCCCAACTTGGTGTCCCAAGTACACCACGGAACCCTGCCCAATCTGGCACTTGCTTGCCTTGATTGTGAGGCCTGCTCTGCGCAGGGCCATCAACACTTCCCAGAGGTGTCGCAGGTGTTCGGGCCAGGTACCGCTGAACACTGCGATGTCATCCAGGTAGGCGGCACTGAACTCGTCCAGTCCAGCCAACACCTGGTTGACCAATCTCTGAAAGGTGGCAGGGGCATTCTTCATTCCAAATGGCATAACCCAGAACTGGAAATGCCCATCTGGTGTAGAGAATGCCGACCTCTCCTTTGCCCCATCGGTCAAGGCGATCTGCCAGTCCCCAGACGTTAGATCAAACGTGCTGAGGAACCGGGCAGCCCCTAGCCGATCAATGAGCTCGTCAGCTCTGGGGATGGGGTGCGCGTCAGTCTTCGTGACTGAATTGAGTCCTCTGTAGTCCACACAGAACCGGAGTTCGGGTGTGGCTCCTAGGGGCAGCAGCCTTCGGAACCAAGACCACGGGGCTGGACCAAGGACTGCTGGAAGACTCAACCACCCCGAGGGCAAGCATCTTGGAGACCTCCTCCTTGATGCAGGCCCGGACCCTGTCAGTCACCCTGTAAGCCTTATGCTTCACAGGTAAGCTGTCTCCAGTGTCCACATCATGGACGCACCAATCTGTGACACTCGGAACCAGGGAGAACAGGTCTGGAAACTGCCCCAGCAACTGGCGGCAGTCCTCCTGTTGTTCGGCGGTCAGGGTGGGTGAGAGGTTAACTCCATCCACTGACCCATCTTTCTCACAGGCCACCAAGAGGTCAGGAAGAGGCTCCGACTCCTCCTCCATTCCGTCATCGGTTGCCAACAACATGCCCACTTCGGACCTTCGCAAGTGGGGCTTGAGGCGGTTGACATGAAGGACCCGCAAAGGGTTGCTGGGCGTCTTCATGTCCACCAAGTATGTCACGGGGCTCTTGCGCTCCACGACCTCAAATGGTCCTGTCCACTTATCCTGAAGGGCACAGGGCTCCACTGGGGCCAGGACATACACCTCTTGTCCAGGCTGAAGCTCAACCAGAGTGGCATTCTGATCGTACCACCGCTTCATTTCCTCCTGGCTCGCTTCCAGATTTGCCTCGGCAAGTTGTCTGAAGCGTCTTGTCTGGTTTCTGAAGGCCAGCATGTAGCTATATACATTCTGGGGAGGTTTCCTGGGAGATTGCTCCCAGCCTTCCTTTACCAAACTCAGCGGTCCTCTCACGGGGTGACCGTACAGTAGTTCAAAGGGGCTGAACCCTAGGGACTTCTGTGGCACCTCGCGATATGCAAAGAGCAGGCATGGTAAGAGGACGTCCCACTTACGCCTCATCGGACCTTCCAGGCCCATGATCATGCCTTTGAGGGTTCGGTTGAATCTTTCAACCAACCCGTTACCTTGGGGATGGTAGGGCGTGGTGAACTTATACGTTACGCCACACTCCTGCCAAAGGAACTTCATATACTTCGTTATGAAATTGGTCCCCCTGTCGCTCACCACCTCTAGAGGGAATCCTACTCGAGAGAAAATTCCCATCAGTGCACGCCCCACCACGGGAGCCGTCACTGTCCTCAGAGGGATGGCTTCAGGGTACCGGGTGGCATGGTCCACCAAGACCAGGATGAACCTGTTGCCCATGGCTGTCTTGGGGTCCAGAGGCCCAACGATGTCAATACCCACTCGCTGGAATGGCGTACCGACCACAGGGAAGGGTTGGAGGGGAGCCTTGTTCTTCCCTCCCGTCTTCCCACTTGCCTGGCAAGTCGGACAGGTTCTGCAATAAGCATCTGAACTCCTATGCATTTGGGGCCAGTAAAAGTGGGTGACAAGCCTGTCATAGGTCTTGTCCATCCCCAAATGTCCTGCTAAAGGCACATCATGAGCCAGACCCAGTAGGAAGGCTCTGAACTTCTGGGGTACCACCAGCACACGGGCTGACCCAGGTTCAGCAGCCTTAGGCTCCGAATACAGGAGGTCGTTCTCCCAGTACACGTAATGTGTTTTGGCCTGAACACCATTGGCCTGGTCTGCAGCCTGCTGCCGCATACCCACGAGAGAAGGGCATTCTTTCTGCTCCTTGCAGAATTCCTCCCTGGAGGGTCCTCCTTCTTGCTGCCAATGGGTCAGCTCAGGCAGGTCCCCCAGTTCGGCGATCTGTTCCCCTGTAGGCTCCAGGGCATCCCCCTCAAGGTCTGCTTCCTCCTGGACCGTGGGAACTTCAGGAGCCGGTTTCCCGCGCCCCCTGCGCCTTCTCCCTAAGGCCGGTTCCTGGGCCTCTCCTTCAGGCCCCAGGACCTCTTGATCACCCCTACTGGCTGCCATTGACCGGGTGGTTACGCACGCCCAGTCAGGCAGACCCACCATCCGCAGGTGAGTCGTCTTCTCCACCTTTTCCCAAGGGGAGTGCTCCAAGTCGTTCCCTAGCAAACAGTCAACAGGCATGGTTTTTCTCACACAGACCTGCAGAGTACCAGAGACCCCCCCCCCCACTCGAAGGGAACTTGAGCCATCGGACACTGACTCTCTGAATTATCAGCGTTGATAACCCTACAGTAGGCATGGGGTACAACCTGCTCTTGAGACACCAGGTGCTGCCTCACTGCAGTCACACTGGCTCCTGTGTCTCTAAGAGCCTCAGCTTCCTTACCATTGATGATCACCACCTGCCCATATTTCTTAGTGTTAGAGGGCAGGTAGTTCGTAGGGATCATCTCGCTGTCTCCTAGCGAGACCAGGGTCATGTGAACGGGATCTCCACCCCCGGGACCATCATTTCTTCTCCCAGGTGAACGCTAGTCACTTGTCGGGGCGGAGCACCAGTGGGTGCGGGTTTTCCAAACAGGCGACACTTGGGGTCACTGGATATGTGCCCAGGCTCGCCACATTTGAAACAATTGAAGGGCCCCTTTGGAACAGGTTTACCTGTCGGGGCCCCATTCTGCTTCGGAGGTGGGGGAGGCTGAGAACCCTGCTGCGGGCTCCCTTGGGAACTACTTTGGGGGCCTTTTTGGAACCCTTTCTGTTTTCCCCCCTTGTCCCCCCCCACTCTTCTGCTGGGGACCCTGCCCACTCTTGGCGGAGTCTCCCACGGGACCCTTGTGGACCCTGGTGCTGAGCCAGCGGTCCGCCTCCTCAGCAAGCTTCCTCGGGTTGGACAGCTTGCTATCGATCAGGTGTTGGCGTAACTCAGGAAAACAGTGATCAGACAAGTGCTCCCATGCAATTAAATCAAAGAGACCTTGAAAATCATTAACTTTGTTACCTTTCACCCAACCATCCAGTGCTCTGCAAAAGTAAGTCACATACTCCACATACGTATTCCCAGGCCGCTTAGTACATCCCCTAAACTTCTGTCTATACATTTCAGGGGTAAGCCCGTACCTGTTCATTAAAGCTTCTTTCATGTGGGCATAGGATCTCTGATTTTCAACGGGCAAATCTAGCAAGGTATCTCTCCCTTCGCTAAGGAACCTTCCCCACAACCCCGCTCCCCAATCCTTGTCAGGGACCCGGTGGGAGGACATGGCTACTTCGTATGCCCTAAACCACTGTCCTATGTCATCCCCCTTAAAGAACTCCTTAACTACGTCCTTCGGGATGTGCACTCTTGACTCTACCTGCACTGGCGATGCGCTGCCACCAGAGGGAGGACGATCCAAGTCTCTCTCCTTTAGACTTATCTCCCTCATTTTTACTTCATAATCCATTTGGTGCTTTCGCTCTTCCAGCGCCATTCTTTTCGTTTCAAGCTCCAGTTGGATTTTCAATTCTGCCAACTTTCTTTCGTGATTCCTCGTTTCCTTCCTGTCCGCCAGCTCCTCTGGCGACAGGCCTTTACCAAAGCTGTGCTCGCTGTCTTGCCTCTCGAGGTCGATCAGATCCCCAAGTGCATTCTGCTCCTCCGTTGCATTCTGCTCGGCGAGGGCGTCTTGATCCTCCGGGGTCTTTCGGGACTCTATCCAGGCTTTCAGGGCCTTGGAGAGCTGTGTCTTGTTTTTGCAGCCAGCGTGCGGGACCTTGAGTTTCTTGCAAAAGAACTTCAGTTCGTCCTTGGAATATTTATCCACTTTGGCGGGGTCCCACTCCACCTCCAACACTTCGGAGGTCGTGGACTCTGCTCCATCCAGGCTCTTTGTGCCCGGCATGGTTTCTGCACTCGGAATCTTTCTTTCGGCAAAATTCAAAAGCAAAGTCTGTGGCTACGTAACTGGACCGTAATCCTTGTGTAGTGGTCAGAAGCTCAGGTATAGATATCGCAAGTGTAAATTCGAAAATCCTCACCGCTGCGTCTAATGTAGGAAGGGGGAGTCTCTAGTTGGCGCAGTGCAACACTAGCGACAAGCAGGGACTCTCCTCTTCCTCGTCAGGGCTGAGGGTTACCTTCCAGACAACCTCTGCTTACCCTCTAGGTAGTGTGGCTTAAGCAGTCGCAGGCTAATCTTTGGGGCATATAGGTTAAACACTTGCGATAGTACACCTTTACAACCAACCCACCACACAACGAGACCAGACTGTATTCTGTAAAAATATATATCTTTATATAGATTTTAAGCAGGCTTGTGAATACAGTCAACGTACTTTATGATAACGGTGGCAAATTACTCAGTTCAGGTTACCACAGTTCTTATAGCAGTTCTCTTTGGGCCCGTAGGCCGGGGTTAACCAAAGTTCTTGTGGAACCGGCGGCTTCCAGGGGATCTGTCCCACGTCGCGTTGCCTTCCCGGGGTCGCTGATCGTTGCGGCTCTTCAGCCGAGCAGGTCACTGGTCATCCGGGGCAGCGGTGTTCTGTGGCGGCAGGGTCCTCTCCTCGTCGTCCGCTCCGACCCTGGAGGCGGCGGCTGTGCGGTGGTGGCAAGTGGCAGTACGGTCCCCAAGTGCAGGACGTACCCAGCCAAATGCCGGTGCAGCTGTGGGCTCACAGCTGGGCTGTCGGGCAGGCTACCGACCTTGCGGATTCTCACAGGGCAACTGTCCGTCTTTGCAGGTGAGTGGCTGCTCGTTATGCAGTCACCTCGAGAGCTCGGACCGGACGGGTCCTCCTTCGCTTTGCTCTCGGGCTCCCGGTGCAGTTGCGGTCACGGTGTTCGGGCCAGCGGCGGCTGGTCCTTACTTTGTTCCCGCTGTTGCTTTGGGTCCCGGTCACGGTGGTCAGGTGGATGTCGTTGCCTTGGAGGAGATTCCTCCGTCGGTACTGCGGCGATGGTCAGCACCCGCAGTCGCTTTCTTCCAAGGGGGTAGCGTCCACTGGTCCTGGGACGCTGGTCAGGGGGCAAGTTCAGTTGCAAGCCCTTGGAGATCTCTTTAGCAGAGTTTGGCACAAAGCAAAGCAAAAGTCTTCTCGTAGTCTTTTTCTCCTTCCTCTCCTTCGGCAGCAAGGCACCAGACACAGGCAAGAGTCAGCACCCTTCCTTGTCTCTCACGGTCCTTCTCGTCGGGCAGAGTCCTTCTGTGGCCCAAACCGGATCTAGTTTTCAAGGAGCAGGGCTCCTTCTTTTATAGGCCAATTCTTTTGTTCTCGCAGGCCAGGGGGGCCTTTGCATAGCCACTCTCAGTCCTTGAGTACCCCGGCGGGTGTATTCCGGCTTCTGCTTTCAGTGTGAGGGGCAGGCGCATCAGACGCCCCACATGGGGTGGAGCCAGCATTGTGCGGACAGGGGCGGCCAGAGTACCTTGTTGATGGGGGCTTCGCCCTTCCTGGGCCAGGTGCCGGCAGAGTCATCCGCCGCTCCCCAGGAGGGTGGAGCCAGCATTGTGGTGGCCGAGCACAGCTACAGTTCGAGTCAAGAGGCACTCCTACCTCCCACTAAGGTGTAATCTGCGCATTCACCACCTGTCATCCCTCCAGCCCTGTCACTCACACATCCCAGACAGTCAGATACACATACCAGCAGAGGCGGGCTAAAATGGTTAAGCAAGCAAATGCTAACTTTCTAAAAGTAGCATTTGCAAACCCAGGACACTAAAATAAACTTGACTACCAGAAATATTTTATCATCCTGAGTTCAGGCATACTAAACATGACTCGCTACCGTGCTCCTTGAGCCTGCGGGAATTATAGGGTGTAATAATTCCAGCAGCTCAGTCTGGCCTAATGGAGCAGGTAGCCTTCAATAGTGAAATACGGTCTCGGTTGTAAGTCACTACTAGGACATGCCACGCACATCAGGGCTTGTCCTACCTTACACCTACAACGCACCCTGCCCGCAGGCCTACCATAGGGGTGACTAATATGTAGTCAAGGGAAGGGTCGAGGCTGGCAAGTGGGTGCACTTGCCCAGCTAGCGTGACAGTACGAGACCGCACGCGGGTTCTGCGGTCGCAGTTCCCAGACACAACTTTACGGCTGCTTCGGTGGGTGGCGCAACCCGCGCTGCAGGCCCACCAGCAGTATTGGCATCTACAAGCCCCGGCACTCTCTAGTGCGCTTTACTAGGGACTGACAGTAAATCCAATGCACCAATCATGGATACCAATCGTATGTACAGTTTTTACAGTAGGGAGCACTTGCACTGCGGCACGGATCAGCCGTGGCGCAGTGCCCTGAGTATCGGAAAACCAGCAAAACATTGGAGGCACATCAGCAAAAAGTGGAAGGGAGACTCACGCCAAGGTGCCAGGTCTAACAGTTATTAATTCTCCGTAGTCATTAACTCATTTCTTTTCCACTAATAACGCCGACCCGTTGGGTTGAGAGGCACAGTGTTATTAGTGGAAAACAAATGAAGGCAGGTAAAATATAAAAAGATGTATTGAAAGCCGGAGCAGAGTTTGTACTGTGCTACAATTTGGCCGACAATTTGAAGACTCTTCTGCTACAAGACTTCAGCACTGGGGCGATTTGTCTTCAATTTAAAAGAGCCTGCTCATTTACCTTCTAAAGAAAATAATCTGCTGTATTCTACTTTACTGGATTTGTACTTGACGTTTATTTGGTTTATTACTCCCTCGCTGTACATTGAAAATCCCTCCAGAATCAACATTTGGTAACTATATATTTATTACTTGCCCTGCACTGTTCCGTTCTTCGTGAGCGGTTTGTTGTTGCCTTTTAAATCTTCACTGTGTCTGCCTCTATGAGCCACCATGTGGGCATTCCCTTTGTTGTAAGCTCCTGCATTCTATTGCGAGCTTCCTCTGTGTGAGTCTCCTTCTTACGCACTGGGTGGTGACGTGCATTAACAAGTAATTGCCATTGCACGCAAAAGAATGCTGCGTATGCGTGCTCATTCCTCCTGCTACAGGCTGACGTGCTGACACCTCCTAAGGATCTTTCCTCAACTGCACTGGAATGCCAAGCCTTCACAGTCAATTACAGTTACATACTGTTTGCTTCTCCCGTCAAGGAGCAGTGGAAAACTGTAAGGAGCATTTTACAGGTCAACTTTGTGTGAGGAGCATCGTCCAAGTAAGCACCTATGTTAAAAGTGGACATACATTGTTTTATATATATATATTTATTTTTGTTAACAGTGCACATTTCTTTTGGGCAGTAATAAATCATTATTTTTATTATATGATGAAAAAAAAATGCCCAAGTATTTTAACTGTAGAAAGTGTTAAACTGTGGCACAAGAAGGAATTTATTTATTTTAACTATGGAAAAGTGTTATACTGCACAAGAAGGAACTTATTTATTTTAACAGTGAAAATTCTTTTTTTCTGTCACTATGCAATTTGACCCTCCCTCCAAGTTTCTGCAAACTAAAGGAGAGCCTCCCATACCTTGGCCCAGATGGAAAGAAGAATCATTGACCTATCTCAAGGACATTGATGGAGAAAGGCTGCCTGCTGAAAGAAAAATACATAATATTTTACATTGTTTAGGCTCAGAAGGGCAAGTTGTTTTTAGAACCCTACCACAAGCTGATGGTAGTGGTGACAGAAATGTTTTTGAAGACGCAATGGCTCGTATTGAAATCAGATTTAAACCTTCTTCTAGTGTTGCTTTGAATAGATACACATTTTATACAAAGGCTTAAGAGGATAATAAGATATTCAATGACTTTCTCACAGCATTGCCCGCACTATCTGTGAATTGCAACTTTGGTCCCATCACCGACAAAATGATTAGGGACCAGATTATTGTCCACGTCAAAAGTAAGAAGATTCAGGAACACCTTTGGATCATGGGGTATCCCAACTTGAGAGACGTCATAACTACTGTTAAAGCTCTGGAGCAATCAGAAATGTGCTCTAAAATCTAATGCTACAAAAACTGAACCTTCAGGTAGTGGACAAAGGGTATTCAAGAAATATGATCAACATTTTCATTCTTTTCGGTGTGGGAGTGTTAGCCACAGAGCATATTTTCCTAGGTGTCCAACTTTGGGTAAGGAATGTAAGAAATGTGGACGTCATGGACATTTTGCTGTTGTATGCAGAGATACCAAATCTTTTGGTGTTGGGTTTGGAAGAGGTAAAGTCTCTTATATCAATCAAGATTGTGTGGATGACAGAGTGAGTGAGTGTAGTGGTGGTATGTTGCTGTCTATAACCAATGTTAACAGTGATAGAAACAGCTCCACTTGCTTTAAACCACTGAAGTGTCATGAACATATTTTGGGTTTGGAAGTAGAACTCATGGTGGACTCTGGGTCTCCTTGGATGATTATTACTAAGGATGTTTTGGTTGATTGCTTTAAGGATCTCCTGAGCTTAAAGGATTTGAAATAGTCAGAAATTGTTGCTAAAGCCTTTGATGGTTCTAAGATTTACATGGAAGGGTATAAAAAAGTGGATATAGAATTCAAGGGATGTCATGCCCATATCAAACTTAATGTTGCAATCAAGGGAGTGAATGTGCTGGGTTGGAGGGACCAGTGGAGTTTAGGAATTATTCTCAACCCTAGAAGTTGTGATTCTGTGTTATTAGTGTCTGAAGTTGAAGTCGAAGATAGTTCTTCTAGTGAAGACAATAAGAGTGAAGTCAAAGGTAGTTCTTCTAGAGACAGTGACTGAAACTGGTCCATTCGTCCCTCAATCTCAGATCGAACCATCTCCGGCTCCTACTCCCCCCCAGATTCCCCCTTGTAAGGAAGGGTGGCAGAGCATTTGAAGTAGTCGTATCAAAAATATGGAACACCCTACCCATCAGTCTCCGTTTCGCTGACACTGAATCTCAATTCAGGGGCAAACTAAAAACCTTTTTTTTTCTCTGGTGTCTAACTCCTCCTCCTGTTCACTTGCAATCCTTAGCGCCGAGACACCCCCGTCGGGGGTAGCCGTGCGCTCAACAAATGTCAATAATAATAATTCTGGTAAAGACAATAAGAGTGAAGTCATTGTCATTATGAATTCCTTTCCCAAGGTATTCTCTGTCAAATTTGGGAGACTTAATAACTTCACCCATGTGATTAAACTCAAAAAAGGAGCTATACCTGTCAAGCAAGTCAAGTCAAGTCAAGTCAAATGATTTATATAGCGCGCTACATACCCAGAGGGTCTCAAGGCGCTTGAAGAAAGGTGGGGAATTACTTGTCGAATATCCAAGTTTTAAGTTGTTTTCTGAATGCTAGGTGGTTCTGAGTGAGGCGAAGGTGAGAGGGAAGTGAGTTCCAGGTTTTAGCTGCCAGGTAGGAGAAGGATCTACCTCCCATGGTGGTTTTGTTAATGCGAGGTACAGTGGCAAGGGCTTGGTTGGAGGATCGTAGCTGGCGGGAGGGGGTGTAGAAGGAAAGTCGTGTGTTGAGGCATTCGAGTCCAAGTTCGTAAAGTGCTTTGTGCGCGTGGGTTAGGAGGCAGAAAGTAATCCTCTTATTGACGGGAAGCCAGTGGAGGTTTTTCAGGTGACCAGAGATGTGGTCTTTACGCGGAATGTCTAGTATGAGTCTGGCTGAAGCTTAGGGTTGTGTCTGTGAGGGAAGATCTTAAATTGTTGTTACAAAGTCTCATCGATGAACATATTATTGAAGAAATAGAGTAATCAGAATGGGTTTCTCCCATCGTTTTGGCGAGGAAGGCCGGCAAACAGAAGCTGTGTGGAACTGAGAGCGTTGAATGCCAATTTTGGTAGACTGCCACCCCTTCCCAAACATAAATGAGGTTGTCTGTATGTTAGAGGGAGCCAAAGTGTTTCCACATTTGATTTACAATCTGCTTATCATCATATTGCCGTAGCTGATAGCTCCAAACACCTCACTGCTTTACTCACACCACAGGGTCTGTTTCAATATAAAAGAATGCCTTTCGGGTTGGCCTCTGCGGCATCCGTTTTCAGAGGGCAGTGTATCAAATTTTTAAAGATTTGGACGGTTTTGTTAGATGTTTTCAAGATGACATTCTGGTATTTTCTCCAAATCATCAAAAGCATATGGAACATGTTGTGGAAGTGTGCAAGCGTTTAGAGGCAAATGGTCTAACTCTTAAAGAAAATAAGTGCAAGATGTTTTGCAAATCTGTCAAATATTTGGGCCACACTCTGTCTGGAGATGGCGTAGACCCTAAAAAGTCCCTGGTGGAAGCCATTGTGAAAGCCCCAGCTCCTGATAATAAAGGAAAATGTTTATCATTTGTGGGGCTTTGGGAATATTATAGCAAATTCATCAAGGACTTTGCCACAAAAATGGAACCACTCAGAGAACTTACCAGACATAAAGTAGTGTTTCATCGGAAAAAAAAGAAAACAAGATGCTTTTCAACAGATCAAAGAAGAGATTATTAATGCTCCCACTTTGAAGCCTTTTTGCATGAACAAGTTGTTTCTTGTTAATGTTGATGTTGGTCTATGTGGTATTGGTGGTGTATTATCCCAGAGGTATTTCAAAGAGGAGTGGTGTGTTGCTTTTGCCTCCAGAACTCTCAATGATACAGAAAGACGATACTCCATTATTGAGGGAGAGCTTTTAGGTTGTGTGGGGGGCATTAAGCACTTCCACAAATACTTATGGGGAAGCAAGTTTGTTCTGAGAACAGATCACAAACATCTTGTCTCAATTTTGTCACCTGCTGGAGGATGGAATACCACTGCCTGAATAGGTAGACTCATATCTAGGCTACAAGAATGTAGTTTCAGTGTAGAGTATGTTCCTGGAAAGCACAATGTTACAGCTGATTACCTCTCCCGTCTGCCTTGTTCAGGCGTAGAAGGAAGCGAGTGAGTGAGGATTTGGAGATGATTGCGTCTGTTTCTGATTCTGTGTCCAACAAGTTCTCTGCCATTTCTGAGGAGGAATGGAGGAAGAGTGTAACTGCAAATGATAATTGGAATTTACTTAAGAATTGTATCCTCAGGGGATGGCCAAAGGGTAAAAGTGTTCCTGCTGAAGTGAGGCTTTTTCTACAGTTATTCACTGAATTAGAAGTGGAAGGTAAGTTGATTTTCAAAGATGGAAAATGTGTACCTCCTGAGTCCATGCAAGATGCTATTCTTAAACTTGCACACGAAGGACATCCGGGAATGTCATCTATGAAAAGATTGCTGAAATCTAGTTTTTGGTGGCGTAGTATGGACAAGATGGTCGACAGGACTGTCAGAGAGTGTGTTGTGTGTGTGAACAGAGACAAGATGTTGAAACCTTATCCTGCTCCTTTGAAACGTGTGCCTTGGCCCAAATCCCCATGGCAGAAAATTGCATTTGATATCTCTGGGCCATTCCATTGCTTAACTCGAGAAGTGTGTTTTGCTTTGATGATTGTGGATTACCACTCTGAATAGCCAGAGGTTAAGTTTGTTGCTCATGCCACTACACAGACAATATTAGAGTTCTTCAGCGAAATCGTTTCTCGTTAGGGGAGTCCCGAAGTTCTTATGACAGATAATGGCTTGCAATTGAAATTGCGTGAGATGGAAGAATTTCTGAACTTGTGTGGCATTAAACATTGCACTACTACTCTTTATGAACCACAAGGAAATGGCCAAGTTTAAAGGTTCAACCGTGTACTTAAAGATGGTGTGGAATCCGCTAGAAAATCAGGTAAAGAGTGGAAGGTTGTGCTGAGAGAAAGACTATGAATGTATCGTATCACTCCCCATTCAGTTACTGGTGTCAGCCCTTTCTGCCTTTTGAGAGGGAGAGACCCTACATCCAAACTATGTTCTTGGTGGATAAAGAAACGGTTGAGGTTGATGGGAATTTATTCTAGAGTCCAACAAGAACAAGATAAGATAAAACAATTTTATGATCCTAAAATAGAAGCGAGAGTTCCCACTGTTGCTGTAGGAGATTGGGTGAGGATACGCAAACCTGGTCTTGTCACAAAGGGAATTTCCAAGTTTGGCCTTCGCATTAGAGTTGGGAAAGTTAATTTTAATAGTGTTGTAACTCATAATGGAAGGGTGTGGAACATAAGATGTGTTGTCAAATGTCAAACCACTCTCAACAATGTCAACCTGGATGTTTTTATACCTCTCCTGTTGGTTCTGACACTGTTGCTTACTGTGTGAAAACAGATGTAAGAAGTACTAAACCTCCTCTTAAAATGAGAGACTATATTTAATGCTTTTGTTTTAAGGGAAGGGATGTGTTACATTCTTTATTGCTTGTACACTGTTTCTTTATTTCCCCTCTTCAGAATTATTTCTATTTGATTTGTTTCCTGTTCTCTGTTACCATGGTGTCATGGTTCTACCTTCTATCTCCTTGTCCCTGTAGCATTGGTCCAGAGCAGACGTTTGTACTGTGCTGGCTTTCCGTAAATATTTTTATATTTTACCTGCAATAAAGAATGTAACAATTACCTTAGCAGCACGAACATGGGTGGATGAATCAAAGACGGTGTAAAACCTTAATTTCATGAGGCAATATATCCCAGAGACAAGGCACATTACAGCATAATAAAATACAGTATATTAGGCAGGGACTGACTCAATAATTGAGTTCTAGAGCAAGAATAAACATTTTAAAGATTTATAACAGAAATTCAAAAGGTGTGGCACAGACATTGTAAATGCAAATGCACAAAGCCATTGCAATTGAGGATCTCAGCACATAGAGCAATACTGAATAAAGTGCAATATTAGAAAAAGTTCTAAATCCCATGTGAGTAGCAAAATCAATAAGAAAATAGACAGCCTCTCTAGTAGCATTGTACAGTCTTCTGGCTCACCCTCCAAAATCTGGGGTTGGTATTAGTTTTCTTGCATAGGAAATCATCAGTTTCTTCAAAATGAACATGATGAGGACAAAAGAATTATACTCTCAGAAAATCAGAACATAGTACTATAAAATGCTGTACAGCTTTACCATCTAAGCACTATATGATAATATCATGCAGAGATTGCAAGATAAACTAGTTACAAGAACAACAACCGATAATCATTGTGAATTAATGCAGTACAGTGAGCTAGCGGCACAGCTTTGGAAAAGTGCCACACTACTGTGTCCATGTTTGAAAGTTTTCTCAAAAACAACAAGAACACCATCTATGATTCTGCTTGAGTGCGTACTGCAGAAATAATGAACAGTGAACATCCATGAGGAGACATCCATTTTGAACGACATGGCATTGAGGTCAAATTTGAGGTTGGGATGGGCGGAATTGGTGGAGTTTTATTCTGTTGAATTACATAAAAATTCAACGAGATGGGGGTAGTGGCTTTGCCAGAGCAAGATGACGGATGCGCCTTAAATGTCCTCCCAGCCATCCCGAGTATCCGTTGACAACCATGCAGACCTCTGGGCTGAGGTCAGGAGCTGTCAAGGCTTGGCGAATCATTAAAAGGAGACTAGGTGGCCCGGAGGTTGGAGGTGGCCCGCGTGTAACACTAGTCAGCCTTGGCTCACATCCGCATGCCGGCAGAAGGGGTGCCAAGAACTGCTTTCTCTGCTACCAACCATGCAGCAGCTGGAGCGGGGGCTGCCCACGTGGCTTGGGGGCCATGAGGAGGCCTGGTTTCGGCTGGCTCTGTCCGTCCCTTGGACCAGAGGGGCCTGGTGCCCGGCATCCCTCACCCCATGGAAGTTTGAAACAATGGCAGGGGTGACAGCCTGAGCGCTGCATTTAGGGACTGCCCCAAAGGAATTCTGATGCGTGGGATGCCCCCCGGGTGCTGGGATAACCGGGGGACGGAGGCAGCTGAGCCGCCTCATCTGGGGAGGGTCATGGACCTCCTCCACCCCTGTCCTGTGAAGCTCTACGGTCCTGGCGAACGTGCTGGGACTCCTGAGTCTTCCTTTGGAGACCTACCCAAAGTGAGTGTGCACAGTGCTTGCCTTGCAGTGCTGGTGGGGCAAGTAGCCCTGAACCATGCTGATGTTTACCTAAGCCTGACCTTATATGCGCACTGCCTTTCCCGATAATATCTCTCGAGGTATGCTGCTAAGAACGTGGACCACCGACCTTCGGGTAGGGGAAAGGATAACGGCTCCCCCCTTTTGATCCTACCAGCATCTGCGGCAGGAGAAGTGGCACTGTGGAGAGTTGTGAGCTCACCATCCACTAACCTGTTATCTCCCTCATCCACAGGTTTGGTAGCCACGCAGACATATGCTAAATGCACACCTGGCTGCTTGTGCTGTCCCACTTGAATGGGGATAAACAGGCTAGGCAAAGCTACCTCTGCCACATTACCGGGGTGGTTTGCCTTTGGAGATCTGGGGCTTCAGCCGGGGACCGCCATGCCATGTGGAAAGATTAAGGACTAACAACACATGCCCAAATTAAAATGGATAGATTCACTACTCATCCCGGTGGTACCACAGGTCCTTCAGGTACACCCACCACCCAGCTAAACCCACCAACTAACCTCGCGTACATATTGCAGGCCATCCAGGCCTCCCGCGAGGTGGTCCAAACCAGGATAGTGGAAGTCAAGGTTGATGTCAGGTCATGATTTACGAAACATGATGTTAGAGTTGTGAGGTTTCATGGCTAACATTCTGCTCCCCCGACTCTCCTCACTGGGCCGGGAAAACCTTGATGGGAACATCACGATGGAGGAAATACGAGCAGCCATAATTGAGCTACAGTCTGGGTAAACCCTACCAGAACGCGATGTGGCCACGACAGTGGTGAACCTGAAATCCGATTAGCCTTTGTTGTGCTGTGGCTCATATAGGCCCATATCTTTTATAAACACAGAAGTGAAAATCTTTGTGGAGATCATCACGCTCAGGCTTGGCAGCACTCTTGCTTCTTGACATTGAGAAGGCCTTCGATTCAGTGAACTGGTGCTTCCTGTGGGCAGTCTTGGTCAAAATAGGCTTCAGCCCACGGATACGAGAATACATTGACTTTCTGTTCTCCCAGCCAACAGCCCGGGTATAAGTAAAAGGAGTACTTTCTATAAGTACTATAGGCAGGGTACTAGGCAGGAGTGCACACTGCCGCCCCTCATGTTCGCTCTTACTATTGAACTGTTTGCCTGACTAATAGGAGGATTGCGGGGAGGATTGAATTGCGCTTTATGCTGATGACCTCCTTCTCTACCTGGCTGAAACCCCAAATGGCACTCTAGGAAAAGGCTTCGGGCCTCACAGTGAACTGCTCCAAGACCTTATTGGTCTTGATCCATGGTGACAAAGAGAAAATCATCTGGCAATCCCCCATACCCCTGAACCGACCAAGTTTCAAGTATTTGGACATTCACATAGCCCTCCTCTCCAAGTTGAACGGGAGCTAAATCTGACACCCCTCCTGTCCCCCACGAAGGTGGATCAACAACGGTAGTCCTCTCTGTCTCATAATATACTGGGCTGAGTGCCCCTCTTCAAAATTATGGTCCTCTCACAATGCGTTTATGTACTTCAAACCTTCCCACTGAAGATTCCGGACTGGTGGTTTAGAGATCTCACCTCCGTAGTCCGTGAATTTATATGGTCTGGCAAACCATCCCATATGGCCTGGTCTAAATTGAGGCTTTCAGTATACGAGGGTGGTATGGCAATGACTGGCCTCCAACTATTTTACCAAGCCAAACAACAACTTGTGTTCAGTAACTGGCTGACTGGTGGGTGGAGAAGTGTGGCTCAATGGTTAGAGGCGGCAGACCCGGAAGCTGAGATGGGCCCGGGACCAGAGTTCGATTCCCAACGAGGCAGGGTCTTGGGTCAAAATGTCTGCGCGCCTGATAATTCTCGCCTCGGCGCCTACTCTAACCTTGGGTCCCACTCTGCAACTCTGGGCAATAGCTTGCTTAGTCTTCACAATGGCCCCTTCAACGCCGGGGATGCCTGGTCTCACCTTGGGGGTGCCCAGAAGGGACCATCTCACAGGGAAAGCCAGGATGGGTTCCCCAGTGGTATACAGCGCCGAGACGCCTGCGGTGTGGGCAGCTGTGCGCTTTACAAGTATACAACATTTAAGTGGACTTCGAAGAAACCCCTTTGAATTTAGGAGGTTGGAGAGCCACTCCACCTGTGGATACCATTGTACCAGAGTTACCTATCCCAGGGAAGCCGGATGCATAGGTCTGAAGTGGCGTCGGAAACCGCGGTCGATCTCTATGGAGGACTTCAAAGAAGAGCAACGGCTGGGAAGAAGAAAAGTGTCAGTCGGAATCAAAAGGTGGATTCTTGGTGAAGAGTACCTGAAAGCAGAGGGGACAGAGTCTGGGTCACTCAGGAGTGACCAGGGCCTCGGTAGACGAATGCCCACGAATGTCGGGTGCTTCAGGTGCGTTGAGGGGGTTCCTGACTCTGCAGCCACCGGGACCAGGAGACGTCCAGGTTGACCAGGAGCCGGATATGAGCTGTCCCATGAAGGATGTCGAGTACTGAGGGGTCGATGTCTGGCGGGAGCACCAACAAGCCTTGGCAGCAGCAACCCACGGAGGGTCAAGAAAGGTTACGGTTCGGACCAGCAAGGTCCAGGAGACTGACCACACACATGGAAGTCAGGGCAAGCCTGGAGCAACCAGGGAAGCCCAAGAAAAGCAGTGTTCACCCTCAAGAGGACCCACAGGCCGGAGGCACAGGAGTTGTGAGGAGACCTCAAGCAGTTTCCCAAAGCAACAGCCCAAGAAGCACTCGTGTGAGGAGGAAGAGTTCTTTGGTACAAATGTTGCCAGAGGCTGGGGCTACTTGGACCCCAGTGCACTTGTTTTGGAAACACCAACAAGTATATGCACTTGCAAAAGTACGCTGTGCACAGGTGTACGAGTATTGCAGCCCCCACAAGGGATCCTGACCTTAAACTTGGTAAAAGGGCAGCTCGGTCATCGAGGTACTTGGAAACCCACCTCCTGTGTTGCTGGAGCCTTTGGAGTCCGTAGGAGCTCAGGAGCAGCACACTGGTCAGTTGTGATGTGGTGCCTGTTGTTGCAGGGGAGTGACTCCTTCACTCCAAGGGAGATATCTTCAGCTGTCCTTGATGCTTCACAGGTCCTGCACGGAGCCTGTATGTTGCACGGGCACAGACAATGCTTTGGGAGACGAGGTTGGGCCCAAACGAAGTGCAGCGAAGTCCTGAGTGTCCAGACGGTCGAAGGTCAGTGGTTTCTTGTTCAGAATCTTGTCCACGTCAAATCTAGGGTCCCACAGCCAGGTAAGGCCTTTTGTACCCATGGGAGAGGATTGGACAGATTCAGGGGACCCTCCCAGAGGAGGGTGTGGACAGTGGGGAGGTTACTCCCATGTCCTTTGTCCAGTTGCGCGCCAGAGCAGTAGCCAACGGCTCCCAGGACTGGTTTGAACTGGACAATGCACTGGGACACCAAAGTGCCCCTCACGCAGACTTTTGGTCGCTGACAAGCGCACCCACCCAGGCCTAATACACTAAATCCTGTCTGGGAGGTGGTCACACCTCCCTGTTACATGATGCCTACTGTTCTGCCTTCCCCTGCTCGAGCTTGGCTCAGCAGCAGGAGGGCATCAATGTGTCTCTGGTCGGCATTAACCCTTTTGGGCTGCCTGGGACTAGAAGGCTGGTATCGGGAACACCAGGGACCTCACAAAGCTCATTTCTGAGGGGTGGAATAATACCTCCCAAACACCAGTTACGGGTGTGGGGGTATGATTACACAATGTTTGACCCCAAACATGCTAGGGTTACTTTCTGCCGTTTTGAGTTGGTCATCACACGGTCGCATAATGCCACTCTTTATGTCATAAATGGCCGCAGCACTAACAACCCGGGAGAATGGACTCTGTTGGCTGCAGGGGTGTCCTGCTCATGCAGTGGCACCCTCTCACTTAGAACCAAGCACCTTGCCTACAGGATCATTAAGGCCTGCTATAGGGGTGACTTATAGGTTTTAAGTGTAATGACCCTTAGATATAGTAATCCTATATCTTAAGTAAGTGGTGCATACACCAACTTACACAGGCTGCAATAGCAGGCCTGTAGTTCCATTTTGCATGGCCTCTCATGGGTGGCATAATACATGCTTCAGCCCATTGGAGGCCTCTGGGGTACCTATGCCCTGGGTATATGGGTACTATATACTAGGGACTGACAAGGATACCCCAGTATCCAATCTGGAGTGTACCTAAGTACATAACATAACAGTTTAGGGAGAAAGCAGATATACTGGGGCCCTGATTAGCAGGATCCCAGTCAGACTAGTCAAAAACAGTATAACATGAAGCAAAAAAAGTGGGGGTAACCATAAGAAGCAGATCCTACTTTCCTACAGCTGCTGATGTCCTCACACTCTTGCAACATAAATAGAGGCCTGGATTGTCATCCTGGAAGATGCAGATTGGCAATTTGCACAAATGGAATCTCACGAAATAGCAATGTCCCTCCTTCACGGGCTGATCCAGATGCACTACTTTCACTGTAAATACCTAACCCCTTGTAAGCTGTGGCCGACGGAGAAGCGAATCCCAGCCTGTTTCTGATGCCCCTATCCAGACGCTGATTTTTTCATAGATTACCCCATACTAGGAGTGCATAACCTCTATCCTTTCCCGGATTCTAGGATGCACCCAGGACAGCCTTATTTGGTATATTGGACGACCTTGGCATTACGAGGAGGGTGAGGTAATTTGTCGGTATGGCCACACTAGTGGCGAAAAGAGTTATAGTCCAGAAATGGAAAGGGCCCACTGCACCAACATTGACTGAGTGGGAGACAGGAATGACCCAATGTACCACGCTGGAAGAACCTCTTTACGTGGCTCAATGAAGCCATCATAAACACAGGCATATATGTACAAAAAGGATGGACTACTACGGCCTATGGGCTTCACCGTAGAACTGTTCATGTTTCCTTCCTTGGAATGTGTTGGGGCAGGTAGAAGGTTGCGCTTGCAAAGGAGGTATCGTGCTTGGCTTTTTCTTTTGCTTTCTTTTAATGTATTACCTGTCTTTGTTGAAATCAATAAAAACAGGGTATTAAATAAAATTGAAAAAAATCTGAGAAAGTCTGCGTAATTTCACAAAGGGCCAGTATGGGTCTCGCAATGTTCAGTGAATTTCCCTTGGGCCCTTACATACTTGTGTAAGGACACTGAGGGGTATGCACTGCATTTCACTCATGGCCGACACATAGTTATGTAAGGGGAGCGAGAGGTATGCCCTGCAGTCAGGGCTCGAATCCGGGTACCACGCGGGTGGACGGCATCCCCCCACTTATTTTACTGGGGGGACACCATCCCCCCTGCCAAGCAGTTGGACTTAACTCTTAGGCTCCTCTGGGACGAGGAGCTTGGCACCTTTCGTGACGTCACTTCCTGTCGTGACGTCACTTCCGGTGACAGCGTCCCCCCACTTCTTTTTTTACGACTTGTGCCCTGCCTGCAGTGCAGCGCATGCCCCTTGGCGCCCGTACATTAATATGTAAGGGCGCCGAGAGGTATGCCCTGTTGTGCAGTGATTTAAACAGGACTGGAAGAGGGAGCAGATTAAACGTTATCTGCAGTAATTTTTAAACACAAAGGGACTGCTTTCTCTTCCAACCCTCTGGCGAAATTTAATCAGTAATTCCATGTTGCAATAGTATGCAGATTTACCCAATTCTTTCAATTCCGCCGGCAGAATTAAATATCCGAGCATCCCTAATTTGAGGCATTGTTACTACGAGCCAGAAGAACACATGTTAACAAGACGTAACATATTTGTTTCAAATGTAATAGCGCCTTCTCAGTGTGTACATTTAAATTCAAAAGTGACTCCACAATCTACCTGTTGTTCATAATGCACAAAAATATAAAATGCAAAAACAAGTCCAACATAAGATACTCATATGAACTCACTCAGCACATGAATTGATAGTTGTGAGGGCTTATGTATTATGAATATGAAACACTCGACAAACAATGCAAACAATCATATGTGAGAAAAGTGTTACCCAAGTCTGGGTTCACTGCATCTCTTTAGGAGTTTGGTCTAGCAATCACATTGTAGATTTGACAAAGCAAATTCATGTTGTTATTTATATCGAATAGGAAATCTTTCTCTGGTCAGATTAAATTAATCACCAAGTAAATTTGGCTGCTCTAGACCCAAAGCAGCTTCAGTAAATGCACCGAAAATATAAATGTTATGGGAGGGAACTTTGACTTTAAGGCAAATGACTTTAAAAGTCTTAATGACGCCCTCCTCCTCATGTAAAATAGATTCATCATCCCCCAACCCCAAATTGCAAGTTTTCCCACAAGTATTTTATTATATTTTCAATACTGCAAACAAGCTTAAGAATGTTATGGGGCTTGGGGTTCTTTCTCTTGAACATTCAGACAAAACTGGTTTTCGGTAGGCCTTTCAATCCTTCACATTACAGTGGTCATTAGGATCGCGGACGGACTTGCGTCCGTCCGCGACCCCAGAGCAGGAGGGAACCTCCGCATGGCATGCGGAGTTCCCTCCTGTGCAATTGGGATGTGACCGCAAGGGTTGCGGTCACATACTCTATTTTTAACATTGCTGCGGGTGGAGCTTCAAGCTGCACCCGCAGCAATGTGAAAAACGCACGCATTGCATTTGTATGTAGAAAGTGGCAGGCACCGCGCGGTGCCTGCGCTTACTGCATACAAATGCAGGGGGGTACCATAGGTACCCCCCATGTGCACCCCCCACCCTCCCTTCACCTAGGGGGCCTGCAACGGGCCCCCGCAGTGAAGTTACACATGCTTTTCCACGGCGGAAAAGTATGTTTCCATGCACATCCTAATCTGGCTGACGGTGTCTGAGAGACACCGTCACCATATTAGTGTTTTTCCGCCGCGGTTGTAAGCCAACCGCGGAGGAAAAGCTGTGGACGGAAACCAGGACCCACCAGCCATCCTAATGTGGCGGTGGGTCTTGGTGGGTCCGCAGAGGATTTTCCGCATCCTCCAGGCCGGCGGTGGCTTCCACCGGCCCGGAGGATGCGGAAAATCCTCCATCCTAATGAGGCCCTAAATGTATGCAGAGTAAAGCAAAGTGACTGAGTTGAACATGTCATGGAAGAACAAGGATCAAAGCCCCAAGCAATGTTCAATGTTACTTTTTCATACAATAAATCACATGTGAAATTGAAAAATATTGTATACAAACAAACCAAATTACGAAGGGACTTCCCATCAAATAAAAAATTTTAAAGACAAAATTTTCTTACCGGTTATTTTGCCCAAGTATCACACCCAGTTGGCAACTGGTCCCATGGCATGTGTGACACCTTGAGACAGTCCTGGCTTTTTCGCCTAAAGCAATATTTTGCATTGTGGGATTGTCCACCTGTGGAAACTAGCAGAAATCGCTGTTAGCATGAGCTGAAGCCATTTTGTTTGTGGCAGTCATTTTAGTTAGCCATGTGCTCACCATGTGCTTCTCCCTCTTCACTGTTGCCTGCTTCTCTATTACGTCTGAGTCATCATCTATAGTTAACATCTTCAGCACTGAGCCAGAGCGCTGCACATGCTCAGAAAGGCCTGTAGCTGCTAGAATGCACCTGCTCTTAAAGTAACTGTCAGGCTATTTTAACTAATGTCAGCAACTCTGTTACTCCTCCTACTTTGTTGACTAAGTATTTTCTGTTAGTCCTTATACGTGAATCACTATTCTTGTGTATACTTGTATCGCCTCTTTTTGAGTCTTCATGCTAACTCAGCTGCAAACTGGGCATAAAAGACCCATGTTTTCTGTACTCCAAGGGCTACATCATACAGTGGCCTGAGGGTACATATTGATGTAGTCACCCTCATGTGAGGTTAATATATCTATTTTCTTGAATATTGCAGCTTCTGTGCCAATCTCTATTTTGTCAGTCTAAAGGACCAGTGCGCAAAGAAGGGCTAAACCCTGCAACGGTGAGCCTCAAAAAGGTTCTCCCGCACAAATTGGCGCCCGTCGTGGGGCTCATCAGGAGACGCAGTGGTCCAAAAGAGTGGTCTCAACGGAGGATTGGAATCTCGCTGAGGATGTACGCTGCATGATGAGACCCTTGTCTTTGCAGATCAAAGTGCTTTTCCGATTTTCCCGATTTGACCCTCAAGGTGGTGAGCGGGCCCCGACTGAGATCCCTTTGGCGTTCGTCTCAAAGTGACCATTAGGTCGATTCAGAACTTGGCAGTTGGAAGCTGAAGACTTTTGTTTGGTAAGGTCGCTAATGTAACACTTTTTGGATTTTCTTGGCCAAGATTTTGGTTTGGTTTGGTTCTTTCTATTGCAATAAAAAGGGGCAGCTAATGAGGATTTTTGGTATGTTTGGATCGGTACTATGGGGCTCATTAGGATTGCGGTTAATCCGCATCCTCCGGGCCGGCGGAAGCCACCACTGGCCGGAGGATGCAGATTAACTGCTGCGGACTGAAAAAAGCCCCCCGCCAGATTAGCATGGCTGGGAGATCTTTTTTCCGTCCGCCGCTTTTCCACCACCCCTTGTTGTAAATATTTTTGTCCACCCTAAGCGTGGAAGGGTATTCTCAGATGTGAGACCCTTGCTCATTGCACCATCAGGATTCAAGCAAACCGGGCCGAAGACGGCTGTAATGCCAGAAACCGGTCCCCGGGAGTTTGTTTCCTTCCCAGTGTAAGAATTGGCTTTTGTAGTTTGGTTTGCCCTGTTCCCATCATGCACTGGGACAGGAACAGACTAATTTGCATACAGCCAGGTTCTGAAACTGGGATGGTGCAGTGAGCTAAAAAACGGTGTTGGATCTAGCCCTGATCTCTTGACTGGGTGAGAGCTTTCTGCTTAATTCAGAGACTCTGTCCCTCACCACCCCTTGTTGTAAATATTTGTGTCCACCCTAAGCGTGGAAGGGTATTCTCAGATGTGAGACCCTTGCTCATTGCACCATCAGGATTCAAGCAAACCGGGCCGAAGACGGCTGTAATGCCAGAAACCGGTCCCCGGGAGTTTGTTTCCTTCCCAGTGTAAGAATTGGCTTTTGTAGTTTGGTTTGCCCTGTTCCCATCATGCACTGGGACAGGAACAGACTAATTTGCATACAGCCAGGTTCTGAAACTGGGATGGTGCAGTGAGCTAAAAAACGGTGTTGGATCTAGCCCTGATCTCTTGACTGGGTGAGAGCTTTCTGCTTAATTCAGAGACTCTGTCCCTCACCACCCCTTGTTGTAAATATGCTTTTCCGCCGCGGTCGCCTTCCGACCGTGGCGAAAAAGCTCTAACATGGCTGACTGTGTCTATCAGACACCGCCAGCCATATTAGGATGTCAGCGGTCCTATGCCTTTACACTGCGGCATTTCCGCCGTGGAAAGGCATACAGACTTTTCTTTGGGGGCCCGTTGCGGGCCCCCAAGGGTGAAGGAGGGGTGCACATGGGGGGTACCTATGGTACCCCCCTGCCTTTGCGTGCACGAAGCGGCAGGCACCACGAGGTGCCTGCAGCTTCGTGCACGCAAAGGAAAACATGGTGTTTTTAACATTGCGGCCTGTGCTGCTTCAAGCTGCACCCACCGCAATGTTAAAAATACAGGATGTGACCTCCAGGGTGGGGGTCACATCCTAATAAGCACGAAGGGACCGCCGCTGCCCCTGAGGACGGTCCATCCTCCTCTGCGGTGGTGGGCGGATGCAGGTCCGTCCGCCATCCTAATGAGCCCCTAAATTTGGGGATGGTACTAGTTAACTGATAAATATTATGCTTATTATAATATTTTTAGCATGCCTGCTAGTAGCGCACTTTGTAGGATGTGTCGCTGTCAATGGATTTAAAAACAAAATCAGCCGGCTCCCCCAGAGGGGATACCCAACAGACATATGTATCTTGAATACGGTATTTCCTCCATAATGTATAGTAAACTGTGGAACAAATATATTTCAAAAAAACTAAAAAAAAGGATCCTGTTCTACGTACAAAGTAAAATTCATAAGTTGTGATACGGAGTGCTTTTGAGTGTTCTGCCAGCCCAACTGGTAATTTGGTGTATTTTGGAAAAGGTCTGGGTTTAGAGCCTGTCTTCTTGAACATGGAACAGTCTTTGGGCTGTTTTGGTAATATGATTTACAATTGGTATTTACTATTGGTTTAGTTAGAGTGTAGTCTGTGGGCTGCCTCTTGCTTTTGTCCTAAATGTTGATTTGTGGGTTGATTGTTTGTTTGAGTGTCTATGTGGTTTGTGGACTAACACCGGTTGTGATGTGTGTGAAGTACTTTTTTGGGTGAGTGCAGATTGTAATTCACTCTTTGTCACAATTTTCTGATTCTTTCTATATTTTTTCTAAACACTTATATCATCCCTTTTCACGTCTGCCTTTGCACGTCCTCTATTGGGGCATAATCACCCTTGATCAAGTTGCTGTACTAATGTACTGAGTTGACATTCAGAAAATTGTTTTTTATGAACTAAAAAATATCTATTGGACTAGCAATGAATTAAATTGCTTGGTAATAAATAAGTCTGTTGCGTTTGCTGTACCACATACAGGATTCATCTCATAGAGCTGTAGAATTATGATATGCTCTGAATAATGTTTTGCCTGAGTAACTAAGTATTGACTAATGCAATGTTTGATTGATGGTAAGGACCATTGTTTCTCTTATCGCGGTCATAAAGCACAGCTGAGTAAACAACACATGGCTATGCCCGGCCACAAGCTACAGAAAAAAAACGCTGGGTCAACTAGGTTCTAAGTTAGTACAGCATGGTATGAAGGCACATGCATTAAAGGTCACTGATTTTAAAAAGTTACAAATACAGCTTCATTATTTTGGATAAAATTGAAAGGATTAAAAGTAAGGACTTTCTTTCTTGTTGCTTTTCTAAATAAGCACATCTGTTGATCTGATGGTAAATAATTACTGCTCTTTAAAAAGTGACACACACTTTTTTGTTTCAGTAATGCTTCTGTGCTTAGTGTTATAAATAAATGCATTTAAAGGCAAAGGGAAAAGAATAAGCCTTGCTTTTCATATGTGGAATCAAAAGGGTTACTGATAATTATTCAAAGAAAAAAATGTTAAAAGTCATTGTATTAAAATCGTTTTTGCACTATTAGGATTTTCATAATGTCTAATACCACTATTGTGAAATTTCATTAATATTTAGCACTACAGAAAATTACCTTGAGCAAAGTCTGTGTCAAGATTTCAATGACTAAATGGTTGAAGTATGTTGTTGCACCAAATTAAAAAGGTGAACATTAGTTTCTCTAGCAATGACAATATTACTGAATCTTAAGGGACAAACTTAAAATATGATTCCTAGTATGGCCTGCTGGCTGCAGTCTGAAATGCACTTACAACGTTATGCAAAGAATAGCTCTACAGACATGAGAATTACATTGCGCGCCTTAATGCATGATAGTTCTGAGTAAATTATGGCATTCTGAAAACTGACATTTTTAGCCAATTTTTTAGGTGCTGGAATGCACAGTGCACACGAAATAAATAAATAATAAAGAATAAAAGTGCATCTTACCTTTAAATTATCAGCACACAGGCACGGAACAGGACTGCTTTTCAGCTGTGCTTCTGCAGAGTTACTTTGAATTGTAAAGACCGTATGGAATAGCCTTACTCAGACAGGGGACAACAGGTTTAAGGGTCAGAGGCCAAGTTCTGTATTTAGAACCGACCAGCTCTACTGAACTTAAAATATCCATGCAAGGACCCACTGTGCCAGTACGTTTAAGAAATAGAAGAATTTACTTTGTTATTTCAATGAACTTATGGACTTGATTAAGCCTTCCTGGAACAAGATTGGACACCACAGATCTGTTTTAGGTAACATTAGCTACAGGAAGTATTGCATATTCTGTTAGGAGCACATGAGGATATCACTGTTTTCTTGAGAAATAATACAAGTGTAGGAGATATGCAGGTGGGGTTTATTCTATTGAATAACATTATCAAGGGGTAACAGCGTCTGTAGGCCAAATGCAGATAATAGATCTGCCATACATACGGACTTACTGGTTTTCACTCAAAATTGTTGTGCTAGGGCCAGATCAAAAGGCATGAAATAAAGTTTGCATTAATGTGCTAATATGTTACACAGCTCAATAAGCTAAAGAATTGGTAGTTGGTTATTAATGTTTTCTAGTTAGCTCAATGTACTATTTACCTCCTACAAGTCTGTTTGTGCCCAGCTGCCAAAAATGGGGGTAAATATT
Source organism: Lissotriton vulgaris (assembly GCF_964263255.1). NCBI lineage: Eukaryota > Metazoa > Chordata > Amphibia > Caudata > Salamandridae > Lissotriton > Lissotriton vulgaris. The sequence continues at coordinate 1,800,397,301 of NC_141694.1, read as the reverse complement.
GTCGACATGAGGTCACCTGTTTCGGCTACCTACTGTCCAATGGGGGACGAGACTAGCTCCTGGGCAAATTAAGTAACACATTGTCATTTTTTTTTCTTTATGTGCTCTCTCTCTCTCTCTCTCTTTCTCACTCTCTCTTGAGCCTGTCTAAGCTATCTAGAAACAGCAATGAGACATCTAATTGGCTATTCGGTAATACTGTTTTACAATTGTTAAGATTAATAAAATGAATTTAAAAAATACGCCATGTTACTGCCCATCCTGTCTGATGAAATTATGAAAGGATGAGTAGTCTAGATTGATGTTCCCTTATTTGACCTTTAAGGGGAACTATATGTGGGTAGTGTTTGTTCTGAAATTCTCATGTGATAACACCATTAATGTTTATGTTATTCTCATGCTATATACAGATTTGCAAGGACATTACTAGTCTCTTATTAGTTAATCTGTGTAATTGAGCTGACAGCCCTTATTAGAGCTGGTGAATAGTTTTTTTTCCCTAAAAATGATGTTACCTAGTCCAGATCAAGAAAAGTAGATGCACAAGGGTTCACAATGTTAGGAAAGACGCCCGTGTGATCCTTAGCAAACATTTTGAAGGAAAATATTGCTTTTTAGGAGTTTGTTTGCCACAACAGGTTCTGCTGGAAAAATTCCTGTACCCACTATGTTGAGGTTTTGTTAGTTATTTATGTAATAAGGATCCCTGTTAAATTAGCAGTTTTTAGTAAGACAAATTATTTTAGAAGTGTCTGCAGTCTTGTACAAGTAGTGGCAGGTTCATAAGTAGAAGTGTAGTGAACTATACGTTTCACTCTTGTCATTTCACCATAAGTTCCTTTTATACTCGCAGGACTCGGAGTACTTTCAACAGAAGCCGGAAGCTGTAGAGAGCAGAGGAGCAGAGGAGCAAAGGTGGAGCACGGTCGGGTGAGCAGGGAGTCAGCGAGTACACCTCTCCCGCCATCCGCCACCCGCCACAGCTGGGCCAAAGCTCAGCTCAGCGACAACTGCAGAACCACCGTTCCCGCCACATTGCATTGCCACCGCTACCACCGCAACCGCTGCAGGCAAGCAAGGGGAAGGCTTGCGCGGCGGAAGGCAGCCGGGGGACGAGCCGCAGGCTGTGAGGGAGAAGCTCGATGCAGGGCAGGGCACCGGTGGAGGCTGCCGCAATTGGGGTTGAGAGCTGTGCGCCGCCGCCGCAGCGAGACTCACCAGGACCATCGCAGTCGGGTCCTCTAACCACCCCTGCCACCACCATTACTGGAATGCCAACGCCGTCGCCGCAGGGAGAGTGATCGCGGCTGGAGGTGAGGCGAGGTGGGGGGTGCGCTGTGGGACAACCGCGGGTCGAAGACAACCTGCCTGTGGAGTTGGGAGTTGAGTTGGAAGCACAGAGGGGGTTGTGAAGAGGGATTGAGCTGGGCAAATTGCACAGGATAGCGCCTGCTTTCCCACCCCGGACCACCCACACCCTCCCCCCCCCCCCCCCACACCACCAAATAATCAAAAAATGTATTAATTAATAAATAATAAAAGAATCAAACAAGAACAACAGAATAAGCAGAGCCTCACACCACAATGCGGTCTGGTAGGCTAAAAAAAGAAGCAGCAAAAATGCGTAAGAAGACGAACAAAGACCTCATAGAATCCACTGGGGAGCAGGAGACGTTGCAGGTGCTATCTCTTCACAGCACCATGGTTACGAATCTGGCCCTTCTGGCATTACCACTAAGATGGAAACTTCAATTCCCCCTGCGTCTTCCATCAAACATCCCAATACGCAGGAAGAAACTTCCAATAACGCAAGAAAGAGGACTATCAGAGACTTTTTTAAGAAACCAGGACTCAAAGTCCAAACTTTAACTAACCACAAAGAATTATCGCCTTTACCAGCTCAGTCCTTTCAAAAACCTCTTGACGCTACTCCTGTTTAGATTGAAGTACAGGTACAGTTCCACGAACAGTCATTATATTCCGTGTACCATCATATCCCTAGACAGTGACTATGCAAGAGACGAACCCTGGACGTCAGAACAAAAGGGGTCAACACCAGCTACTCAGCCCGGTGGCATATTCTCCACTAAACAGCAAGCCGATCAACCAAACAAGGATCAATGCCTATCGCCAATATCAATTTCAAGTGAAGACGCCCCAAACAACACCGGATCACCCCTGCAGCAGGAAGCCAATCTACAGGTAGATATCCCATTATCTTTAAGAAACAAAATACAACTCACTCCACAAGCAGCACAGTTTACCAGGACAATTCCGGGCACTATCAAACAATTAACACCAACAACACCACCAGTTCTGGTCCTTCAAGAATCACCAATAGGCAAGAAAGGAGAGCCTAACGATCGCTCCCTGTTAGACCAATCCTTTTTTAAAACAGAAGCAAACAAAATAAAAATTTAGACTGAAGGCTGCAGTCCCACAGCGGTTGACTGCATTACCGTCTGGCCCCAACTTCTGCAAACCCTACATTTTACAGTATCCGCATTAAACTACCACTCAGATAAACTTGATTTACAAGTCGACCTTTTAAACACATTAGCTGTTTACACAGCAGGGATCGACAACAAACTGGAAGGCCTGAATGCCCTAATCACAAAAGCACAATCCAAAGTTAACCTGACCCAAGCGATATGCTGCTGTTCTCCAATTATAGACAGCTTGTCTACGCTTCCCCAGTTTCTCACCATGGTTTTGACAGAAATAAGGGAATTACCTTCAGGTACGCATGAATGCTACTTTTAATATTCTGTGATGCTACAAACGGATGATTGTAATGATTTTAATTAATCAAACAATAAAGTTTTACCTATACTCGCTAATAGGTCCAGGGTGTTTTTGTTTTACTCTCAGATTGATGAAGTGGTTCTTAGGTGCCCTGCTAATGTATGTGGTGCCCCAAGACTAAAGACGTTTTCTGAAATAGAGTATCCTCTCTGTTGATAGATTATTTGTATGCCTTGTCTAAAGATTTTTTTCTGACCTCCAATAGATATCTGATGCCCTACAATCATTGCCAGAGGGGCCCGGACATCAGATCCAACCTGGAAGTCAGCACCAGTCCAGCTTGGAGCCAAGGTAAAGGGAACCAGCACAGGCATCGCTGGCAACTAGGGCCGCAGTGAAGGTAGAAGGCTGGAAGCACTGTGCGATTAAAACAGAGAAATGTGTACCCTTGCCACTGTCTTGGATGTAAGACAGGGTCACAAATCAGGACGGAGAATTCTTTGAGTTGATCTAGTTTCTGATGCCCAGCTGAGATGACAATAAGGCTTTGCTTGAGGTGATCCCCTTTGAAATAAGGGTTGCTTCAGATACTCCAGCATGAGTCCTGGTCCCTAAGTGAATGCAAGTCTGCACCTCTGTTTGTTGATCAAGACGTGCCTGGCATACTGGGTACAATCTGTGCCCCGACAAAAGAGCAGTGCGCCAGCGGAGTAACACAGGAGTTAGGGAAGGACTTGAGTTGCTGTATCTCTGGTGCCTGTTAGATTAAAGTGAAGAAAGCTGGTGCACTGCCTGAAACCCTGGACAGGATCGCTGAGGGCATTTGCCCCGGAGGGTGGGTGCCCTATCCTGAAAGAAAAAAGTAACTAGGCCGTGATTGTTTTGTCTGGGTTGCAAGTTGTGCAGCTACACCGTTGGAAAAGAACTTTTGATGAACGATAGGAGCCTGCCTGTGAGGTCAGACAGACACAGGGAGAAGACTCCCCTCTGGCTGGTTGTACAACGGCTTATATTCTTCAAGTACTTTTTGCAATGTACCCCCTTTGGTCGGCCCATTTTTGAAGAGGTGGCAGCCCTTTGTGGCTCCTCGTCCTAATTCCCATGGCCCCATTTGGTCCTCCTGGTACCCTGAAGTGAAAATTGTTTTTGGGTTAATCTGTGTGTTTTCTTTAATACTGGTATTTGGGGTGATGTTTACTCTGCAAGAGAAACGTTTTGTGAACAGTTTGATAAATACTACCCTGCCCTCCTCCTGAGCATATCAATTGGTTCTCTAGCCCTCAAAAAAGAACACTGGAAAGGTCTTTTAAATTTTTTTTAATTAAGATATTATATTAGACATGTGCTGTTGGCTATTCTGAAGTTGAAATAGATGGTCACTGAAATACATCGGAGCCCTGAAACTTAGAATTGGACTGGATGGTTTTGGGATTTACTTTCTGCTTGGGGTTGAAAAATATTGATAGTTCTGTTTGTAATAATAGCCATTATTTTCTCCTACTATCTGTGTGTTCATTATGGCCAAATGCTCTGTTCCCTTTGTGTTCCTGGCTATACCCTATATATACCCGCTTAACGAAATGTTTAGGATATAAATGCCCACCTACCAATGGATCAGGATATTAATGAATATAGGAAAATAAATATGCAAAATATTTTCTATATTCCTTCTAGATCATAGAGATGTCTTCAGCTAATGCTAAAACGGCCATCTGTGGAAACTAGCAGAAATCGCTGTTAGCATGAGCTGACGCCATTTTATTTGTGGTAGCCATTTTAGTTAGCCATGTGCTCACCATGCGCTTCTCCCTCTTCAATGTTGCCTGCTGCTCTATTACACCTGAGTCATCATCTATAGTTAACTCCTTCAGCACTGAGCCAGAGCCCTGCACATGCTCAGAAAGACCTGTAGCTGCTAGAATGCACCTGCTCTTAAAGTAACTGTCAAGCTATTTTAACTAATGTCAGCAACTCTGTTACTCCTCCTACTTTGTTGACTAATTATTTTCTGTTAGTCCTTATATGTGAATGACTATTCTTGTGTATACTTGTACCGCCTCTTTTTGAATCTTTTTTCTAAATGAGCTACAAACTGGGCATGAAAGACCCATGGTATCTGTACTTCATGGAAAACCTCATACAGTGGTGTGAGGGTACTGTATTGACGTAGTCTCCCTCATGTGAGGTTAATAAATCTATTTTCTTGAATATTACAGCTTCTGTGCCAATCTCTATTTTGTCAGTCTAAAGGACCAGTGCGCAAAGAAGGGTGAATCCCTGCACCAGTAAGCCTCAGAAAGGCTCTCCCTCACACACCCTTGCAATGTTTAATGTGAAACTACAATTACCCTAAAAGTGTCCATATTATGATTGTTTACCAGAAATGAGAAGAGGCAGATTTTGTGGGTTAATTGGAGGCCCCATTTTACAAAATTTCGAGCCAAGGATGACAAAATATTTAATGATGATCCTTACAAAGTGGCTCCGCACCACTCTCTTTTCTTTCACTAAAATTGCAGCACATTTTTCAGAAAGATATTTCTTTTGTTTCCTAGAGCCAAACGTAAATGCTCCTCTTGGCCAGAGCTTAGCACCCCCACTTACATTCATTACCTACCTAAGGAGGCCCGACCCACAGTTGGAAGACTTATGCACCAAGGGTGCATGACCTGCAAGGTAGTCCATGGAGGATAACTCACAGAAGCCTTTAAAGGGAAGACTTGAGTCCGCCAGAGTTGTTTGCTCTTGCCTTTTCTCTTCCTGCTGGCCATAGACTGGATCATGAAGACATCCACAGCAAGGAGAAGAAACAGGATCAAGTGGACCCCTTGGATGCAGGTTGATGACCTGGACTTGTCAGATGACCTGGCCCTACTCTCCAAATCCCATCTGCAGAAGCAAGAGAAGACCGACAAAGTAGCAGGCACATCAGCACAAATTGACCTCAACATTCACAGGGGGAAAACCAAGATCCTGAAGGCTAACACCGCCAGCACAACTGCAGTCACTCTTGTAGGCGATGCACTGGAAGAGGTTGAGGCCTTCACCTACCTGGGCAGTGTTGTAGACAAGCAGGGCAGCTCAGACGCTGATGTCATGGCAAGAATCAGCAAAGCAATGACTGCCTTCCTTCAGCGAAAGAAGATCTGGAGCTGCAAGGATCTAATGCTGCAAACTAGGATCAGTTTTTTTAACACCAACGTGAAATGTGTCCTTCTGTATGGAGCAGAAACTTGGAGGACAACAGTGACCACCACCAACAAAGTCCAGACCTTCATCAACACCTTTCTGAAGAAAATCCTGCAAATCCGCTGGCAACCACCATCTGCAACAACGACCTATTGCAGCAGACTTTCCAACTCCCTGCTAATGGAAGAAATCATGAAACGATGCTGGGGTTGGATAGGTCCCACACTCCGCAAGCCCGCATCAAACACCACCAGCCAAGCCCTAACCTGGATCCCTCAAGAGAACAGGAAAAGAGGAAGGCCAAGAAACATCTGGTCTCAATGCCTCAAGGCTGACTGATTGTAGGGAGATGGGCTACACCGGGAGTCAGATTGAAAGAAAAGCCCAGGACAGAGCTGGATGGAGAGTCCTGCTCTATATCCTAGATGGGATAGTAGGCATAAGTAAGTAAGTAAGTAGCACTAAAGGTAGGTTATATGGTAAAATATCAGGTTGCTGATACGAATAATGGGTGAGAGAGAACAACACTGTCTCCTACCTTAGTTGTGGTCAACACATGTCCAGGACTGCACGATTAGTGCTAGATTTCTGGATATCAAAATAAGATAAATTTACATACTTAAATGGTATTGGATTTCTGGAATGGATCTTACTTCCTGGACTAACATCATACACTTCTCTGCTAGAATAAGTGTACCATATGCTAATGACAGAGAATTCTTGTCATACATATGCACCCTCTCTCACTTGCATTAAAGAACAAAGAGACCTATTTGCCTTGCCAATGCCATGAGCTATTCTGTACCGCAGAGTGGGTGTCAGGAAAGGGCAGCAGCAGCATTCAATGGAGAATAGTGGGCAGATGAGAGGTAGAAGCACATGAACTAAAAAGCAACTGGGGGAAGTATATGAGGGCAGGTCCAACATGGAAGAGGGAGGGGAGAAGCACACAGGCATGAGAGAGCAATTCAAAGTGTGGCAGATAGATAGGAAAGAGAAGCACACGAGGAGTACAGAGGAGTACAGCTAGAAAACATATGCACTCTAATGGAATGCTTTGCCCAACAAAAAGGTAGTGCCTGAAAAGTAAGCAGTGGAAGGACACAAATAAAGAGGCTCTCCTCCAGAGGGAGGGACAAACAGAAGAGGAGAAAGCAAAGCAATTACATAAAATTCAAGCATAAGAGTGACAATTAAGCCACCCAATAGTAAGTCATGGGCGGACTTAGGCCCACTGTAAGCTGACAGTAGGCCTTTCACAAAGAGCTTGCATTGTCTGGTAGGTGAGACCTGAAAATAAGCAAAAGAAATCTATTGCTCACAAAATCTCATGGCCAGCAAATAAACAGGAGGAAAGTCTTCCACCCATCAATGGATTTCAAAGAGTAGGTAAAAGTAGAAAATCAGTAAAAAAAACAGTGCGCAATAGCTAATAATTATGCCGTAATTTACAGATATACTTCCTGTTATGATGGCGCCACAACCTGTTTGAAAATATACATATATTTAGTATAGTCAGGCTCAAGAGATTCAGATTTCAGGACTTTTTCCTCTTTAGCTCTCTGGATTTTACTTCTGTCGGAGAATCGCAAATTCGTATTGTGAAATGTTGCTTTTTATATTCAGTGAGCAGAAGATACAAATGCAGGTGTAGGTTGGTTGAAAGAAAGAAGGCAATGTACAGGCTGTGCACCACATTAACAGGCCTACATTATGCATATGCAAGGTCGTAATTTATATTAGCTACAGTACTAAAGTCTCTGCCTCAGCCACTCATAATCATTGCGCTTGCCAGTTGTGGGTTCAAATTAGTGGATATCACAAATAAAAATTATGTTTGCCTGTTTTCCTAACCCTGTCTGTGCATACTTTAGTCACAACGCAAGGCACATATACATAATGTTTGCAGATCAGAGTAAATTTCTGATGTAACAGATTGGTGCACCTTTTGCAGCACATACACCTATGTGAGAAATTGGATTGTTGGTTGAGAAGGGGATGAGCCCTTCTTAAGCAGCAACCACAATTCCTGTCACGGTAAACCACTAAAGATACTAAATTAACCTGTGCTTAACCCTCTAGTAGCTTGGCACAAATGCAGTAAGGCTTAACTTAGAGGTAATGTGTAAAGTAAAGTAATAAGGCAACACACAAACAGTAATAAAGTGAAAACAGCACACAAGAAAAATCACACATCTATTTAGAAAAATAGAGTACATTGTAATAACATATTTGACACCAAAATAACAAACTTTTAATCAGTAGAGCCGGAGTTATGAATTTTTACATTTTATAGTGAAAACTAGCGCCTAAAAGATCAAAGAGCCAACCATGGACATCTAGTCGCGCAAGACCGGATCAAATTAAAAAATTATGGTCGAATGCAACGAAGTACAGTTTGGATGGAAAGAATGTATTGGGCCGGGTCTTGGCTTAGCTAAAGCCTAACAAAATCTTTTGCAAAAAAATTGTCTGGGAAGGTAAAGTTCAATGGTATTGGAGATTTCTACGTTTGGACTTAGTCTCTTTTTTGGAAGTTGAAAATCCCAAGTGGGACGATGAGGGCTCCACGGGGTCAGAGACCCCTTCTGTATGGAGCCACTAAACAGGACTTGCGGCTGCAGAGAAGAACATAGTGGGAGCTGCGGCAAAGTCAGGCTGACGGCGATGCAGGTTTGAACAACCAGCAGATAAGTCTTGGTCTCCTCTCTGTTCTCAGAACACTTTTTAGCCAAAAAATTTCTAAGCCACAAGTTTTGGGTTTTGGCTATCTGAGCACATATAGCACTACTTCTAGGGTCCAGGTCTGGAGAGGCACCACTGGGAGGGTGAGTACTCTTTTCTGTGCCTGAGGCTCTGACCAGGAGACCAGTCAATTAGCCCTTGGAGTCATTTCAGGAAGTCGTAGATTCAAGGAGAAGAGCAGGACTCAAACATCAGGGCAGAACTTTGCAGCTCAGAGCAGGGTTCAAGCAGCAAATCAGCCCTTCTTGGTACATCAAAGCAGTCCTTCTGAAGTACACAGCAGCAGGCAGTCTTCTGAAAGTCCATCTAAGGGTCCAGGAGTGAACTGAAGAGTGGTCTGAGAGTCCCCTTTGTATCCCTGATACCTTCTTTGATTTAAGAGAAACTTCTGAAGGCTTAACTCAGAGAAGAGGCTGGAATTTCCTACCTCACAGCCTGGCTACAGGCACAATGGGCTAGTGTGAAGTTCTTTGAGTGAGTGAAGGGCTCAATCTGTTGATGTGTAAGTGAGGCTGGGCCCAACTCCACCCCCCTCCATTATGCCAGACATGGCCCAACCAGGTACACCTAATCCCTCCATTGTTTGGCAGTCTGGGAGGAATATACAAAGGCCTACTATCCCTCGTGCCTAATCATGTGACCCAGCAACAGGTTGCAGGCACCAAATGGTTGAGGCAAGAAAATACCAACTTTCTAAAAGTGGCATTTACAGAAATATGACTTAAAATCTGACGTTAACTTTAACAAGTATTTTGAATTAGAATTCCTCAGATAAAAAGCATGACTTTCCTACCTGTTCCCTATCAAAAGTTAGTACTTATTAAATGTAAAAATGTAACCCAATGTTATCCTACGGGAGAGGTAGTCTCTTAGTAGTAAAAAAATAATTTGTGAGTTTTTCACTCCTAAGACATGTAAAACTTAAAAGTACATGTCCAACTTTTTAGGAAGAATGTACCTCGCCCAATGGGCTATCTAGAACTTACCTTATGGGTGACTTTTATGTAAAAAAGGGAGTTTTAGACTTGGAAAGAGGGTTATATTGCAAAGTCGAATTGGCAGTTTGAAACTGCAGACAGACTGCAATGGCATGCCTGAGACAAGTTTTACAGGGCTACTTCAGTGGATGGCACAAATAGTGCTGCGGGTCGACTAGTAGCATTTAATGTACAGGTCCTGGATATATATGGTAGGCCACTTTACTAGGAACATATAGGTAAATTAAATATGCCAATCATGTGTAAGCCACTTTTATCGTGTTTTAGGGAGTGAGCACATGCACTTTAGTACTGGTTAGCAGTGGTAAAGTGCCCAAAGTCCTAAAGCCAACAAAAACTAATTCAGAAAAATAGGAGGGTGAAGACAAAACGCTTGAGGGAATATCACCCTATATCTGACAGGTCTAGCAATCTCTTAATTTAGATATCTTTTGAATGTCATGTAGACTGAAAAAGCACTTTATTGAATGCTTGTTAACACCTACTCAAGGATGGGTTCACCACATTTGCTTAGGATTTCCCTGATACTCCTACGATATACTCAAAAATGTCCCCAAATTTAAAGTAATCTGGAAGCTAAATATGAGAAGTTGAACTCCATGCATGAGTTTGTGATCTACTCTGTTTAATCTTACATTAATTTACACATGTGCCATGCTTTCTGAATTACACATGAGCTACATATTGAAATGCTACATCGATTCCCAAACATGTCAGATTTATGCCTGGAAATGTACTTTGTAAGAACTATAGTGTAGTGTAGTTCCTAGTTTCCCACTAGGCCCTGCGCATTGGAATAACATAAACAGTAGTATCGACGTGGAACTGCGGATATTCCAGGCCTCCACTGACTATGCTAAACTTAATTGGGTTGTGTTACCAACTAGCTCAGAGGTCACTGGAAACTTTCTTCTCTGCATAGGAAGTGATCAGCTTCCTTGGCACAGACAAGAAGGGATTCAGTTTTCCAACAACCGTGCAACATGACAACTTTGCTCCTCAGATCAAGAGTCAATCTCTAGGGTCGTGTGAAACAATAGACATGTATTTCACTCAGTCAGTCTAGTGCAGTTTACTTTCACGAGATGTAGAGAATAGAGAGACGGGCGTTTGTCAATAAAGGGTTAACATTTATTGAACAGTCTTTCTTCTCGTACAAGAGAAATGTATTGCCACAATTGCAATAATTGTTATTATAAAAAGTACGTACAGTAAGATAAGTATTGCGAAATAGAACTGTAAAAGCATTGATATGGTTTCTTAGCCATACAATGGTTTAAAAGTAATAAAACATATATACAGTCATATATACATTAGGCTAACATACTCAACTGGTGCTTCTAACTAAACCTACCCCAGTGTGCCTGACCTAAGCCTAACACGTGAGAAGGGGAGTAAGTAAGTAGCTTTAAGTTAAGTTGGTTTTGCCAAGGTTTGTTTCAAGAATTCTCGTATAAGGGTTTAGTCAACACCATACCTCTGAATAGAATGGTGGAGGATTGGTATCTCCTTCAGGGGTCTCTCTCGATATCCCAGTCACCCGCGAGGGTAAACCGGAAGCGCCGGGACTGGATTTCGCTGCACGAGAAAGGCAGCGGCTTCTCTTCAGCGCGTCGAGGAAGGAGGGGGGACAGCGTCCGCGGGCAGCTGGAATCTGCTGGATGTCTTCGCAGAGGGACGGCTGTTCAGCTCCTTAAGCGTACTGCACCATAGGTCGCGCTTTAGCGGCGATAATGGTATCAGCAGCTTCACCACCACAGGATAGCAGGCTGCAGCGACAGAGTGCTAGATTTACCAACACAGGGTCATGCAGGCAGCCAGCATCAGTAGCTCGCAGCTCACAACAGCTCACATTGCTTAAGGCAACGTTGGTAATATTTATACCTGACAGGTGCCGGGTTTGACGCAAGTTTGCTGGACATAAGACGTCAATAAAAGATGTCACTAGGAAGTGATAGTTATCAGTTGCTCATTAGAGTTCCATTACTAATCAAAACATAGCAAGCGGGGATTTCCAGGTTTGCTAAGTTTTTATCTTGTTGAAGAACTCGGAGTGTTATCTAGGAATATCAGATAGTGACTACTGCTCTGTCATTGCACTAATTGGTCGCAAAGGAAGTGGCAGAAGGAACTATGCTGGAATGTGGCTCTGTTCGTGTGAGGCCAGAGATTACTTTTCAGAAAATCGCACTTGAACGGTTATGCCAATATAGGGAATAAAGGGATTTATAGCCGAATAGGGGCATAAGGTCACAGTATCGATCAGGAACCTAGATAAACACGCAACAATAGTTTTCTTGGTTCCGTACAATGGAAACGATGTAAAGGGCAGAATTCCCTGAGGCAGTGTGCATAGGTTATTATGTAGGCGATCTCTGTCATGTTATTTGGGTATATTGCACATCTACACACTTCTAGATGCTGTCTGGTTATATAGGTAGACATAAGTGGTTCTTCTTTTGACAAAGGTGGCTTCAGCCCCCATGGCCTGGCAATGACACTTCTAATGAGTGGCTGGAACTGATGGGGGCAGTGGGTAACGTATCTTTATACCAAAACCACACCTTTGTAATCTGTGTTGAATGTCCTAACCAGGCCTTTGATTGTACAGAGCATGCGTGAGAGTGCTTGAGTGTGTGAGTGGTGGGGTATCCCAGGGCTGGCATTCCTCCCACATGCACGTTGCTCCAACGGTTGTAGGGTGCTGAGTGTGGGGTTAGCGGTACTCACTGCATCATGTTTCTCTTCTCAATGCATTTCTCCTGAATGTTAATATTAATGTTAATAATAATTTATAGAGCGCACCTACACTGGGTGGCTTCATGGCGCTAAAGGCTCTGAATGCTGTCGAAGAGGAACATAGAATCTAACTTTGTGCAAATAGCCAGGTTTTCAAAGACTTCCTAAATTGCAAAAGGTCTGTGCAGGACCGTATTTCCAACGGGAAGGAGTTCCACAGTTTAGGGGCGAGGGTGGCAAATATGTGGCCTCCTTGATGTACCCATTTGAATACCGGGGTGGAAAGAAGTGAGAGATGGGCAGACCTTAGGTTGCGCGTGGGGGTGTGCCTGAGTATCAGGCTGTTAATGAAAGTGGGGCTGATGCCATGCAAAGATTTAAAAATGAGGCACCCAGTTTTAAAAGCACAACGATGGGAAATAGGAAGCCAATGCAGTTTCCTCAGCAAAAGGGTTGCTGGTTGCCATATAGGTTGTCGAAAGACCAATCGGGCTGCATGGTTCTGGACCATCTGCAGACGTTTAAGCAGGTAATGTGGCATGCATAAATAAACGGAGTTGGCATAATCCAGGTGCGATAGAACAGTGGCTATTATGAACTGGATCAGTGCATCCTGAGTGAGAAGGCGATGTATTTTCCTGATCTTGCGCATTTGAAAAAAATACTTGGACACAACCGAACCAACCTGAGTGTTCAGTAAAAGGTCACTGTCGAGGGAGACTCCTAATGTTTTAGCCGAAGTTGAGGTGAGGGGAGGGGGTCCTAGCTCAGAAGGCCTATAGTGTGGGCCCCAGAACTTGTGGCTGTCCCCAGTGAGAACAAGCTCTGTCTTACCAGGGTTTAATTTAAGATGATTATGATCCATCCAACGTTGGATATGTAACATGGTGGCCTGGAAATCAGTGACAGAGCTGTGCAAATTGTCAATCTTAAAGACAAGATGGAGGTCATCTGCATAGTTGAAAACCAACACCTTCCTGTCTCTAAGAGACTAAATCAAGGGGGCCATATAGAGATTGAATAAGTGGGGAGAGAGAGCCGAGCCCTGTGGGACACCACAGGTAGTTTTGCGTGGGGAAGCCAAGAAATGTCCTTGACGAACAGCCTGTGAGCGGTCCTCCAGAAAGGAAGTGAGCCAACGGGCCGCCAACCCTTGAATACCCGCCTGTTTGACACGGTCGGCCAAGATGGTATGGTCAACCATGTCAAAGGCGGAGGAGAGATCCAATAGAACCAGTGCCTGAGGGGAGCTTCTATCAGCGTTGTCCCGGAGAGTGTCCAGGACAGCGAGAATCACAGTTTCGGTGGAATGATCTGGCCGGAAACCGGCTTGATGAGAATCCAAGTATTTTATCTCCTCTAGGAAATTGGAGAGGCATTTAGCTACGTGGCCCTCTAGAACCTTTGCCAAAAAAGGGAGCAGAGAGATCGGGCGATAGTTAGAAAGGAACGCAGGATCAGCTCCAGGTTTTTTCAGGAGGGATACCACTACAGCTTTCTTAAAAGCCAAATTGACTATGCCGGATGAAGGGACTCATTCAGGAGGGCAAGTGCGGGGCCAGGTGGATTGCATAGCAATCCTTGAGTATATGAGGAGGCCAACAGTCGGAAGGGGCACCTGATTTAACTTTCACTAGTAAGTCTTGAAAAGTCTCATTGCTGATAGTGGGAAAGCAGCTGAGAATGCAGTTGTTTCTGTGCAAAACTAGAGGGTACAGGGTGACCGGTGAATGGAGATGCTGGCCTTATTAGTAGTGATTTTATCAATTAAGTAATTGTTCAATGGAGAACCATCTCTGTGCATCCGCACTACGTGCTAGTTTACCTTTTTTAGGGGTGCATGCTTATTACTGGCGTTGTATAGCCATTCAAATACGTTCCTTTCCATGATATTGACATCACTGCCAAGGGATGGGGCTGTATTGGATAGTGGGTCAAAGAAGTCTTCCTTGTTGATAGAATTCCATTTCCTAGCAAAACCTCCTTCTGCTGTATTAATTTTCTCAGTGGGCGGAAGTTCCAAGGTGAATTTTAGCAAGTGGTGGTCGGACCAAATGCAGGGAGTAATTATGGGAGTAGAAATGGACAGGCCATTAGACCAGACTTGGGCAAGAACCTGCCCTTTCCGATGGGTGGAAGATAAGACCTGTTGGGAAAAATTTTAATTTCCGATAAGGTCAGACATCTCAGCTGATTGTGGCCCCTCCTGAGGGTCATTATACCAATAGTTGAAATCACCCACAGGGAGGACCTTGGCAAGCTCAATCAGGAGTTTAGCTATCTGTTCACTAAGTGATAGGGGAAAATGAGACATCTGATATGGCGGCCTATATATTAATATGCAAGCAAAGGAGTAGTTGGCTGATACGTTCTCAGTCTCCTTGAGAGGGAGACATGTCAAGGAGCAGAACTTAAAGTTTGTGTGAATAATGGCTACAACCCCCCCCCCCCCCCCTGGTGTGCCAGGTACTTGATTGGCATGGATAATATAGTAGTGCCGCCAACATATCTGGAGCAGAGTCATCAGTGAGCCAGGTTTCAGTCAGCAGTAGAATATTAGGTTTATCAGTAAGCAAGAGGAGAAAGATGTCCAGCTGATGTTTAACAAGGGAGCAGGTATTAAGATAGTATATAGAGATATGGGTACGTCCCTGAGTTTGGTCAGGCTCTGAGTGCTGTGCTTTAGGGAAGTGGGGTTCTGGATTTCAGAAAAAGAGCTCAGTTTGTTGAAGATTTCGTGAGCAGATCTAAGAGGCAGAGTTTCTTGGGCGAGGCGCAGGTCGGTGGAATCCATCGTTTTCAATGTATCCGATGAGAACGTACTCTTAAATGCTTAGAGTTAAGCGAATTGTTTCCTCTGTGGATAAATCCGAAATAAGAATTCAAGAAATGGAAACGAGATTCAAAGAGAGAGAATATCCAGTTAAAGTTTTGGAGGAGGCTCAAACACGTTGTGCAGCAAAAAGTAGGACAGAACTTTTACAAAAAACTCAGAAGAGAAAAGAAACCACCAGGATGGTAGTGGTGTCGAAATACACCACTAAGAGTAACACCTTCAAAAATATTGTTAAAAAACATTGGATACTGTTATCCCAAGAACCAGATTTTAACAATATATTCAATGAACTACCACTTTTCGCCTACCAACGAGCTCCTAATTTAGGAAGTTTAATCAAGGCTAAAGAATCGACTGAAATTCAGAACTTTAAAGGAACATTGCCCTGCTATAATTGCAGTCACTGCAACTGTATAGTAAAAGGAAACGTTATGGCACATCCTAGTAAAGGATATAACATCAAGTTGAGAGTCACCGCTACCTGCGACAGTTCTAACATTATTTATCTTTTGAAAGGTCCCTGTGGACAAGAATATGTGGGTAAAACGGAGCGTAAAATGAAGATTCGCTTAAATGAGCACAAATCAAATATTCGCAACAAATCCACAAAATCCACAGTTGCTATCCATTTTCAGGAAGCTGTGCATAATATCAGTCAATTGAGGTTTTTGATTTTGGAGATAGTCTCTAAACGAGAAGGAGTTGATAATAACAAACTACTTTTGAAACGTGAAAACTTTTGGATTTATAAATTAGACACTTTAAAGCCCAATGGGATGAATGATAGGGTCGAATTTAGTTGTTACTTACAGAAACAGAACTTTCAATTACCTTTATTGACAATGTACTTGCTACCTATGCCATTGATTGACCATGATCAGACTGTTTTTTTATTTAATTTTTATTTTTAATTTTATTATGATTTTTAATATGATCTTTATTTTCAATGTGACTACGCTCTATTAAGTGGAATATGTTGTTGTTTTGAACACATTTTTATATGGGAATGTCTTTTTAGGTTATTTACACCGTTCCAATATGGCACCCATACTTTTGGTTAGAATGTTAGTCCATTCTTTATGTTTAGGGGTAACATCTTATCGAGAGCAGAAACGCTGACTGACTTCAGACATGAATGGTTTATCGAGCAGACACTCGAAGCTTCATTGCTTCTTACTTATGTAAGTTTACGATCATCAACTTAACTTTAGGATTGTAGGAACATTTTGTTGCTATTGAAATTGTAAACGCTACTTTAATTGCTTTATGGTCTCTCAAACTCGTGTGGCAATAGCGCGTAACTGACTTCCTAAGTTATCATATGGGTATTTGCCGAGCGCGTAATTGAATTTCTTGAATTGGATGATACTCCAAGTTGCTATTTAACTATTATCTACTACATAGGAATATGTGAATATGTTCGATTTCGACAAACTCATTCATTTAATGTTTTTCTAATATGTCACAGGTGATTCGGTTTATTTTTTGGGTTATTTAGGTTTGGTTTATCTTGTAACCTATTTCTGGGGGCGTTGGCCTATTCACCATTTCTTTTTCGGTCATTTTATAAAATGTTGGACGAACAGTTTCTGTCACCTCATGTATTATACTCTTTTGATTGTAGACATATATCCCTGATGAAGGCTCATTAGCAGCTGAAATGCATTGGATGATGGATATGTTATAAGGATGTTATTGAACAAAATCGTGATACATTTAGGAGAATGAAGTAATTCTTGAAAACAAGAAAAAATAAATGAATATGAATCAAACAGCGTTGTGATTTATTGGAACTCATTATCAATTGGGATACCCCTTCGGGGCGAAGGAGCTGTGACTAGGTGACGTCTCCCAGATGGGACACGCTGTTGATCTTTAATTTGGATGCACTTTAGCATGGAGAGTGCACCCTTGAGCACGCTGGAATTGAATATCTAGATAAAACAGAGTGTGTAAGTGTGACATTATTCAACGTGATGATTTGGGCATAAAGACTGGCACCGGGCCCGGAAGGGCGTGGACGGGCTGAGATGGGCTTGCCATTGGCGCGCCGCCGGTGGGCCCGCTGCGCGTGTCCGCTGCGCTCCCGCGCTGCATACTGCATTTTACTTCTGTTCCCCGCCCTCAGCTCCGCCCTCTCGCAGCGTGATTGGCTGCTACCTGAACTGTTCCCTGTCCTTATAGAATAGTTTGTAAAGCCAAGTGTATCTATTTGGTTTTGAATTCACACCCTGCAGGAAGAGGGGCTGCTTGTGGTGCCTCGACCAGTGGTCCAGGGAGCCCTGGGGGGTCCACAACGACTGTATAGGGGATCCGCTAATGCTTAGAAAACTAAATAATATTAGAAAATGTGTATAAATAAAGAAGCAAAATTGAAAATTTAAATTTTTATGCGTTCTGTAATATGTGAAGAAATTAGAAATTGGACACTAAAAATTAAGTTCCTCTGTTTAATTCCTGGGAGCAGTGTGAGTGCATCAAACATAATAAAGTATGGATGATGGGTGGTCTCAGTTAAATTTAGAAAAGCTCCAACCTTTCCATTAAAATTAAAATGTTATTTTTTTTGCATTTGCTTGTGAATTAAATAAAAAATATTGCACCATTTGTGTATTTATTTTATGTATGCTTCTGTCTGTATTTTGTGTATTATTTTGTGGTTCAAATACTCAAAATTGATTAGTTCGGCTCCCCAGTTCCAGTAAAGACTCAGCAGTTGCCCCGGGAACCCAATAATGATTCTGTCTGGGTGAAGGGGTGCCCCAATTTCCAGTAATGATTAAGTGGGGATCTACAGAAACCTAAAGGTGGAGAGCCACTGCCCTGCAGCGTGAAGCCCAGCATTACAGTAACTTGGCCCGAAAAGAGAGACGAGCCTGAGCCGGCCGAGGGTGGGAGTCTCCACCGCCCCCTGGGAAACATGGAGTTGCTATTGAATAATTTGGTATGCCCTCAGATTCATGATTTTGCCATAAAACTCAGTAAAGTTACTCAGCATAATATTTCCATGTAAAGTCTACCTCACAGCAGCCTCCGCCTTTGCTACATCATGATAATTCAAACCTTAAAGAGGCGTTCCTTGGATAGTCAGTCAGTTCGCAGCAGTAGTACCTTGTTTCTTTGTCCAGGGATAACCTGACAAATGGTAAACATGCCAGGGCAATGTCCTTCCACAGTGGGTACAGTAACGCCAGGCTCCAGAGTGTGCACGCAGCTTCGACCTGGGAGGGTTGAAACAGCGCCCAAAGTCTTGTAGAAGATTCAGCAACCGAGTCAGAGGTTTAACAGAACCACTGGGAAGAAAAGATTCACCTGGCATCGAGTTACAGAGGGTCAGTGGAAATAAAGGAGTTATTCATCAGCATGTTAAAAATGGAGGAGTTTTCTTTCGAAACATTAATCAGTCAACTGGAATAAAACAATGTTTTCCAAAAGATTAATATGAGTTTAAATGAATAAAAGATGAATTTCTAACAGATGAAGCAGCTCGCACATCAATAAAATGTGTTTTTTTCAGCAGCATTAACAGTGATCATGAACAAATAATGTATCATCTGTCAAATGAATCTGAACCCTATAAAAGTGTTCATCTCTCTTCCACCACATTTAAAAGAGCTCTGCCTTATTAAAGGAGCCAACGCACAGTCATAGCAGACGAGTAGGTGTCATCTGCCAGTCCTCGAGTGGCTCCACCCACGCGTCTTCACACAGACAGCACGCCTTCATTCTCAACACTGTCTGCACAGCGCCAGGCCTCCTGGCTTTGCCGCTGCTAGTTTAACAGGCATTCTGCACCTCACCCAGCCCAAGGGGGCGCCGTTTGCGGGGGGCTGCACCCAGCATTGCGCTCACGGGCCTTGCAGCGCAGAGAGGGGCGCTGGCGTGCTCCTCGTCTGAATCTGAAAGTGTGTCAGCAGAGCATCTTTCTCAGGGGAGGAGAGGAGGGGGCGTGTCCGCGGATGCAGCGAGCCCCGAGCCCCCGGCTCTGTGATAGGCTGGTCGGCTGGTGCTGAAAGGACAGCTCCCTGACCGGCTGGTGCTGAGCTGTGCAGAGCTGCTGGTGAGACGGGAGGGGGTGCGAACCGGACACATCTCGTAGATTGCTCTTGCTCGGCACATCCCATCCCCCCCACCCCCCCCGGCCCCCACCCTCAGGGGAGCCCAGGCTTTGCATTGCCTCGCTGCTCCCACACCCAGCTGGGGCAGCTCTGTCACTGCTGTCGCCTGGTGACATCACGCAGCCGGCGCTTTGTTCTCGCCGGTCCCCTCCGGAGCAGGGGCTGAACCCCACGGGCTGGGTGAGTACAGGGAGCATTCCTCGAGGGCGGAGGAGGCAGCGGCTGATGCGGGGCGCTGGTACCCGACCCTGCATCGTTCATCCTTCTCTGGAGATCTCATGGTCACAGCAGCGGATGCCTGGCCTGCCCCCCCTCAGCAGACTCCCCCCACTATCTTAGTATTTCCATGAGAGCCCCGCACTCCTCTTGAATTAGTTATATCTCCATTGTAAGTGATTTGCAGCGAGCCTCATCTGTAACCTTGTCTCTGTTGAAGATCCGACGTGGTCCCTACTTCTGGGAGGCTCTGCTGGGCGCTCTGCCTCGGATTTCTAATTTAAAGCCTTATATTTCAGGGATACATTGTGCTTGAAGAGACAATACTCGGGGGAAGTGTTTGCACTGTCGAGACCACCCCTTGCCTATGCACCCTTAACCGTGTTGGTAGCACAGCACACCGGTGGTTGAACAGCACAGCAGTGGTTGCACAGCACGCCAGAGGTTGCACGGCACGCCAGAGGTTGCACGGCACGCCAGAGGTTGCACGGCACGCCAGAGGTTGCAAACACGCCAGTGGTTGCACGGCACGCCAGAGGTTGCACGGCACGCCAGAGGTTGCACGGCACGCCAGAGGTTGCAAGGCACGCCAGTGGTTGCACGGCACGCCAGAGGTTGCAAGCACGCCAGAGGTTGCACGGCACGCCAGAGGTTGCACGGCACGCCAGAGGTTGCAAGCACGCCAGAGGTTGCACGGCACGCCAGAGGTTGCACAGCACGCCAGAGGTTGCACAGCACGCCAGTGGTAGGATGGCCGACAGGAAGAGGAACTGGGCCGCCAAAGAGGACGACCTCCCCGCCTACCTGGCGCGGCCCGGCACCACGGCCCAGACCCCCCGGGTGAAGTACGGGGGCATGTTCGGCCTGGTGGAAGGAGCCTACGAGAACAAGACCATTGACTTTGACGCCTACAGCGTGGGCAAGAAGGGCTCCAAGACCTCGCGGAGCAGCAGCCGCCATGACCTGGACGGGGACAACTTCAACGAGACAGCCAGCGACGTGAGCGAGGTGTCGGGGTCGGTCATCAGCTCTCCAGGGGAGCGCGAGGACAAGACCCCTGGAGTCGAGATCAAGTACCCCATGGGGAAGGAGCACCTGCAAGGCCAAGACGGTGATCAGGTGAGGGGCGGGGCTCTGAGTCCCGGTTATATATGTACTCCAACCCCCATGTCTCTTATTTCTGTAACCACCTGCCACTCCGGCTCTGCGTAACATCCGACCCGACTGTGGACAGCGGAGCTGGAACCCACTATTCATGTTACATTGGGTGTTGAGTTGAACCCTTTTGACCCCAGTCATAGTTAAACATGTTGTCATCTCCGTTCCGCCTAGCACCGGGGTAGGTTTTGCTGTTTGTGGGAGCGGGTTGCTCTTCCACTGCTGGGGGTGGCCTTGGTGGCTACCTAGCTGGTCTTTTCCTAGCCCCAGCCTCAGTAGCACCAAGAGGTGTGGCTCACTGGTTAGAGGCGGCAGACCCGAGTGCAGAGAACGGCCCGGGACCAGGGTTCGATTCCCGACGCGGCAGGGTCTTGGACCAGGATCAGCGGACTGATAATTCTCGCATCGGTGCCTACTCCGACCAGGGAGCACACTCGGCAACTCTGGGCATTAGCTTGCCTCATCTCCAAACACACAGATTCACTGGCGCGCACACACATTCAAAAACATAGCCGAGCCCCCCTGATTTCCCCAGCCATGCATCTGTTTAATATCTCAGCCCGTGAGTCCTTTACTCTCTTGCCTTGTTAAGTGCTCGATTGTTCTTGGACCATGTTTTTGGGTCTTAAATCCATCAACATAAATAAATAAGCGTTCACACTCAAAAAGAAAGCTAAGCCATGCACAGGCAGGCCGCAGACAAGCACGTTGACATACAAACATACACTCACAAACGCAAAGGCAAGTACCCGCCAGAACACAAACACCCACGCACGCACACACACGCACACACACGTGCGCGCTCCAGGACCTACACTGCCCCTTGTATTGGGACACTTCGCCTGGCGCAGCTGGTGTGATACACCCCGCACCGACGAACAGCTGGGCCTGCCTGGCTCTGCATGCGCCGGCGGGCATGGGTGCACGTGAGGCGGACGCGCTGGTGTCCTGGTGTGCGCTGCGGGCCGGACACATGCCCTCCCCCGCCCCCTCCCCTCTGACACATGTCCTCCCCCGCCTCCTCCCCTCTGACACTCTGGCTGCCCCCGCTTCCCTTTGAGAGCCACTGGAGCAGGGCGCGTCCAATTCACACGAGGGCTGCCTCCCGTGTCTAGTTAATGAATGGAATTAGGAGTCCAGCTGATTCTACAAGGATTGGAAGACGTGTGTGTGTGGGGGGTGAGTGTGTGTGGGGGGCTGGGGGGGGGGGGTTGCTGCTGCTGCACAGCCAGCACCCTCCTGTCAGAACACAGTACCAGCCAGCTTACAACGGATTGCGCTTCTGACTGGGGACAGGGAGCTCAGGGTCACCTTGGCAGGCTTAACAGCTCGAATGGTGCATTCTGGGACCTGTAGTCCTTGTTGTATAGCCTGCATCTGGTGTTAAAACACATCTATAAGTAGAAGCAGGCATCTCTAGGTGCCCTTTTGAACTCGAACATCTCAGCCGGCTGTCGTTTGTTGCACGCTGGTACTTGTAGTCTTTGGTTTGTGTGTAAATCAATGTAAATGTGTGTCTTGTAAAGCGCACTATCACCTTTCAGGCATCTTGGCGCTGCATACCGCTGTGGAACCCTTCCTGGCTTTCCCTGTGAGATGCCCCCTACTGGGCACACCCAAGGTGAAGTCAGGCATCCCAGCACTTTCGGGCCGTTGTGGAGATTAAGCAAGCTTGTTGCCCAGAGTTGCAGAGTGGGGACCCATGATTAGAGTAGGCACGGAGGCGAGAATTATCGAGTCCGTGGACATTGAGCCCAAGACCCTGGCGTGTCAGGAATTGAACCCTGGTCCCGGGTCAGACCTCTGCATCAGGGTCTGCCGCTTCTAACCAGTGATCCACACTTTTGTAACCCACATCTGCTGTAAAGACATACTGCCTGCCTCCTTATAACACTCTATGGGGCCGATTAATATGTTGGTCAGAAAGCCTCTAACCACTAGTCGGAAGCTTTCCGACCGCGGTCTGAGGCTTTCCGACTCACACGGTTGGTTTGTGTTCCGACTGCTCGATTACGATGTCGAAGGTGGAAACGTAAACTGGCCTGTCACCTCTCTTCTGACCGGCTCTCAGAGTCTTCCTGCCGGTCGAAACTGCACCGTAATCCCCTATGGACGGCGTTACAGCCGTCAGGATTACAATGTCGGTTTCCCACAGCCACTCCTTGCCGGCCTGTCTGACAAAGAAAGGCTGTCAGAAAGCGACTTTGGGGACCCCTAGCAGGGATCGCTTGCATCCACGGCCTACGGTTGTTGGCCGGAGGGGTACGTATGGTGCCCCCCCCTGTAAATCCACACACTGTGTGGCAGGCACCATGGAGTGCCTGCCACAGGGTGCAGGTTTTTACATACACACACATTTCTTCATGGGACACTGTATTAATACAAGCTCCCATAGACAAATGGGAGTATACGACCAAACTTTGTTCGGTCGCAGGTTGGTCAGTCCTGAGTCTGGGAGAGTATGTGTCGGAGGCAACTCCGATCGACATCACAATAAGCCCCTATATCTCTGGCTAGGGGTAGAGTTGTCAAGTTGACCATGTTGGACTTCAACAACTCATCTGGTTTTCCTTGTACCACTGCATTCTGGTACTTGCAGTCCTCCACTCCTGCTGTAAAGACACATTGCCTGCCTCCTTGTAACACTCTACATCTCGAACTAGGGGTAGAGTCCTCCAGGTGACCATGTCAGACTTGAATAGCCCAATCTGGCCATGACCTCTGATGCACTCTGGAACAGGTCACTCTGCATACCTGGAGCCTGTGTTCTGCATATACACACTGCCAGGCTCCTTATGCCACACAGACTTCTCACTAGAGGCAAGGATCATAAGGCGCTCATGTCATGTTTGAACAGTCTCACAACCTAGCTACTCTGTTGCATTCGGGTACTTGTAGTCATGAGTTTATACTGTAACAACTGCAAATGTGCAGCCCCATCTCACAGAGGTCAGTCCCCAGAAGGTGTTCTTTTTGCTGCAGGACATTTGCAGCTCAATGGAAATTAAGGGCTTGGCAGTAGGGGCGCAGGAGGAGCTGCAGCACCCCCAAATCTACCATGCTGGAGTTCAGAGGGCGAGTGAGCAACAGAGATGCCTTTACTTCTTTAACTAGTCTCATTTGCTTCTCATTCAAACACAGAAGGAACGTGGGTTTACTTTCTCTGACTACAAGGGGAGAGGATTTTGTAATTTGAGCTATGTGAATATCTTTCTGGGGTGCATGGAGTGGGAGAATAGGCTGCAGGATCTCAGTTTTTGGTAACAGATTATTAGATTTTATTAAATGCAAATGAACCGCAAAAATATTTCAAAATATATCCGCAGTTAGGAAAGCACAAATGAAGCTCCTTTTTGGAATTAAAGTGAGATGGAAACAAGGATTTTAATAGGATCAAAGCAAATGAGGACACTTTACTCGGGGTGATCAAAGAATAAATATTGACTGAACCCCGCAGATTTCCCAGTTATCATTTATACACTCTATAGTTGTATCAGTAAAACTGCCTGTCTGTGCAAACTAGGGTCGATTTGAAGGGAGAATCTGCGGCCTTTAAATGACCAGGCGCTGTCACACCAGGCTTTCGTAATGCATTTGACCAGCTGCTCTGAAATGCAACTCCAGCTGCCTACTACCCTCTTACCACACAATCTCCTGTGAAGGGGCGTGACACTTGTTCTTTGTGTGACCCTCGAACGTCTCATAATCCCTGAGACTTCAGTGATGTAACATTGATGGCGGCGCCCCCGTCTAATCATTGTTCCTGCACCACAGAGTGAGCTGGAAGAACCTCCCCCGTACCGCCAGTCTGGCCTTGCTGGCCTTGCTGGTCCTGCTACCCTGGGCCACGTCTGTATGCCGTCCAGGCATGAATCAAGCCCGCCCCCAGGGGAAGTCTGTGTTTAAAGGGACCGGAGGGGTTTAAAGGGCCTGGGACATCTCTTTTGTTGGAAGCAGCTTGTGAACCTTCTCTTGCACACGAGCAGCAAGTCGGGCTGGTGCCGCCAGGCTGTGGCCTTAGAAACAAGGGATGGGTGGGGGCGGCGGTTCCTGGCCCCATCGGGTGCTGCTCCGCATTTCATGCAAAGCTTAATTTGGGGCCCGAAGCCATTTTCAGGAGCCAGGCGCTGCTTCTGCTGAATGACCGCATCCAATAACACCGAGACAGCCCCGTCTTAATTCCATCCCGGGGCTCTTTCTTCCACCTGCCCGTCCTGTCTCTCAGTCTTACTCACTGCTGGATCTTCCTCCGTTTTTCTATCTTTTTCTTCCTCGTTCTTTCCCCCTTTGCTACCTTTCTCTTTCTCGTATTGGGTCAAAGAAAGTCTGAGGATTGAAAATAAGTGCGGGTCTCTAAACGTCAGTGCCTGCACCTGAGCACCGGCACAAATTAAGCAGTGTTTTTAGGAACGGAGAGCCCACTTCATGCATTTTCACACAGCACTTTCAATTGAAGGGCATGTATCGTGAGTGATCTGATTGGCTGCTGAGCCTCCCCGCCCCGCCTGTTTTTCAGTCTGCAAGATGATGAACGCGCTTTGACTTGTAAAGTGCTGCTGGGGCGGCGCGTTATAGCACCGTTATATAAGTAGAGCAGGCATGCATACCCCGTGAACTGCCCTCCCCCAAATCTGCCCCCAAAATACAAATAATAATACTAGCAACGACAAAGGTAATACTACTGCCAAATATAACGATGATGGCACTCATAACTGCGATTTAGAGTTGATACAGTGATTAGCGGGACTAGAACGCGCGAACAGTAGTAGGGACATTACCCACTAAGCTACCTTGTAGCGAAATACTGCCGTTATCTTGCTAACGTTGGGTGTGGTGTCTGCAGGCATTGTTCTGTCAGACTCCAAGGGGTGGATGGATGAGAGGGGGGGGCGCAGTGTGAGTAATGGCAGTGGTACCCATTCCTTTACAAGCCTAAAAGCGCCTCGCGTGGGGCGATGGGTGGGAGGGGAGGATGTGAGCACTCTGATTGGCTGCCAGGCATCACATGGGCGGAGTCCTCGCCACTATCCCCTTTCGGAGAGGATGGGTCGCCATGGCAACGGGTTTGAAGTTTCTGTGCTAAGAAACCACAAGCGCAGCGTGTCTGTGCGGTGGGGGTGGGTGCGGTCCACGCCGAGGGGCGCGGGTGTCTATGTGCACGCGCCCGGCTGTTGATTCTACCTTTATTAATGCGTTTGTCTGTAAGGTTCCATTTTTATTAACCTCTCCACTGGACCAGTTACAAATGGTTGCTCCTGGGTCAGTTGCGCCACTAGGTTGTTTTTGACACTGCACTGTTTGTCCGGCTGAAAAGGCCAAAGAACTATCGGTGGAACAGAAACGTCAACAGAAACCGCCAGACACCCCCATACATCAATGAGCAGCCCCCGGATGTTGGGGCATTAAAGGGTAATTTATAAAAAAAAAAAATAAACGCACCCCCTCAGCAGCTCAGTGGGTGCAAACAGGCCGCACAGCAGCAGGTGAACCCGAGAAAAGACATCTGTAACTTGTCAAGTGCAAGCCCCCCCAGGAGATGCCTGTGTGTCTGTATCTGTGTGTGTTGTGTTGATTGTGTACCTGCGTGTTGAGTATGCCTTTGTGAGGCCTCGCGGGGTTTATTCTAACCTATATAGATGTCTATTGTCCGTGTGTGTGTCTGTGTGTATTAGTGTGTGCGTCTATTTGTTACTGTGTGTATGTTGTTTATGTATGTATGAGCGCGTGGGTTCATGTATGTGTGATGCTCTTTGTATGTCTGTCCATGTGTGAGTGGGCGTAAGTGCAGGGGCCACCCGGAGTACTTACGTGTTGAGTACCTCTGATTGGTTGAATTTGCGTCACTTGTCTGTGTGTACGTGACTGAGTCTGTGTGCGTGTGTACCTGGTCATGTTTGTGTGTGACAGTGCACAGGCGCTTTCATGATGTCTGCGAATCCGGAAGGACGTGTTTATGTCCAGAACAGATGGTCAAATCCACTTTTTCTGTGATTAATGTAGTGTTTTGCATGGGACCCAATGGCACATTTCAGATGCTTCGGGGCTTTTGAGGGCACGTTCATCAAACAGAAATCACCTGCTCTAAAACCACGGCGGATTTCAGAAATGAAAAGCGCTGGAAGCCAGGAGGCTGTAAGTCTGCAGGGCCCGCGGCGCGGATTAATCCCCCGGGTCTTTGCTTCCAATGTGCTTAAGGACCATCTGTGCGGCTGCTGCAGGGGGGCTCAGGGAGCAGCGCCCCCTCATCCATCACAGCTTCCAGGACGGCTGAGGCATCATTTCATAGATTGTGTGCATCACACATTCCCTGCCTTCTGCCTTTTGGTGCATACACTCTGGATACAAAGGTTAGAAGTGTTGGCTGGTTCTGGTGCTCAGCTGCAAGAGGCCGGGCCCTTACACTCTGGATACACAGGTTAGGAGCATTGGCTGGTTCTAGTGCTTAACTGCAAGAGGCCGGGCCCTTACACTCTGGATACACAGGTTAGGAGCCTTGGCTGGTTCTGGTGCTCAACTGCAAGAGGCCCCGGCCTATACACTCTGGATACACAGTTTAGGAGTGTTGGCTGGTTCTGGTGCTCAGCTGCTAGAGGCCCCAGCCTATACACTCTGGATACACAGGTTAGGAGTGTTGGCTGGTTCTGGTGCTCAGCTGCAAGAGGCCCGGGCCTATACACTCTGGGTACACAGGTTAGGAGTGTTGGATGGTTCTGGTGCTCAGCTGGAAGAGGCCCGGGCCTATACACTCTGGATACACAGGTTAGGAGCGTTGGCTGGTTCTAGTGCTTAACTGCAAGAGGCCCGGGCCTATACACTCTGGATACACAGGTTTGGAGCGTTGGCTGGTTCTAGTGCTCAGCTGCAAGAGGCCCGGCCTATACACTCTGGATACACAGGTTAGGAGTGTTGGCTGGTTCTGGTGCTCAGCTGCAAGAGGCCCGGGCCTATACACTCTGGGTACACAGGTTAGGAGTGTTGGATGGTTCTGGTGCTCAGCTGGAAGAGGCCCGGGCCTATACACTCTGGATACACAGGTTAGGAGCGTTGGCTGGTTCTAGTGCTTAACTGCAAGAGGCCCGGGCCTATACACTCTGGATACACAGGTTTGGAGCGTTGGCTGGTTCTAGTGCTCAGCTGCAAGAGGCCCGGCCTATACACTCTGGATACACAGGTTAGGAGCGTTGGCCGGTTCTGGTGCTTAACTGCAAGAGGCCTCGGCCTATACACTCTGGATACACAGGTTAGGTGCGTTGGCTGGTTCTGGTGCTCAACTGCAAGAGGCCCGGGCCTATACACTCTGGATACACAGGTTAGGAGTGTTGGCTGGTTCTGGTGCTTAGCTGCAAGAGGCCTCGGCCTATACACTCTGGATACACAGGTTAGGAGTGTTGGCTGGTTCTAGTGCTCAGCTGCAAGAGGCCGGGCCTATACACTCTGGATACAAAGGTTAGGAGCGTTGGCTGGTTCTGGTTCTCAACTGCAAGCGGCCCCGGCCTATACACTCTGGATACACAGGTTAGGAGCGTTGGCTGGTTCTAGTGCTCAGCTGCAAGAGGCCCGAGCCTATACACTCTGGATACACAGGTTAGGAGCGTTGGCCGGTTCTGGCGCTCAACTGCAAGAGGCCCGGGCCTATACACTCTGGATGCACAGGTTAGGAGCGTTGGCCGGTTCTGGTGCTCAGCTGCTAGAGGCCCGGCCTATACACTCTGGATACACAGGTTAGGAGCGTTGGCCGGTTCTGGTGCTCAGCTGCAAGAGGCCCGGGCCTATACACTCTGGATACACAGGTTAGGAGCGTTGGCCGGTTCTGGTGCTCAGCTGCAAGAGGCCCGGCCTATACACTCTGGATACACAGGTTAGGAGCGTTGGCCGGTTCTGGTGCTCAGCTGCAAGAGGCCCGGGCCTATACACTCTGGATACACAGGTTAGGAGCGTTGGCCGGTTCTGGTGCTCAGCTGCAAGAGGCCCGGGCCTATACACTCTGGATACACAGTTTAGGAGTGTTGGCTGGTTCTGGTGCTCAGCTGCAAGAGGCCGGGCCCTTACACTCTGGGTACACAGGTTAGGAGCGTTGGCTGGTTCTAGTGCTCAACTGCAAGAGGCCCGGGCCTATACACTCTGGATACACAGGTTAGGAGCGTTGGCCGGTTCTGGTGCTCAGCTGCTAGAGGCCCGGGCCTATACACTCTGGATACACAGGTTAGGAGCAGGGCCGGACTGGGAACTCAAAGCAGCCCTGGCAAATTTTGGCAGACCAGCCCTCGTTCGGCGCGATAGTGAGCGTGTGCAGCGAGTGAGCCCGACTGCTACTAGGGGGGATTTGGGGGACTTCTCCCCCCAAGAAAATTTTGGAAAACGACAGACCAAAATGGTGAATTTTACAGCACATTTTTCATTACATATTCAACTGTATCAACTTTCAAAGCACAGTAAATAGTAGATGATGACCTTAAAGAGCCCCCAGGTTACCCATTTAGTCATATGTACCCATAGACATTCTTTCGGAGAGCGCCAAAAAAGACACAAGTAGTGGATGTCGGATCCTGTGCTTGATATTAAGGGACTGAGGCATCACATGCTAGAGATGAGTGTATGTCTGTCTCGTGTCTCTCTCCTCTTCTCACTCTTACAATTGGTTCGGGCTGGCTGAGACATTGGGTCTGGTTGGAGCTACTACCCAAGATGGCATATTACACATATTACCTGTTACGTATTTTGGGGTAAGTTGAATTGAAAAGGGGCTTTGTTGAAGCGAATATCTTAAAGAGCCTTTGCCCCTGGAACTCCTTTCATGTTGTGTTTTTAAACTGCTTCGAATTAATTATTGTGTACCTTAGCCTGTGTCTGGCAGGCCTTCAGAGATTAACCAGCAGTGTATCCCTTTTCTTTTGCATTTGATATCTACCTTTAAACGCAATTATTACATTTACACCTCCATATTAACTACAGGGATGTAATCCATCCAGCAGCCGTGTTGCGTATGGGCTGAAAGATTCCAGTTTGTGTGACCTTATGCACATAAATGAGAATGACAGCTTTCACTCTATAGAGCCAAAAAGATCAAGTTGCGTCTGACTATTAATTGATATTTATTTTATGACTTTACTATAGCACACCCCTAGCTCCAAGGGGAACTCAAGAGCTTCTAGAGAGCCTTTCTATTGTCAGGATTAACACCAACTGCTATCCATTAAACCGGGATCTGTGTCTGTGGGTTTTGCTTCAGACTAGATTACAGAAATTCAGAATGTGAGTGGCAGGTGATTGGGAATATTTTATAACAAACTACTTTATACCTTCAAAGGTGGCCGTCTTGGATGTGCTTGCCACCGTGGTTTGCCATCTTTAAACACTTTTTTTTTTTACAATTTCTGTTTAAAGAATGCTACCGTGGATGCATGCACATCCACAGTGGCCATCTTTGCACTGGATTTCTACACCTGAAACAAATCCATTTAAAGATGCCGGATGTAAATGCTTCTGCTGGAGGCCATCTTAAAATGGTAAAACATTTTACCAGCCACCAATAGTGTGGTGGGCGACAAAACTAGGTGGGACGGGGCAGGTAAAGAGGAAGCATAGTGAAAAAGGAGAGGGAATGTTAAAAGAAAAAGTGCAGACACTGAGGCTAGGAAGAAGAGAGGAGAGAGAGAGAGAGACGGGGAATCAAAATAGACCCGCACGTGCACTGCAATAAAAGGTTTGATGTCAGCAGTGGAACACCACATCAACCAAACAAAACGCTGTGAGACCGAATGCTTGCCGGTAGGACACACAGAAGACCAGACAAAAACTACTGAAACTAGAGCAAAGAAGTGAGCTTGAATACTAAAACTTCCAGTCACGAGAAAGGGGCTGACCCAAACTCTACCCGGTCTCTTGAATGTGTAGGAGACAGACTCCAAAAGAGCCTGCAGCTGAGGCTTAAAATTATTGAATCCTGACAAGTATTAGTAAAGTTACTATAGACATTAAAGTCCCACAGCCTTGAAATATCGCTGATCAATCTGAGCTGACTAATAATTATTGCCACATTGCAGGACTCTCTTAGAATTCCAAACTCCAGGTAAAATATAATTCTTGCTCAACTTCAAGACCACAAGTCCTAAACACAAGCTAATCTGGCTTCTACTTCAGACAAAGAATACTACATTGATATCAGTACGGGACAACCTACTGGAAGAAGCAGACCTGAGCCCTCTTCCTGCCCCCATGTCTCCGTCACCCTCAACACTGTGACCCCAAAATTCTCATCTACTGATTGCAAACAGTAGCTTTTTTTTTATCTCAGACCATTCCACCAAGTGTTTCAAATCATTCATCTCTGACTGCAGTCAACACGTGGGAGATGATATCCCCCAACTCCAGCCTACATGCATATGAAGTTCCTCGACACCCCATCTAAATTAGCATAATACATCTCACAGACCAAACTTTCTCTCACATCTTTAGCAGAGAGTTAGAGTAAGGAAACTTGGTGCTGTATGGGATGCAGACCTCTACTTCCAAAGTGGAGATTTAGGAAAATGTACCCAGTTAATGGAATCTCATAAAAAAACTTGCCTTGCATCACTCCATAAAATCACCACAGGGAATAGGGCACTAGTCAACTCGTAAGTGAACAATGGCTGCACTATCCTGGCCTACTTGTATACCAAGTAATTTACTAGGGAGGTTGCAAGTGCCAGTGGCAACACCATTGGCCAGTGGAAAAGAAAACATTTGTGTAACAAAAAA
This sequence comes from Lissotriton vulgaris, assembly GCF_964263255.1. Classification (NCBI taxonomy): domain Eukaryota; kingdom Metazoa; phylum Chordata; class Amphibia; order Caudata; family Salamandridae; genus Lissotriton; species Lissotriton vulgaris. The sequence continues at coordinate 1,800,365,817 of NC_141694.1, read as the reverse complement.
AACACACTAGAAAGCCCTGTTGTCGGTTTAAAATATATTTTTCAGCACAAGCCCCAAGTTGCCAGAAACCGGTCCCAGGAAGTTTGTTTCCGGTCCAGGGAAGGCATGGCTTGGCATTTCGGGCTGGACTGTTCCCATGAGTGACAGGGTCAGACTGATTTGCATATGGCCATGCCTGAACTGGGGTGGCAGAGTGGACTAAAGAACAGTGATGGATTAAACCCAGATCTGTTGACTAGATGTGAGTGTTAGATTGGTTCAGATGCTCCGTCCATCACCACCTCCTTTTGTACTGAAAAATATATTTTAAGCAGACTTGCTGACCCCAACCTTTGCCTTATTTACAGCCCCCAAGAGTCAAGCAGCACAGCACAGCGCCCCCAAAGGGAGCACACGAGTCACAACATGTATCCGGCCTGCTGGCTCGGAACATTTCAGCTGGCCTGGCCCTGCTCAGAGTCGGAGATGCGGGGAATGAGATTTTGGTATCAATTTATGATCAAATTAATAATTTATCTCATTCGTCAATTTTGGACCGATAGTATCTGTCATTGAGTAAAAGACAACCCCCACATAGGTTTAGATAAACCCCATTAACTGACGCCACTCTGAAGAACCACTTACAACTGATAAAGTTTAAAAGTTTTATATAAAAGTCAAATTTGAATGCAAATACAATCCTCTCAGGATAAATCTCAAAGTATACAAAGAATACAAATCAATTCCAAAATCAGCAATTTAAAGCTTCGATGTGAAGTGGTTCCTTTGCGTCATCTACAGAAAGAGAAAAATAACCAAGTTAAATCTGTCCCTACTCTACACTAGGTGACTTCCCTATTTTCCAAGTTTCTTCCCTAAAAAGGTGTCAGCAGTTTGACTTCCAAAGAAGTTCAAACTCTCTTAGCCTCTAAAGGTAAGTTAAGTTTAAGAAGCAGTACCCTCTCTGCCTACCCATCCGCTCTTCTAAGGGTCCTCGGCCTACTGCTCCCTTGCGCTCTGATCTCTCTCAGCGCATCTGCTCAAGGCATCTACCCTTCTTCGCTCTGAGCAATTCGCCTCGCTGTTCCTAATCTCCAATTGCTACCTTCTCTTCGGGGTGCTGTCCCTAAAATACACAATCACAGTGTGGGTGGAACGCCCCTTGACGCCCACCACGGACTTTCCCCGATGATGTCAGTTTCTGGCTCTTTCCATTGCTTCATCTCTTTGCGTCGTCCGTTAGGTTGACCCTTCTCCTTAGATGTCATCTTCATCTTCTTGTTGGCGACTTTAATTGACACTTTCAGATCAAAAGTCAAAATGAACTTAAACAAGACTTTAACTTACAACTATTTCTTGACCTTACTAGATCCTGCGAATGGTCATTCAAAACAAAGCTCAAATTCCAATCGTCTCCTCTCATGTTTAGGCAATAAACTTCGTTCGACATTTGTCACCTTAAATCTAACAAATGCTAGACTCTTCGGCTCGCACCTTCAAATGAAGACTATTCACGACTCCTGTGAGCCCACTAAATTACATACATTGGACTATGCTCCAGCGAACTCTTGGTTAGTCAGGTTATAATCACAAATGACCTAAACCCTTCTAACATTCCTACAAACTTCTTCTACACAGTATAACCTTTAACATACATTTATATATGAACGCTTTTAGCAAATACTTTGCTCATGTGTGAATACATTTTACATAGAATACAATTACGTAGAATATGATTTTAATACATAGAATATAAAGTTCACACAGAATATAATCTCATACATAGAATATAAAGTTATATTCTCATTGCTTGTCGTTATGCGTACGCTCTCCGCACATTTCTCCATGTTACATTTCTCGCCGTTTCTGCATTTAAAGTTACACACGTACATGAACTCTACTTTACACGTTCTTCATTTCGTAAGCATTTCTACGTATTACTACATTAGCCCACTGTGTATACAGGCCTTATAAATCTAATACATTCTAAAGTGAATACAGTTATACATTTCCTATACCATGTTGTCACTTTCCGTTGACCTTTATGCTATAGACGTCAAGTTTACATTCGATATACATTTCATTCCTACGTTACACGATATGCTTGTAAATATGGCCTATACATAATTTTTATTCAAATTTGCGCTCTCTCAGTCCCCCCTTTGATGACTTTTAGGAGTCATCACTAAATGCAATTTGAATAACACCTTTTAAACCGAACTAGTTACATCATTTCCTCTTTTCATCATTTCAAGTGCTCTCAAGCTTTTATACTGTTGATCTTGTAAAGCAGCTAATCTCCTTTCCTGTTCTCTCATAGATCTTTGTAACCGGTTCGTCCTATACCATTTATATAGTTTCACAAATCCTAACAATGTAATTATACAGATTAATACTATTAATACAGGTTTTAATATGTACCACACTATACTTTTGCCAAGGTTAGCAAACCAACTTCCAACCTTTCCTACTCCATTACCTACTTTTTCCCAAACATTTATTTTTGTCATATCTTCGATTTCTTGATGAATCTGTGTAATGTTTCTTATGGCCTTCTCAAGTGGTTTTGAATTATCAGGAATATAAGTACAACATTCCTGAACCTTCAAAGCCTTGCAAACTCCGCCCTCTTTTGCTAATATCACATCAAGAGCAAGTCGATTCTGAAGAACCATTGCTCTAATCGATTGCATCTCACCTTCTATTAGCATTAATGACCTTGCAGTACTTGCAGATAATCTATCTACGACTGTAGCTAGTCTCCTGATCTTAACATCGTTAAGTATTAAACCTAACATAGGAAACATCGCTCCAAATACGTCTCCTACTACTTCTGCATCTCCTACTTCTCTTTTCGTTCTTATCGAAGCCTTTCCTTCTATGATCGCTAAATCCTTTGCATGATATATTTTGGGGAAGACAATTGCCAAGTAACATGAACCATACCAATTGTCAGGCAGTTTTACATAGGCATTTCTCCCACATACAAAATATACATTAGGAATAGCCTGCATCCCTTTCATAAAATCTTTCGTATAATACTCTAACTTAAAAGCATGCTCACAATTAACTTCACCTACGAATTCACTCTCATAATATGTCTTGCTTCGAGTTAAACATAACTTTCCTTTCTGCGTTCTATCCAATGCTATTGGACCATTGCTACCTTTCTTTTTATGTGCCTTCTCTTCTTCGGTCCAATCAGTTTTCCACTGTCCTGACATTTTTAGAATCTTCTGCCTTCTGTATCGGTCATCTACTTGTGCTATAAACTTTTTCTCAATCTCTGACACTTTGCAAGTCAGATTATTTCTGCGTGCGTATGATGTATCTAGCGTATCCCAAGGAAGGAAGAATTTGGCTAGTCTATCCTCCTTTTTGTAATAGTCCCACTTATTCATTTGCTTATAATTCGGAACTTCAGGCAGTACCGAATCATAATTTGAAAAGTAGTACTCAAACCCTTCTCTACCATAAAATATACTTAGCAGTAAACTACATGTTATCCCATAAGTCAATGGGAGATGATGATATCTAATGCCTTCATCTACAGAAGCCGGCAATTGCATACAAACATAGCAATCTTTGGCCTCCATGGCATCGATATATTCGTATAACAGTTTAGCATATGCGTTTGACCTAAAGTTTCCCTGTGACTCGTCTACGTGTAACCTACGAGCTTCATCTACTAGTAACGTCTTTTCACGTATAACATTGCTCTCCTCCTTCTTTCCCACAAGAGCAGGTTTCAAAGTCGTTACAAGTTGTACATCTGCTATTTCTTCATCGTTTTCACGTCCTATTATGTATGATATTGTCACTACTGTAATTATGAGAAATATTACTATCGCTATAAGTGTACCTATTATGCATCTAGCTTTTCTGTTTGGGTTGCCGTTCTCCATGTTGTCAAAAACAGCGTAACTCTTTCTTTTGCGAAAAAGTTTATCAGTTCAGTCCTTAGTTTGCTTTGTTTTCTTCTCAGTTTGTAAAGTGCTCTTTTATCAACAAAGTCTCTTTTTCGCAACAGTGTCTCTTTATTTTTAACAACAGACAACCCTAACCCTTCTCCGTCCTCTAAATGTAAACCCTAATTTTATTCTTCTTTCCACTCGGCGCTAGGTTATCTTCTTCTTTATAACTTATATACAAAAGTCTTTATGTATCAACAATTATTCTCGTACCTGCAGCTCTTGCAACAAGTTCCAACAACTCAAAACGGATGACTTTGTCTTCTTCTTCTGATATTTGATGACCAAATGTTGGAAATTGTAATCTGTTCAACACTAAATCCTTAATCCGACTCAAGTATGGGGGTATGGGAAGTGTGAAAGTCAGTAACCCCTCAGTCTCGAGTCCAGGAGTCAACATCCATATCTCCACTGCCACAAATGGATCGAGATCGATTACTTTCACGCTCTTCACTCTCCCAGATTTCTGTCCCCAAGACATCTGCTAGATAAGTCCACTCTGGGGTGGCGTACCTTCTGCAGGGCACACGTACCCTTCTCGACCTTCGTGGACTCTCAGTTCCTGAGTCTGTCGTTTCTTCCTCCTGATCCGATTCTTCAGCGATCGGGACAAGAGTTCTTTCTTGCTTTTCTTCCGAGCTTGGCCTTTTCTTTCTCTCCGGCCAACTGGCTTCGTCACTCCTTGTTCTTCTGCTCCTTGTTCTTGGACCAGTCTCTTGGTCACTCTCAGTTTGTTCAGTATCCGATTCAGTCTCCCAGTTACTTTCTTCTCCTGAGACGACTTCGGTCTCGCTAGTGTCCTGACCTTCGCCGTCTTGTTCTAGCACAATCTCAGCCTCTTCGATCACCTCCACAGCTTGGCTTTCCCCCTCTGTGGCTTCTCCGCTTTCCGCTGGATTCTCATCCGAGAGAGGAGCTGTTTCTTCTAGAGGTGTTGGCACTCTTCGAGTGTGTGAAGCATGTATCCAATTTGGCAGGCCTCCACACTTCACCGCAGTGTTCGTGACAAGTATGACTTGAAACGGTCCTCGCCAACGCACGTCTAAGCAGTTCTTCCTGACATGCTTCTTCACCAGGACCCAGTCTCCCGGACTCAGGTCATGGCACAAATCTTGTGCTGATGGAACCTCTGCAGCCTGGACCTGGAGGGACACAGAATTAATGGCATCAGATAGTCCCTTGCAGTAGTCCAAGATCAAGTCGTCTGTGATGTTCAATAACGCTGCAGTCGGAACCGATGGCAATCTCATAGCTCTCCCCATTAGCACTTCATGTGGAGAGAGGCCTGTTTTCCTATCAGGTGTGCTACGTATGCTCATAAGAACCACTGGAAGTGCGTCTGGCCAACTCAGGGATGTCGATGAACAAACTTTAGCCAGTCTGGACTTGATTGTACTATTGATTTGCTCTACAATCCCTGAAGCTTCTGGTCGATAACTGCAGTGTAACTTCTGATCAATATTCAAAGCCGAACATAGCATCTTCACTATTTCGCTGTTGAAATGAGTTCCTCTGTCCGATTCCAAAGAGGATGGCACCCCAAACCTCGGTATTAACTCTCTAAGTAACAGTTTCGCTACTGTAAGTGTATCGCATCTACGTGTAGGGTAAGCCTCAACCCATCTAGAAAATATGCAGACGATCACTAAAACGTATCTGAGTCTGTTACATGGAGGCATTTCTATAAAATCAAGCTGCATTCTATTGAAAGGCCCCCCAGACCTCCCAATGTGACTCAATGTAACTGGTGTTCTCTTTCCCACGTTTAGTTGCTGACAAATCGCACATCGCTGACATACTGCTTCTGCCGCTACTCTAAACTTAGGATTGAACCACGTTTGTCTGAATACTCTCACCATGGCATCTCTACCTATGTGTGCTGATCCATGCAATTTCCTTGCCATTGGACTAACCAGTTCATTTGGTAAAACTGCTCTCCCATCGGCAGAGACCCAAAAATTCATCTCGCTTTTCACACAACCCGCTGTTTCCCAGCCCTTTTTCTCATCATCTGGTGCATTCTCCTGAACACTCCTTAGCTCATCCCACGTATCTACAGTATCTAACAACATTGTCAATTCAGTTCTTTCCTGTACTCCCCCCACTTTCACATCAGTGTGAGAATATCCTTGCTCTGCGCAGTAACGCGCTACTTCATCCGCATAGCGGTTACCTTGTGATACAAAATCTACATTTTTTGTATGCGCTGCGCATTTGACCACTGCTATAGCTGTCGGTCCTTGCAATGCCTCTAACAAAAGTCTCACGAATTCTCCATTCCTAATGGGAGAACCCGAGGAGGTCATGTAACCTCTTTGAGACCATAACTGCCCGTAATCATGAACTACCCCGAAACCATACTGGCTATCGGTGTATATGGTGACTCGAATTTTGTTACCTGCTAAACAAGCACGCGTCAAAGCAATAATTTCAGCTACCTGAGCGGAGTGTACTCCTTCCAGGCAAGCGGCTTCTACAACTCTGGTAATTGTACAAACTGCATAAGCTGCTCTCAGCTGACCAATATCGTCTCTTACGCATGAACCATCAACAAAGAAAATTTCATCAGGGTCAGTCAATGGCTCATCTACGATATCGGGTCTCGGTTTGGTGCATAGTTCAGTCACATCAAGGCAGTCATGATCTGTACAATTTTCATCATCCACCTCATTTGGAAGTGGCATCAACGTAGCAGGATTCAAGACGGAGCATCTTTTTAGGGTCACATTCTCGGCAGCCAGTATGACTTGCTCGTAGCGTGTGAGCCTGCTATTCGTCAGATGCTGAGTCTTAGTCCTGGTCATTAACAATTCCACAGAATGCGGTACGTACACCACTAACTGATGTCCCATTACCACACTTTCCGATCTTTCAATGCTGACACCCGTTGCAGCTACGGATTTGAGACATCCGGGCAACGCTGCGGCTACTGGATCTAATGTAGCCGAAAAGTACGCCACTGGCCTACGCGCATCTCCATGGATCTGAGCTAAAACCGCTAAAGCGCATCCCTCTCTTTCGCAGCAGTAAAGCAAAAATGGTTTTGTGTAATCTGGCATTCCTAAAGCCGGGGCACGACATAAGTCCTCCCTCAGCTGCAAAAACGCCATCAAACAGTCTTTGTCCCATGGTACCGGATCACTCACTCCTTTGTGCGTCAGTTGTAATAAAGGTTTTGCCTTCAGTGAAAAGTTAGCTATCCACTGCCGACAATAACCGACCATGCCCAGAAACATCCTGACCTCTCTTTGTGTTGTAGGCGCGTTCATTTTCATAATCGCCTCTATTCTGTCTGGAGACACCTTCCGTTTCCCTTTTTCAATCCTGTGGCCCAAGTATTGCACTTCAGTCTTACAATATTGCAATTTACTTGGTGACACCTTGTGTCCATTCTCGGCCAAGTGATTTAACAAGGTGATGGTGTCTTCTCTGCAAGCTTCCTCTGTTTCTGACGCAACTAGGAGGTCGTCTATGTACTGGACTAGAACTGAGTTCTTGGGCAGTACTAGACTTTCAAGATTTCTCTTTAATAGCTGGTTAAAAATCGATGGGCTTTCTGTATACCCCTGAGGGATACGACACCATGTTAAAACGCGATCTTCCAGCTTAAAAGCGAAAAGATACTGGCTATCTTCATCTAAAGGTATCGAAAAGAAAGCCTGGCACAAATCTATCACTGTAAACCATTCAGCTTGGAACGGTATCTGAAATAATATCACTGATGGATTCGGTACCACTGGACAACATGAGACAACAATGTTATTAATCTTTCGAAGATCCTGCACTATTCTGTATTTTCCACTAGGCTTCTGTAAACCCATAATCGGGGAGTTACATGGACTACCCACGATCTCCTTCAGTATTCCCTGTTTAATCATGGATTCGATCACAGGCTTTATTCCTGCAATCGTCTCCGGTGTCAACTTGTACTGTGGTGTTCTTGGATATTCGGCATTGGGTCTTACCATGATCTTTACTGGTTCTACCCCTTTGATCAGTCCTATTTCTTCTCCGGTAAAATCCCACACCTCAGCTGACACTTTCTCCCTCAAATCCTGTGGGAGCTCCTCCACTGTCAGGGTAGGATATAGTTCCACACATTCCTGCGAGTTCACAACTTTAAAATCAGCATCCTCATCATTGGTCTGCACTTCTACTCCTTCAGGTGTGCAATGTATTGTGCAATTCAATTTACACAACAGATCTCTTCCTAACAAACACACCGGGCTAGAATCACAGATCACAAACTGATGTTCGTCACTGTAATTCCCTATCTTTACTGATACTGGTTCTGTCAGAGGATTCGTCATCCTCTTGTTTGCGACTCCTACCACCTGAATCATCTCTCCTGATATCGGCAGACCTGGGACTACCGCTGATCTCAACGTGGATCTAGTGGCTCCCGTATCCACCAAAAAGGTCGTAGGACATCCAGCTACTTCAGCTTCTACGTATGGTCCTCTCTGATCTACTTCCAGGGCTGCTCCTAAAGTACAGTCTTCTTCCCTATTCACTCGTTGCCCTGTAAGAGGATCAACGTAGTAGCATTCTTCTCCTCCTACGAATAATGGCATTTGTCTATAGGTTTTCCCTCCATTCGCAATTCGAGGCGGTTGAGGAAACGGGGCTCGAGGAGTCTGAGTCCCCCCTTTGATAAACTTTCCCTTCGGGACTGTTGCTCCCTTAACCACGTTGTTCTGTACCTCTTCCTCCTCCTGTTCTAATTCCCCTGTCTCAATATTGTAAGGACACTCGCGTCTCCAATGTCCCACCTCGTTACACTGATGACACCTGGTTGTCCTTTTCAGTGTTGCGATATCCATTCTCGGTCTCGGTCTTTCTTCCTCTTCTCTGCTCTGATTATTCTGTTTCTTTGTCTGCGTTCCTGTTCCCTGCTGTCGCTGTCCACCCTTTCCAGCTGCTTGCATCTGTACTAACATTAACTTTTCCTTGAGCTTCTTCGCCTTCGAGTCTATCTCATCGCTACAGTACCTTGCATACCTCAGAATCTCATCTAAAGGTTTGTTCTGCCAACAGATCAAGTGCTGTTGAATCATTAGGCTTATGTCTGGTCTCAATCCGAGAACAAACTTCGACACAAACTGTCCTATGTCCTTAGGATCCATTACGTCCAGCCCACTGTACTGCTTGAATGCTTTCAATAATCTCTCATAGAACTCATGAACTGTCTCTTTAGGCTCCTGAGTTGTTCGATCTATCTTAACCCAGTCTATGTCTTGCACCGGCACTTTCTCTTTTAGCCATGTTATTACTCTTTCGTATTTTTCCATGACCCTGTCTGATGGACCACCTGTCTGGGTATCTCTCTGAGGCTCACAAGTGGGCCATTCAATACTAAGTTTGCATGCCGTCCACAAATCTCCGGGTACCACGATATCGAACAAAGTGTTCAAATCGATCCACAGTACCTTAGAGATCTTCACGAATCTC